>NC_056739.1:1807141679-1807159379 GCF_019279795.1 Protopterus annectens | reverse complement strand
TTGTTACTTTGATATTGCAGCAATTCAAATGTATAATAGGGACACGGGGAATCTAATTGTGAAAGTTCTAGGGACAGGGCTCAACATTCCACTACATGCTTGTGTGTTTACTACTTTGATTTTATTTCACTGTTCGTGGACACTCTTGTATGCTTAGCATACATTTCGATATCCACGGACACTGAATTACTGACTTACTATTAGAGGCAGGCTCTACTAGTAGGCATAGTAGGTTTTGCAACTGTCGGGGCATGTTTATGCCTCTGTAGAGCACTTGAACACACCTCCTGCACTTGCACACATTTACTGTGCACGTTGAGGGTGCGGCGGCACGCCCTCATACATATTCATATGGCGCTGCTGCACCATCTGTAGTGAGGACGCTCGGTGCAAGACTAAAACCATCCTTGCGCCAAGCTTCTTGAATCCCGGGGTTTGTGTGCAGCAGATGGCAGCATAACAGACATCATGGCAACACACCCTGAAAACCTCCATGATGTTGCCATTTGGAGGGAAAGTGGACTGAAGTCTGCATTCCAGCAAAGTAATATACCCAAAGAACTGCTACTGCATAAGTTCAGGAACACAGTTAGGATGTACACTAAGGATATTCCTCCAAACAATACCCATACTGACAAAAGGTGTGTTTATTCCCCACAACAGGTGACTGTGGTTATCCACTTGAGCCATGGCTAATGACCCTGTAGTGTGAACCATCTAATCCTGCAGAGAAAGCCTACAATAGAGCATGTATAACAACAAGAAACACCACAGACCATGTGTTCAGTGAACTGAAAGCTAGGTTCAAATATCTGGACATAGCCATGGGTGCATTGCAATATACACTTGAGAAGGCAGCACATATGATAATGGCGTGTGCCATGATGCACAACATGCTGACTAGAGTACATGGTGGTCTGCCAGCTGCAGGTGTGGCTGAACTACCCCAAGAACCCAAAATGTATGAAGATGAGATCTCACAGATATTAGAGAAGGAGGAGGAGGACATAGGGACATAGGGGGCAGAAGACAATGGTGTAGGCAACACAGTGTATAACCACAAGTGCAGGCCCAGGCAACACAACAACATCTGACCCACAAGTTTGAGTATGACAAGGCACTTGTACATGAGTTCACAGATTAAACATTGGTGTTCAGGTGTTGTCCCACCACAGCAGCACAGATTGCATCTAATGACAGTTGCTCACTAGATATGCACACTGTAAAATATATAAACTTTGGACTCAACACGACTTTGTATAGTTTTAAAGAACAAAAAGGTTTATTTGGTGGTAGCGCTTCTTCAGACCATGAAAACTTTCTACAAAATGAACAACTTTATATACTAAACTCATCAACACTTAATTATCTAAACAATCAATCATGCACACTCAATAATTCAATAAAACAATTAAGAAAATTAGAAACTACAACAGTTAAAAAACAGCATTATAAGGACATATTCTGAAGGCACTTCCACTAAAAAGTTAAAAATCATGCAGACAAAATCAGACAAAATCAATGTTTAAACATTCACTATGAGTGAATAATAAGGGCAATTTTCAGGATTGAGTTATTATGTTACAACATATATATATTTTAAAATAAATACTAAAGTAAACAAATATATGCAGTCTGCACTAAAATCTTCAGTATAAAGGCATGTGCAGTACTTTTAACCTGATAAATATAAACATCAGAAACACAAATATTAAAATAATAATGTGTCATAATAAAACATGCTAAATGAGCTCTAATCATAGTTATATAGAGGTATAACTTATTTATTGTTTATGTTATTTCATACTTCCTTTATAAGACTTACTAATTTAAATAACCTATATATAATTTATGTACTCATACTATGTGTAAATATTAAATCAGACATAACACCATAATCATAACATGTATCATTATGAACATATACAAATCTGTCACAACAGGTGTTATCAACTCAGGGCACAAACGATACAAGCATGCATACAGACTCAAATTGTTGTATCAGTGTATGGCACACAATAAGAACACACATCAGTGCAGCACATTCTTATTTCACTGCAATAATAAGCTGCAAACCAGTAAACAACTTAGGACGCAACACAGAACTGTTAATATCACAAGCAAAAATATATCACTGTACAGTATGGCTAAAGTAATGTAATAAATGAAGTCAGTTATGGTTAGTAGAACTCATGTGGCATTAGACATGTAAGTGAAAACAGACAGATGACATTGTCACTGTCCTTCATAGCAATCATCATTGCCACAGGCTGAGAATGATGGTACAGGACAGAGTGAATCAACTGTCTGTGTTAGTCTAATGTAGTCTATGGTTCCCACACTAATAGATCTCACTGTCACACTGCCATCTGATCTGCTCCTACCACATATGGAAAGACTTGGTCCAGGTTTCTCCACAGGGGAGATAGAGAGCATGACACCAGGTGGAGGTGAAGAAACATGAGTGCAACCTGATTGTCTGGTCATGACTGGCTGTCCCACAGAAGATAGACCAGCAGGAGAATTGTGTGCACATTGGAGCACAGACAGTGATGCCTGATGGGCAAGGTTAGTTCTGCTGAGAAGGGGTCTGCCTCTCTCATGTGGCAATTGGCTAAGCACAGTCAGGACATGCAGAACCCTGCTTGTACTATGGCACTGCTGTAGTACTGTGGAGGCAAGGGATTCTACTGATCATGCCACAGATAACATGCATTCATTGCGAGCAGCTAATGATGCCATAACCTCACTGCATCTGCTCTCCTGTCCTTCATGCAGCACAGCCAGCTGGTGTACACCATGAGCTATGGCACAGGCAAGTGCATTGATATCCAATCCATGATGCTATTGGGAACATCCATTTGCCTGTAGGAGCAAGCAGACACCCTCTGGCACCTGGCCATGCATACCCATGTCTGCTGTGATGGCCAGTATCAATGTGTTGTGGGAACTGTCGACATCAGCTGCAGTCTCAACTTGGGTCTGTCATTCACAGGCCTCATCCTGCCCACTATCCAATGTCCCCTCATTGTCAGAATGGCTGGACAAGTTGCCCTCCACAGCTGAGGTTACAGCTGTAGCCAGATAATTGTCACCATCTTGGCCAAACTGTATCACCATGTCACTGTCCTGTGTGCTAGGGGGCATGCTATCATACTGAGACACATCAGATCCCACATCCTGATCACTGGAAGAGCTAATGGAAGATACCGACAGTTGAAGTGCTACAAAAAAAGACAAATGACATGGATCAGGATAACATGCTTACATCACATGCTGGATATCATTAAAGACATACGACACGTATCTCTCTGTGATGTTACAGATAATACTGACTCACCATTAGGTCTTGTCTGTGAATCAGTCATGGAACCTATATAACAAGGAGTTGACAATTAGATTACACAGCTAATATGCACGATATATATGATGAATACAAAAATAACACACGCCGACAAGTCCTCCTGGGAAGACGGTGCTGTACACGAGGGATGCACAGTTGGTGAAAATGTCAACATTATGAATCACATCATTGCCAGCATTGTGGGGGCATTATACTGTGGAAACACAGTGAGAAAGTAAAGAGAAAGCAACAAAAATTCCAAAGCCTGGAAACGTATGGAAGCAGTAAAATCTTTCAATAAAATCTTTAATTTAGACCACAATATGAACTCACAAAGTTTTCGGGATCAACCCTTCATCAGTGTGTAAAGCAATAATGAAAAGTAAAGAGAAAGACAGCACAGGCATTTCTACAGACAACAGAATACTGACTGCATGATATGTACAACACAGTAACAGGGGCTGCAGATATTCTCATGCCGGACATTGCATCTATTGGTCAGGTGTCCCTATGTCAAAAAACATTGATAGCAAGCTCCTCGTTGTGCCCTGCAGAGTCCTACAAGCAGCTGAGAGACAAAAGAGAGACTTTGGACTTGATTAAGTATTGTTTTTGCTTGTTGTTTCCCTGAAGCGCTAATTCCACCTAAAATGCGGCTTTTCAGTGCTTCTGTGGATCCTTAGTGATATCCGCATTGCTTACTGTACTTATTTCTTTGTTGCACTTGAAAGAAAGTTGCTGTTTGTCATTTTTGCATTTAAGTTACCTGGAACACAGCCACAGGCTACACACTCAAGTACGTTAGTCTCCTCTGTGTATTTAAAGTAATTTAAGCTCTGCATTTCTGTTGTTTCTGAAAAAAAAACAAAAAAAATTCCTTGTTTTCCCGCCTTTCTGAACTAGTCTAGTCCAGTTTTCAGGGTTTGCTGAATCCAGGACTGTGGTAAAGGTTCCTGTGTTGCCCATATCATACTTGGATAATTAGGTGGCTTGCTTGTTCACTTTGAGAGAGGGAACTCTGAGCAGCCTATCTGTCCCTGTAGGAGTGGTCCCAGCCCAGCAACTTGTAGCTCATTGGCCATTTTGGGCTAATTTCTATCCTTTTTGATCTCCCTGGTATAAAAACCGCTTAGCGCGGTTTTGCACGGGTTTGCGCACCGCACAGCGCTGTTTAGCTGTGGTTAAACTATTTCAGGCTCCACGAAGTCTGCACTTCAGTTTTTCCCTTGAAACTTGAAACACTTCAACCCAGCACTAGAAATAAGGCAATTTAAGACCAGCACTTACTAAAACTCACTAAAACTAGCACTAGCTTACAGCTTGCACTTGTTCAAGGGACAGCTTCAGGTGTGCTCTTCAGTCCAGCTGATGAATCTGGGCATCCTGAGGCAATGTTACAATTGCCTCATGTACACAGACAACCCCCTCCTCCTCCCAACCAACACAAACATATGTGAAAGATGCAGCTACACAGCCAAACTGGAGGCTAAGCTCTCTCAACCCATGACTGGATCAACCAGTCACAAGGAGAAGGGCAACACTAGCACCACATTACCAGACTCACATAGACCAGCCATAGCTACACCAGAAAACAACTCTCAGAAACATGCAAAAACATACTCGGAGGCTCTAAATAAGAACCTTAGGTAAACAACAGAGACCTCCTAAGCATACACCCAAGCAACCCCCACCCCACAACAGAAACCAGGTAACACATACGTCACAACGTCAGTGTGCCAAGCAAAAACAGCCCCTAAGGCTAAATAACACACCTAACACACTAGTAATCGGTGATTCTATCATCAGACACACAGACGTCCCACTCACTAGACTGAACAAGGAGAAGGTTACCGTGAGCTACCTGTCGGGTGCCAGAATCTGCCACATAACACATGCACTCAGGTCACTCCACAACAAGTACAAATATGACTCTGTCATTGTACATGTTGGCATAAATGACCTGAGATGTACCTCCCTGGACTATATGAAAAGAGACATGGAGGAGCTCTCTGACTATGTAGCCCAGGCAGGTATGACTCTGACTCTGAGTAGCATCCTGCCCTCACCCAAAATGATGCCAGCATATGAAGAAAAAATGATCAGTTTCAACAATTGGTTAAACTACTGGTGTCATTCAAAGGGGATCCAGTACTTGTCAGCCTGGGACGACATGCTTGACAAGCCACATTGCTTCACCAGAGACAGCTTGCACCTGTCGCCCCTGGGCTTTCGTATACTGGCCAAGACTCTTGCCACCCCAATACTGCCTTTTTTAGGCAAGGCTCAAAAGACAAACCCGCCTCCATGAACAACAATAATAAACAAAAACAGAGGGTAATGCTGCTCAACGCCAGAAGTCTAAACCTCAAAATGCATGCACTCAAGGCTTTCCTTAGTATGGAAGAAATCAACGTATGTGCAGTGACAGAAACCTGGTTCAAGGCTCCAGAGAGCACCCCAGCACTACCAGGCTATAACTCCTACCATACCTTTAGGTCCCAAAACCTGGACTGGAACACAAAAGGAGGGGTGTGTGCATATTCATCAAGAACACCCACACCTCCAGGTTAGTAGCACAGCACGCAGAATATGAGACCATCCAAGTGCAATTGACAGTAGGTAAATTGACTGTTCAATTTATAGCTTGCTACAGATCTCCCACCTTGTCTCAGGACCCTCACGCAGCATTCCTGAGAACATTAGAAAGTATGAAGATTCTACCCAACGCCATGCTACTGGGTGACTTCAACTATCCAAACATTGACTGGGAAAACTACTCAAGCTCAAACGCCCTAGCCCAATGCTTCCTTGAGTTTATAAACTCAAACGACCTTGAACAGCTGGTCACCACTCCCACAAGAGGTGACAACATACTGGACCTGGTCATCACCAACATGGGGAACCTATGTTCCACACATGAGGTAAACTCGTCATTGGTAAGATCAGATCACAAACTAATCATACTGGACATCCACATCCCAACCCCCCTCCCCAGTCAAGGAAATCAAGGTAAAAATCTTCTCTAAAGCCAACTTCACACTCCTCAAGACCGAAGTGGGAAGTTTCAAAGCTCCCAATCAAATGGAAAATGATGACCCATCGGCAGAATCCTTTACAAGTGCATTCTATGAACACCTTCAAGAATGCATGGACCGAGCCATCCCAAGTAAAACCAAGACCAACTCCTCAAAAAAGAAGAAACCAGTCTGGTGGACCCCGGCCATAAATAAACTTTACAACAGAAGGAAGAAACTCCTCCAAGATAGAACAAAATTCCAAAATAAGAAGGCATCTCTGATTAACATCAGTAAAAAACTGCACTCCCTCATTAAATCATCCAAGGCCAACTTCGAAAGAAAAATAGCCAACGACTCTAAGGATAACCACAAGGCCTTCTTTAACTATGTCAAGAGTCTAGGGCCAAACTCTCAGATATGCTCCGAGCTAGTGCATAATGGCCATAAATACATTGAACCAACCGACATTGCCAACATCCTGGCTGACAAGTTCAGTGCAAACTTCACCCCCCCTCCACCAAAGGAGCAAGCACCCATCCCAGAAGAATGTGGCGCTCCAGATATCTCAGACACACAAGTAAAGACAGCCCTTGCAAAGGCCAAAAACACAGCATCAATGGGACCAGATGCTATCCCAGGTTGTGTCTTACACGAGCTTCAAAATGAACTAACCCCCCCATCTCAAATCACTATTCAAACTCAGCCTGTCTACAGGCTATGTACCCAAAGAATGGCATACAGCAACAGTCGTACCACTCCATGAAGGTGGTGCCACAACTGACCATGGGAACTATCGCCCTATAAGCTTGACTAGCTTGGTCTGCAAAGCCATGGAACGCATTATCATGGAGCTCATTAACAGGGACATTGGGAACCTCCAGACATTGGACCCCACCCAGTTCGGCTTTGTTAAAGGCAGATCTTGCCTCCTGAACTTGGTCGACTTCTTTGAAACAGTCACCAAGGCCATAGATGAAGGGAAGGTGGTCCACACAGCATATCTGGACCTCACTAAGGTGTTCGACACCATCCCACACTCAGGAATCATAGACAAACTCACCAGCTTAAATATCAACCTCTATGTCACATGATGGGTTGCCAATTGGCTCTCAGACAGAACCCACACGGTAAGAGGGGCAGGCACCATGTCTGACTCTAAACCAGTCACAAGTGGTGTCCCACAGGGCTCAGTCCTGAGACCTCTCCTGTTCAGTATATATTTCTCCAAAGTACAGGCAAAGGCAGAGGGACTGTGGCTAACCAAGTTCGCAGATGACTGTAAATTGGGTGCAATAATTGACTCTCCAGCTGACACAAACATCCTGCAAAAGGGTCTCACAGAGACAAACACCTGGTGTCAAAGTCACAGCCTCAAGCTAAATTCCAAAAAATGCATAGTAATCCCATTTGGGAAAAACAAAGTACCTACAAACTACCACATAGATGGGAATCCACTAAGTACAGAAGAAGTAATTAGGGACCTGGGTACCCAAGTAGATAGCCTGCTCTCCTTTGATAACCACATAGCCAAAACGGTCAGGAAATCCTTCTATGTGGCACACCTGATCACAAAGGGTTTCTCATCCAGATCCAAGGAGGTGATTGTGCCCCTTTACTCCTCACTCATTAGGCCCATAATAGAGTACAATGCCCCATTTAGGATGTGCCTCACTAGACACCTGCAACAACTAGAAAGACCACAGAAGTACCTCACTAAGATGATTAAGGGCCTTAAACAATTACCCTATGAAGCACGACTATAAAAGCTCCAGCTCTTCTCAGTCACTGACCTATGCCTGACCTATAGGGCCATGTCAAACCCTGAACTAATGGACATGCTTCACCTCAAAAAAACAAGATCCCTCAGAACCACTCATTCTAGTGACTTGAACCTATGTACAACAATAAACAGGACATGCTGGAGGGATAGATTCCTGTCCCAGCGACTCCCCTCACTCTGGAATAGAATCCCAATCCATGTTCGACAGAGCTCCTCTCTGACCCTCTTCAAGAGAAATCTTGATGAGTGGATGGGTAATCGTAAGTTCTACCCTGGGATCACTTCAGGAGCCCTGTTGACAGAGGCCCAGGTTACTAATCTAATGGGGAGGCGAAAGACATAACTCTGTGGCTAGGCTTATAAATGCCCATGGGCAAATAGCCTAGTACTTATCTATGAACCTATGAACCTATGTATCACAGGTCTGCTACACACTGCTGCAAACTATGACCTGTTGCAGTAATACAACTGGTCTGTCTGTACTTGCACCTACATGGCTTGAGCCCTAACTGGATGTACCTGTAGTGTACAATGTTATGGAAATATTAATATGACAGCAAACAGTGCCATGACATGAGGCTGAGCCAATAACAGGTAGTGGTCACAGTAAGATAGTATGAAGACACTCACCTGACATTCCCTGGTGTTGTTCAGAAGTAGATGAACCTGTGAATATAAATGCAAACAGCATTACACATGTTGGTTGCACTGTTCTGTCTGAACTGCAGTTGTATGAGTACATGTCATTACACTTACATTCATCATTATCATCCTGTATGGATCTGTATACATGGTTCAATTCCACTGCTGTAAATTAAAAATGACAGTACATGAATAAGCATGCAACAGCAATATGAGATGATTTACTCTATAGTCATCCATGGCATGAAAAGTAAGGCATAAATGTTCAGCTTGAAACTTCTGCTTCTATCCCACCCCTGAAGATGCATTACTCACCACTTGCTGTATGCAGGAAGGCAAGAAATATTGTCATCTCATTGGGGGAACAATGGTGGTCCACCATCTGTGGTATACGTCATTCTCTCATACTGTTTAACTTGTTGGCTGCATGGAGGATCATGTCAGAGTGGCATCATTGACAGTCCTCATGGAATCTATTTTGACCTCCAACCATATTAACTATGTTGGAGATGTCAGACCACACTTCATTCCTCCATACTGTATTCCCTGCACATCCAAGTAGTCTCCGTCCATGTTGTCGCAGAGCATCTAGTATGAAGTCCTTTTGCTGTGGGGAGAAATTGCCACCCCTGGGTCTTTATGCCATCTGAAAGACAGTAATAGGCACATGGTCATACTCCTGTGGGGGGCTCATTTATGCATATGATTATGTACACAACATATGTCACTAAGAACAGCATACATTACTGTGCAATGCAAAAGTCTATGAAACAGTGACTGTGACAAATACTAATGAGACATATAACAAGTAACACCAATGTCTGCATAAATAACAGTTGTGAAATCAACATAACTTGTGATATTTGTAGAAGTCTAAAGACAACAGCATCATGCTATATGAGCCTGCATATATTTCACATTCAAATACTACACAAATTATCATTCAAACAACTTACAAAAAGAGTAAAAAAACCTTAGTATCTGTAAGCAGGCCACTGAGAGTATGGATCCTTTTTTATACAGAGCCAGCAATTATAAGACTTGTGTTAAGACTGATCAATGAAGAAATATCTGTAACAGCAAAAGTACACAGTACATATGGATAATTTCGGAATCTGTAGGTTTCTGTACGTACACCACAGAGTGAATGGAGTTACCTGTTAGACATATGGATGATCCATAAATACATCTTTATGTGCTGTTCACTCTGACTATGTAAATCTGTCTATACAACTGCATATGGGAAATTAATGCATATCCTTAATGCAGATGGAAACACCTGTATGCATAAAGGTAATTCAAACAGGACTCAATTAAATTACAAGCAATTGTCTTAAAGTGCACAATTTCAATAAAATTAATTCTAAACAGGTACATTTGAAAATTATTAATGTTAACAGAGGTAATATTCCCCAAAACAGAAATGCTAGCAGGTGGCAATTTACCTTATCAGCTACCTATGACTCAGGTATCACTGAAACTGAGAGCACATAATGTGCATCCATCATTAAGTACCATTTGTGCCATACATAATTAATGAGTTTCATTAAAATTCCAGGTTTTTGAATCCCATTTGCACACCTCTCAGTAAGTTATTGAAAATAGGGGCTTTAACCAATAGGTTGGCATAAGGGTAGGTGCTCTGCACAAGTAACCAATTGGTATCAAGAAACAGTACCATGTGTAGCATGTGCCCGTTATCTTCCAATGATCCAATAACATGATACAAGTGCTAGTTTTAAATATTTATTCTGATACATTTACAGATAATACTATTGCTACCTGAGAACTGACTGGGACCTCAATGAGCACGTTTTGATTTTTTTATTTCAAATGCATTTTCAATTGGAGTATCAAGATGGCTACTTTCAGGTGGCTGTGACATGTCAGGACACCCATTTGGACCGAGGAGGAGACCACACAGATGTTGACTATCTATGCTGGAGTGGATCATCATATGAGCGCCAGGCCAAGGAACTTCGTGACGATCAATATCTGGAACCAGATTGCGAGGCAGCACCAAGAACTACTGAGATTTACAGAAATGGAATGCAGGTTCACCACCACTATGATGACCTGCATTGGGATGACAGAGAAGAGCTTCATTGTAGGGTCACTGAGTTGTGGATAATTAAGAAGATATGCTGACTGTTCTCCATAAAACTATGGATTCTACTCCCATGCTGTTAATTTATTAAAGATTTTTTTACATTAATTCAGAACTTTGTAGATGTCTGTTTTCCAACATATAATGATATCATTTCACACATCCACTATACTCGTGTATCACTGGCACCTATAGCGCCTAGGCCACTGATGACTATGCATTTAATAGACCTTGTTAGCTCACCCTGTAGTGAAACCATTCAGCATGCTTATATTTTTGCATTGTATGGGTTCAACCCTACATTGGAGAAACATATTATTAAACTGTTTTCTTGGTTTATTTTACACATATTTCTCTCCACAACTGCTTATTGCTATTAACATTTATTTTGTTAATGGCTCAAAAAACTCAGTTATTCATCAAATTCCTACAAATATGGTCATAATCTGCAACAGTTTGTTAACAACGGCCCCGGGATTCATGAAGCTCGGCGCAAGGCCAGCGTAAGGCTTGCGCCGGCCGTGCGGCGTATATATGGAGTAGTCACGCCATATGCATATTAATGAAGGTGCGCAGCTGCCACAGCCACGTGCATAGGAAACGTGCGCGAGTGCATGAGGCATTTCGAAGTTGGGTAGGGAGACGTGTCAATGTTGGCTGTCGATGAGCAACCGAAATTGCTGAATATTATATTCCGCCTGCAATAGTAATCGCACCTATCAGTGTCCGTGGATACTGAAACGTATGCAAAGCATGCAAGATAGTCCCTGCGAACAGAAAATGAAGAAGCAAACACAAATGCATGGTAGGGAATAACGGGTCCCTACCCTTGAACAAATGACATGAAAACCGTGTGCCCATAGTCCAACATAGTGTTGATAGCTATACCATGTGGAAGTGAAACGTATCATATGTTAGCGCGCCGCCAGGAGGTATGTCCAGCCCAATGGAGAGGGTTACCAGCTGACGCATAATGTGAGGGAGGGTACATAGCTGTGCAGATGTGTCCATAACAAAATACATGAGGAGAAATGTAGATATATGTAGTGACCGTCTGTCCGAATCATATCCCACAAGGGATGTAATAGTCACATACAAAAGGTATGTCTGTATTTCACATACCAAATGTGATAGGAAATAGAATATGCATGTAAACAAAACAGAAGGAGCATATAAACAGCTACAACAATAAGGACACATGTAGGCTGAAAGGAACAGTATGATCCGTACCGTCGACTAAGATTACCACCTGTCCCACTTTGCGAGCAACAGTCCCTCTGTGGGCAGATGTGTCCTGACACAAACTTGTAAACATGGCAAATGTCCAGAGATTATAGGACATAATTATTCCTCAGACGTCATGTAATAGTTGCATTAAACAGTTTTTCTCCGTACGTATATTACATAAATGTCATAAGAAACAGAATAAGCCACTGAAATTCTACAAGACTAAGCTTAGATATAGGCAAGAATTGTGAGTTATATCTGCCGAACTGACCGTGGGTATGTGTCGGCCTGTAAAATGTGCTGTGTTCACCGCAAATGTCACACTGTGGCCAATTGAAAAGGTGGAAACACTACCGTCGACTGTGGGGAGGCATTGCTCACAACAGTCGGATATGTGTAAGGAATAGCATGGACATAGGAAAAGGTGCCATCCTACCAATGAGTACAATAGGTTTGCAAAATCCGGAAGTCAGCGGTATAAGCCGAACTTGTATGTGACACAGACGAATGGGTAGTACCCGGGTATACCAACCAAGTAATGAAAGTGAAGTATGGGCATGTACCTATGTGTGTGAGGTATAGCAAGTGGAAAGCAAACATGGCAGGGTAGTTCACACAACCATAAAGGTACCTGACACATGTAGGGTAGTCAATGTGTTACTCTGGCTGTGTCATGAGCCAACAACCAAAGTAGTGATCTATGGGGTGTGAGGAATTTGCGTGTGAGGGGTGGATGGGCAATGGTAAAATCCGCAAAGGCGATACTGTGTCGTATGCAGAAAAGGTGAACCGGAGGTGTAGGAGGGGGCAGCAGGTGAAGTGGAAAGAAACACAAACACATGGAGAAACAGCTGCAAGACAAGCAGACAGGCCATAGTGTAGAACACAATCCCACAAACATATGAATATGGAAATGTGCGATACAAAAGTATAGATATGTCACCATCACATACCCACAGATTGGTCCTGATGGAACTGGCCATAACAACTGCAACACACCTGGATGCATAATGGCCTACCCAGCATACCCTCCACATTACACAACCCGCCTCCGTACCAGAACGTCCACCAAATCCAGCCGTACTTGGCCTACTGGTTCATTGCAGACACAGCTACACATAGTGACCCCTACGCATATATAATAGGTATTGTCACCCTAGGTGGTTTCAGGATTGCAAACCATGTATCCCCTGCATGTAAAACCCCCTGAACATTTTCATAAAGCCAAAAGAATCTTCAATATCTGTCTTGTTTTGGTCTTGTCCAATTTTTGGGATATCCCTCACGGGATAACTAACCTGTGTAAATAGTAGAATGGGTATGACGACATGATGTCCAATCCTGTAGATATCTGGACACAAGTCAGAACGTGAAGTAGAGGTCCATGACGCTGTCCAGACCTAAGTGGTCGTGCATAACCTACTATCCAGGATAAAACACCTTCCCGTGATGCACGTGTCCCGACATGAATAGGCGGGAGAATATATTGCACACATTCGCATAGTGGCAAATGGCATAAGAGTGAGGAAGACACTGATTCATAGGTTCATAGGTTCATAGGTTGGTACTAGGCTATCAGTCCTAGGGCCTATACAAGCCTAGCCATAACATTTCCCTGGCTATTTCTTCCCACATTATTTACTTTCCTGGACCCCTGTCTAGCAGGGCGACTGACGTGATCCCTGGGGTGAATTTCTTTTCTCCCATCCAATCGTCAAGGTTCCTCTTGAAGAGGTCCAAAGAGGCACTCTGCTTGACATGTATGGGCAATCTATTCCAGAGTCTGGGGAGTCTCTGGGTCAGGAACCTATCCCTCCAGCATGTTTTGTTTATTGTGATGACAAAGTTTAGATCCCTGGAGCGTGTAGCTCTGAGGGATTGGGATTTCTTTATGTAGCATGTCCAACAGCTCTGGGTTTGACATGGCCTTGTATGTTAAGCAGAGATCGACTCTGAGTAGACGATATGCGACAGAGTATAGCTGGAGTTTTTTAAGGCAGTCAGCATAGGGCATCTGCTTTAGGCCTGTGATTCTTTTAGTGAGGTATTTCTGAGGCCTTTCCAGTTGTTGCAGATGTCTTGAGAGGTACATACCAAATGGGTGTTGTATTCTACAATGGGTCTAATGAGGGTTGAGTACAGTGGGACAATGACCTCCTTTTTCTGGATGAAAAGCCCTTCGTGATGAGGTGTGCCACATAGAAGGATTTCCTGACTGTTGTGGCGATGTGGTTATCGAAGGTGAGACCACTGTCCACCTGTGTCCCTAAGTCTCTTATCACACTTTCTGTGTTTAGTGTACTGCCACCTATATGGTAATTCATGGATACATGTTTTTTCCCAAAGGGGATAACAATGCATTTCTTGGCATTGAGCTTGAGCCCATGGTTCTGTTACCAAGCATCTGTTTCTGTAAGGCCCTTTTGTAGAGTATCCACATCATTTGGGGATTCAATAATGGCTCCCAGTTTGCAGTCATCTGCAAACTTTGTTAGCCAGAGTCCCTTAGTGTTGACCTGTACTTCAGAGAAGTAGATGCCAAATAAGAGCAGCCCCAGGACTGAACCCTGAGGTACTCCACTTGTCACTTGTCTGGAGCTGGATTTGGAGTCGGCTACTTTTACAGTGTGGGTTCTATCAGTAAGCCATTTAGCAACCCATTGGGTGACATAGGGATTAATGCCCAACTTAGTAAGTTTATCTATGATTCCAGAGTGGGGGATGGTGTCAAAGGCCTTGGCAAGGTCTAGATAGGCTGTGTGGACCACCTTACCCTTGTCCATGGCTCTGGAGACTGATTCAAAGAAGTCAATCAGGTTCAGGAGACAAGATCGGCCCTTCACAAACCCAAACTGGGTGGGGTCCAGTGTTTGAAGGTTGCCAATGTCTTTGTTTATAAGTTCCATGATAATACGCTCCATGGCCTTGCAGATAAGGCTTGTCAGACTGATGGGACGGTAGTTTCCGGGATCCAAGGTGGATCCCCCCTTGTGGATTGGGATAACTGTAGCTCTGCGCCACTCAGTGGGCACGAAACCTGAGGTGAGGCTATGATTAAACATGACACTTAGGTGAGGTGCCAGTTCATATTGTAGTTCATGTAGTACACAGCCCGGGATGTCATCTGGTCCCATGGATGCTGTATTATTGGCTTTAGAGAGTGCGTTTTGTACCTGTGTGGCCATTATTACTGGAATTTGGCAATCTTCGGTATTGAGATGAGCCATCTAGGGGGTGAGAGGGGGGTGAAGTTGGCACTGAATTGATCTGCTAGGATATTGGCAATATCCTTCGGATCAGTATATTTAATGCCATTCTGTTTTAGCTCAGAGCAGATCTGAGCATTGCCATTTAGATTCTTGACATAGTTATAGAATGTTTTGTGGTTGTCTTTGGAATTTTTGGCAATTTTATTTTCGTAACTAGCTTTGGAGGATTTTATGAGGCATCTCAGTTTCTTACTGAGGCTAATAAGGAGTTTTTGCATCCTGGGATTTTCCTCTTTTCTGCAAAAAGTTTCTTCCTTTTGTTGTGGTTTGTTTATGGCAGGGGACCACCAGATTGGCTTCCTTTTTGGATGAGAGCATTTTGGTTCTATTTGGGATGGCACGATTCATGCATGAGTGCATGTGCTCGTACAGTGCCTTAGTGTAGGATTCAGCAGTTGAACTTTCAGTTCCCGTCTGCATGGGTGTCATGAAGTTTGTCACTTCTGACTTGAGTAGCATGAAGTTGGCTTTGGAGAAGTTTTTTATGGTGGTTTCTTTACTGGGGGGTGGGGGTGGGATGTGGATGTTAAGGGTGATTAGCTTATGGTCAGACCTGACTAACGAGGGGGTGACCATAGGTATGGAGCATTGATTTCCCATGTTGGTAATGACCAGGTCTAGGATATTGGAGCCCCTGGTGGGACTATGGATTACAACCAAAAGGAGACAAGTATAAAACAATACTTCACCCAAAAAAATATACTTGTCGAGGAAATAAGGCAACCTCTGTTCTTCCTTAAAATATTTTAATGTTCCACCACAGGTAAATAACACGCCATCCAGGAGCACAAAACACAGCAACAGCAACAACACAAAGAGCATAAACGCCGATGAAATCCACTGCGTTTTCGTTTCAGAAACTTCTTCCGATGAAACTGAATCTTGCTGGAGACAGGGGAGTAGGAGGAAACATTCCTGGTTCAAATGAATCAAAATAGGTCACCGTCCACGAAAACATGCAGCAGGACATACCAGCAACAGCAGCCAGAACCAGCAAAGTCCAAAACCCGAGAACTCCTACTTCTATGCCTTCTTCGTTTTTCTCCTTTTCAGAACACAAATCTTTCTAAGTATCGTTTCTCTTTATTGGGTACAACCAACATCATTCTGTCTTACCCCTTTGCAACAGGAGCAGAATGAGTAACCTTTTCCCTTTGCCCTTAGGTGGTACGAGCCAATCACACTGTACGTTGTTGCCGACTTGGAGATCAGGGGCCCGAGTGGAGCCGTTCAACATGGTGAGCTCAAGTGTGGTAAGAGTTGTAGCCTGGTATTGCAGGGTTGCTCTCTGGAGCCTTGAACCAGGTCTCAGTTACTGCACAGATATCGATGTTCTCCATTTTTAGGAGTGCCTCGAGAGAGTGCATTTTGAGGTTTAGACTTCTAGCATTGAGTAGCATTACCTTCAGATTTTGCATGCTGGTACCTGTTATGGTGGTGGTTTTGTCCTTTGAAGTTTGCCTAAAAACGGCACTATAGGGGTGGCAAGAGCCTTAGCCAGTAACCTGAATCCCAGGGGCGACAGGTGCAGACCATCTCTGGCAAAGCATCGTGGTCTGTCAATCATGTCATCCCAGGCAGATACTGGATCCCCTTTGAATGACACCATAAGCTTAGCCAATTGTTGAAGTCAGTCATTTTATCCTTATATTGTGGTATCATTCTGGGTGAAAGCAGAGTGCTACTCAGGGCTAGGGTCATACCTGCCTGGGCCACATGATCCAAGAGCTCTTCCATGTCTCTTTTCATGTAGTCCAGGGAGGTATGTCTCAAGTCATTCACTCCAACATGGACAATGACAGAGTCATATTTGTACTTGTTGTGGAGTGACTTGAGTGCATGCGTTATGTGGCGGATCCTGGCACCCGACAGGCAGCTGACTGTAATTTTCTCCTTATTCAACCTGGTGAGAGGGACATCAGTGTGCCGGACTATAGAGTCACCTATGACTAAAGTGTTAGGTACATTGTCTTGCCTTAGGGGCTGTTGCTGGGTAGCACACTGGTGTTGTGAACTACGGACACATTGGTTGTGATTGGTGTTTGTTTTGCGTTTCAGCTTCAGAGGTCTTTGTTGCTTGGGCAGGTTACAGTTAAGGGCCTCTGCATATGTGGATTTAGTGTTGCTATATGTGGGTGTTGGTGAATGCGGGTTTAGAAGGGCTATGTGTTGCTTGAGGTGTAGTGTGGGTGTTAACCTTCTCCTCTTGACTGTTTAGCACAATCTTGGGTGGAGAGAGCTTTGCTTCCATTTTGGCTATGTAAGTGCATCTTTCACAGGTTGTAGTGTTGGATGGTAGGAGCGTCCTAGAAGGT
>NC_056739.1:1807061866-1807141179 GCF_019279795.1 Protopterus annectens | reverse complement strand
ACCTCTGGTTACAGTTTCTTACACTCAGTTAGCTTCTACTTTGCTTAATCTGTGTAGGCAATGCTTACCCCACCGCAAATGCACTTAAACATGCTTACTACTGCTTATTTTTGCTTAAACCTGCTTACTAGTGCCTTATTCATTATGACACTGACACTTCACATGTGCATTTCATGCAGTACTCCAGTTCACATTTAAATGTTATTATGTAGGTTATATGGCAAACAGGTGTAAAAATATGTTCATATACAGATTTCACATGGGAAATGATATGTGCTGCATTGGGACTTGAACCAGGAATGCCTGTTTATTAGGTGGATGCTCTAACCACTACACTATTGCCGTGTTGCTGCATTTACATATATATTCCTTGTTATCCTCTTCAGCTTTTTCAGCTGCTTTAACTGTAGCTAAGCGATGAGCAAACTCGCGCACCTATGCTTAGCTGTACTCGGGGTTTTAAAAAAAATAAATACAAGGGTTTCTTCGTTTTATTTCAATGTACTATTGCTGTTGAACACATGGGGACTGTTGTTGGGGATATGCAGACAATTATGAGTGGTCTTGCTCATTTATTTACACTTTCTTCTGTTCTACTTTAAAGGGGCGTGTTTATTCTGGGAGCTCTGCTCTCAGACACGCCCCCTGCACTCGTCCACACTCAGTGTAGGATTTGGAGCTCAGGCAGCGTGTCTTCATTAATATGCATGATGCGCTGCCGTCCTCCTCTTAAACTGCTGCTTCCATGCAGGACTAGATTTGTCCTGCATGGAAGATTAGTAAATCCAGGGGTCGGTCTGTTTCTCCTTAGTTTGAAAACCCATTTTTCCATCATGTTGTGACGTTACCTTAGCTGGATTTTATACACTAAATCCTTCACTTTGCAAGTAATTCATAACTTCAGTTTCTGTTTCTTCAACTTCTCCATTATTAATCCTCCTTTTTACATTTCCCCTTTGTTTTCTTATTTTTTTATTTTTTATATTGTGAATCCGTATCTGGAAGGCTTTTTCTGTCATTCTTCTCAAATATCTTTGGTGCTGCTTTTTTGTATTGTAAGTTTTGCTTTCAGATTTGCATACATATTGCACCAAAATAAATCTCTTTTCCTTTCTCATGACCAAATTTCTTCTTCAGATGTCCCCCACTCCATATGT
Source organism: Protopterus annectens (assembly GCF_019279795.1). Taxonomy (NCBI): domain Eukaryota; kingdom Metazoa; phylum Chordata; order Ceratodontiformes; family Protopteridae; genus Protopterus; species Protopterus annectens. The sequence goes on along the minus strand of NC_056739.1, from coordinate 1,807,140,022 downwards.
TTCTCCTTAATCTGGGGACTCATTGTTCTATAATGCTGTGACATAACCTGTGTTAGAGTTTCTACACTAAATCCTTCACTTCACAAGTATTCCATAACTTCAGCTTTTGTTTGTTTAACTCCTAATTTACTAATCTATTGTATGTTCCTCCTTTGTGATCTTATTTTTTTGTATTGTGAGTTTTTTCATACATGGGCACCTTTGCCTATATTTCTTTTCAAATATCTATGGAGTTGCTTTTTGTTGATTACTTTGGCTTTCCCCTTTGCATACATATTGCACCATATCAGATGTTTTTCTTTGACATGTCCATGTTTATTTTTTGTACCTTTCAAAAATCTCTGGGTTTTGTTCTGTACATTTTCATACTTCCATTGTCACTTCTCTTTTCAAGTGCCCAAAGTTTCTTTGTCTATATAATGTTTTTTTATGGATCTGTTGTATTCATGATCACAAATTTTCATTTGAAGATTTTGACAGTTTTTTTCTTGTGTAAGTATTTTTCTTTCCTCTAATTTCACTCTTAATCTTTTTGTATATCTTCTGCCTGGAAATTCTGGGCTTCATGCATAACAGTAACAACACATCATTTCTTTCTTAACCTCAGTAGTCCATGATATCATCTTTATGGCTCTTTTTTGGCCTGTCACTTTTTATGATTTTTGCAGACAACTACTTTCTTCTACAACATCAGGGCCATACCCCCCTGAGCCTTGCCTAACCCCATTGCAAGAATGTTTCCATGTCATTTTTCCAGTCCTGGCAACACCGCACATACCAGGATTGGGCACTTTTTTATTTTGGGTCTTGTGGACCCAGCTATATTTTTGTATTTTTAACCTACTTCTGTGCATGATATATGGGATATAAAATACAGTCTATGTATCAGTGCCATCTTGGAAAGGTTTTGTAAAAACAAGATCCACCTTGTGAAGGTATTCACCAAGACCTGAGGATGAATATCATCTCTCCATTGTGTGTGTGTGTGTGTGTGTGTGTGTGTGTGTGTGTGTGTGTGTGTGTGTGTGTGTGTGTGTGTGTGTGTGTGTGTGTGTGTGTGTGTGTGTGTGTGTGTGTGTGTATTAAATATAAATGCTGATCTAAACACTGAAAATGCACTACTTGTTTGTAATGCTTAGTGTTATTATCCTACATAGCTCCAAACTGAGGTGGATGGTATAGTAATAATAAGTTGTACTACTACTACTACTAATAATAATAGTAATAATAATAACTGTAATACTGCTACTACTACTACTACTACTACTAATAATAATAATAATAATAATAATAATAATAATAACTGTAATACTACTACTACTAATAATAATAATAATAATAACTGTAATACTACTACTACTACTAATAATAATAATAATAATAATAATAATAATAACTGTAATACTACTACTACTACTAATAATAATAATAATAATAATAACTGTAATACTACTACTACTACTACTAATAATAATAATAATAATAATAACTGTAATACTACTACTACTACTACTAATAATAATAATACTACTACTACTACTACTAATAATAATAATAACTGTAATACTACTACTACTAATAATAATAACTGTAGTACTACTACTACTAATAATAATAATAATAATAATAACTGTACTACTACTACTACTACTAATAATAATAATAATAATAATAATAATAATAACTGTAATACTACTACTACTACTACTAATAATAATAATAATAACTGTAATACTACTACTACTACTACTAATAATAATAATAATAATAATAATAATAACTGTAATACTACTACTACTACTACTACTAATAATAATAATAATAATAACTGTAATACTACTACTACTACTACTAATAATAATAATAATAACTGTAATACTACTACTACTAATAATAATAATAATAATAATAACTGTAATACTACTACTACTACTACTACTAATAATAATAATAATAATAATAATAATAATAACTGTAATACTACTACTACTACTAATAATAATAATAATAACTGTAATACTACTACTACTAATAATAATAATAATAACTGTAATACTACTACTAATAATAACTGTACTACTACTACTACTAATAATAATAATAATAATAATAACTGTAATACTACTACTACTAATTATAATAATAATAATAACTGTAATGCTACTACTACTAATAATAATAACTGTAATGCTACCACTACTACTACTACTAATAATAATAATAATAATAACTGTAATACTACTACTACTACTAATAATAATAATAATAATAACTGTAATATACTACTAATAATAATAACTGTACTACTACTACTACTACTACTAATAATAATAATAACTGTAATACTACTACTACTAATTATAATAATAATAATAATAACTGTAATGCTACTACTACTAATAATAATAACTGTAATGCTACCACTACTACTACTACTACTACTACTACTACTACTAATAATAATAATAATAATAATAACTGTAATGCTACTACTACTACTACTAATAATAATAATAATAATGCTGTTCTGAGCATTAAAAATGCCTAGTGTGTTTGTAATGGATAGTATTATAACACCACATTTCTCCATGGAAATGCTGCAGAGCCTCAAACAAAACCATGGTTTGTCTCAATGCTTGCATCATTATGCTACATCGCATTGATGCAGTTGGTGTTTTATAAAATTAAAGTGTTACAAATTCACAACATGCACATAATTCTTAGTATAACATTGTTATATGGGATATGGTGGTTTTCATAAATTCCACCTTCTTGTGATGACAAATATAATTTAATTCCCTTGTTTTTTCCTGTTATTATTATTATTATTATTATTATTATTATTATTATTATTATTATTATTATTGCAGTTTTAACTGAAATCTGCTTTAGTTGCAGCAATGTCAGACATGCTTGTCACACATATTTTCTATTTCTCTGTCAGACTTTGGGATCAAAGAGATGCAATAATTATTCTTCCCCTGAACTGTAAGGTGACAGTTGTGCAGGTCCTGCATGGTGCTGTTATACTTAAAGTCATCTTGGGGAGGGTGGGTATCAGAAATCTTAAATTACATGATATAATGTATATTCCCAACCTTAGTCCTTTCTGAATAATGCAGTAAGGCAGGGGGCACTATTTCTCTATGAGATCATCACGTGTTTACAACTATATACCACCGAAAATTGAGTATATATATATATATATATATATATATATATATATATATATATATATATATATATATATATATAGATGTTACTGTTAAGCTGTGATGTTTGAAAAATGTATGATTCTGTGCTTTATATTTAAAGAGTGAATACATCAGTAGTAATACATTTTTAATTAATGACCAGATAAGCATGTTCATTATAGATAGCTTTGCATTCATTTTGTGGTTAACGAGTCCACATTTATTGCTTCTGTTTGATACATTAATTCTTAATATTTCATTTTTGAACAGAACCTTCCCCTCCATCAGTCTCTGGGCCAAAAGATAGAGCTGATATTAACAGCAGTGTGGTAATAAGTTGCGTATCTACTGGATTTTATCCAGAAGAGATAGATCTTACCTGGTGGAAAAATGAGGAAGAGCTGAATGGATCCGAACTAGATATCCAGCCGTATGGTGCAGACAAGACATATCAAGTACAAAGTAACATCACTGTTCAAGCAGAAATAGACTCCTATGTGACTTGCAAAATTAATCACACAGCATTGGACCAACCTATCAATTCAACATTTAAAATAAATGATATTGTGAAACGTAAGTTATGTATTCCTAATTAACATTATTTCATAGAAGGAAATACCTTCATACAATGAGCAGTGTATTTTATTTTATTTTATTATTTATTTGTTTTGCTTTCATTTATTGGGTTTGTCCGACTTGGTTTAGTCCAAAATCTCCTTTCAGCAGAGGCTTGGGGAGAAAAGCTCCAACATATTAGAAATGCGCATTCAATAATATACATGAACAGATATTAAATACTGTATTAACAGTTATTCAAACAAGTGTTATTAGATTGCATTCTATGAAAGTAGAGGCTGCTATTATATTATAAAAGATATGTATGCAGTAGTAGATGTTGAACATTGTATTTGAAGACGTGTGTTAGTCAGTATGATAGATAATAAAACATGATTATTGCATAGAAATTCAAAGAAACAGAGGTGAAGAAAGAACTAGGTATGGCAGGAAATGTTGATATTTTAGTTAAGAGGTGGGGTGTTAAGCAGGTGCAGAGACAATTATATATATGGTTATAATAAGGTTTATATTAGAAGTATAGAGGTGGGGCTGAGCAGTGTCACAAAACTATGTATCATGCTTAGAGATGTTAGTAAAACTAATTGGGTATTGGTGAAGACTGGTCATGGGCTGTAGGATTCTGAATGAGGAGACATATTTGTTTATTTATAATATTTATTTATTTATATATAAGTACAGAGATGTGGATGGGCAGTGTCACAAAACTATGTATCTAGCTTAGAGATGTTAGCAAAACTATTCAGATACTGGCGAAGACTGGTAGTGGGGTGTAGGATTCTGAATGAACAGAAATATTTGATGATATGGCAAGCTGAAGACAACAGTGCCATTTATCCTGGAGAAGTAGAAGAGCAGCTCCATTGGTTTGATGGGTGAAGTTTTGGTTGTGTTTTAAATACGCTTGCATTCAGAATGGATTTCACTGGTTGTGGGTGTGGTTCCATAGTTTAGCTACACGTTTTAAATATAGAGAGTCACCTGCAGTATTCGATGATTTGGTAGTAGTGGTTAGCGATTGCTCTCCAGAGCATTTCTATAGTTCTCTGTAGCATTTTTTGTAGCAGAGTAGAGGTTGTTAATGAATATCTTGAAAACCATGAGACCTAGTATAGATCCTTGTGGGAAATCAATACTTATTGGTAAGAAGGTACAGAAATCATTTTTCCATTTCACTGCTTGTGCTCTGTTTGAGAAGGAGCTATGGAACCATTGCAGTGAAGAGTTGGTGAGCCCAAAGGATGAGAGATTATGTAAGGGATTCTGGTGGGAGGCAGTATAAAAAGGTTGAACTTGTTGGGATATCATTTGGCATGAATTCTCTAAGAAGGTTTTGGAAACATACTCATCCCTGTTCTCCATTTACTGGAACTGCAAAATCAGATGCCAAAACTCACATTAAGGAGATATAAAATTCTTCTGTGCTGGCAGGATGGATGGAGATCATCTAGGTACTTTTAAAGACAACTGCTAAGCATGAAAAAATAGTTTTGAAGTGAACAAGTAAAGTATGAAGGGTATACTAATACACCGTGTACAAATGTTCCACTGTCCAACCACATATGCCCGCAAATGACAGCAGGATAGGTTCATACACTGTGCCCTATCCCCGATATATGTCTCTCAAGTGTCACACTGTCTCGGCTAGTTGTCACTGCTGCCAATAACCTTGGACACAGATAGGAATCCAGGGAAGTATGCCAGTAGCAGACACACACAACAGCAGTGCAGGGTACCCCTTCCTTGTCAAATATCTAACCCTGACATTTACAAGCCCTCTCTAGTAATGTACCCATAGTTGTCACAGTCTGGCCCATACCATTACAGGTTGACAGTTTAACATGTATGTATGTGTTAAAGAAGCTATGGGCCATAGGTAGATATAAAGTGAGGGCAGACCTCTAGAGTAATGTACTGTTGTGAAAAATAGAAGCCTATGCAGTTGTTAATGGACTTTTCTTCTCTTTGCAAACAGTACTGCTGATTTTTTTTATTTATAATTATAGTGCTGTGGAACTTTTGGTGGACCATGGTGATTTATTTTGTAGAGGTTATTCTTTTGTTCCAAGATAGACGAATGGACAGGTTAAAACTATTTTGGAGTTAAAACTGTTTATATGCAATTTAAATTTGAAACTGTTGTTTACAGCTGTTGATTTGATGTCAGAACATCCACAGTTATATGTGCCAAGTACAATTAATCCAGTTTTACATCTGGTTTTAGATACATTCTAACAAATATGTGTGTTAGATATAAGACAGTTAGCAAAAACTAGGTGAGTGAGCACTGGTAGTTATAATTTAGGGAAAGCTCAGTGGATCTTTTGAAGGAATTTATTGCAACTCTTAATGTGCGTGTTATGCAACCAGATAAGGGGGGTGGGTTGTTTGTGATGGATCAACTTAATTAGAAATAGAAGGTTTTGTGTATCTTGTGTAGTGATGGTTATGTGGAATTGCCATGGAATGAGGTGAATGTAGCATATAAACATATTCATGTTATTCTTCATGATATGCTCATGCAAGGTGAAATTACACCTGACCACCATAAGTTCACTTTCAATGAGACACCGCATATACCTAGTTTTTTTTGGGCTCCCAAAAATACATAAGGACATACAAAATCCACCCCTCAGATCCATAGTAGATGCTGGTAATTCAAAAATGGTATTTTATTGCTAAATTTATTGATAGTATTTTTGAAGCCCCATGTAATAGTTATACCACAACTCTGTAACGATTCTTGGAATGTTTTAATTAGGTGTAATAATATTGATGTAGAAGTGGAGTTTGCCTTCTTAACTATTGATGTCAGGGACCTTTTTAGTTGTATCCCTCACGACATTGGGTTACAATGCTTTGAAGATGATTTGAGTTTCCATTTTCGCTTAGAGCAGTCCTTGACTAATATTTTAACTACACGTATTGTTCTAGTCCTGGATAACAATTATATATTGTTCCAAGGTCAATATTACAAGCAGGTATTGAGGGTTGCTATGGATGTTCCTTGTGGCCCCCTTTTTGCTAATATTGTGATGGCAGCATGGGAACAACAATTTATCTTTGATGGTCTATTTTTTCAGTACATTCAGAGATATATCAGTTATTTGGATGATTTGTTTTTAGTACGGACTGGCCCTGTTGAATTTATTAATGACTTCATGATGTATATCAATGATTCACAAAAAAGAATATCAAATAGATGGAAAACGCTCACTTTATTAACAAACTAACAAACATATATCAATGATTCCACATCTTTTTTGGAGTTCACCCATACTATTGGTATAAATTCCATCAACTATTTAGATGTTTTACTTAACAAGGATGTCAACACACATGTGCTTTCTTCCAGGATATACAGGAAGCCAACATATTCCAATATTTGTTACATTTCACTAGAAACCACATTTACCATCAAAAATGAGCCATAATAAAGGTCCAGATGGTCAGGGCAGCTAGGATGGCTTCCCATTGGGATGATTTTTTGGATGAATACAATATTTTGTGTTCTATGCTTTTAAAACATGCCCCGGGATTCATGAAGCTCGGCGCAAGGCCGGCGTAAGGCTTGTGCCGGCCGTGCGGTGTAGATATGGAGTAGTCGCGCCATATGCATAGTAATGAAGGCGCGCATCCGCCACAGCCACATGCATAGGAAACGTGCGCGAGTGCATGGGGCATATCGAAGTTGCGCAGGGAGGTGTGTCAATGTCGGCTGTCGATGAGCAACCTAAACTGCTGAATATTATATTCCGCCTGCAATAGTAATCGCACCTATCAGTGTCCTTGGAGACTGAAATGTATACAAAGCATGCAAGATAGTCCCTGCGAACAGAAAAATGAAGAAGCAAACACAAATGCACGGAAGTGAATAACGGGTCCCTACCCTTGAAGAAATAACAGGAAAACCGTGTGCCCGTAGTCCAACATAGTGTTGATAGCTATACCATGTGGAAGTAAAACTTATCATATGTTAGGGCCACCAGGAGGTACATCCAGCCCAATGGAGAGGGTCACCAGCTGACCCATAATGTGAGGGAGGGTACATAGCTGTGCAGATGTGTCCATAACAAAATACACGAGGAGAAATGTAGATATATGTAGTGACCGTATGTCCGAATCATATCCCACAAGGGATGTAATAGTCACATACAAAAGGTATGTCCGTATTCCACATAACAAATGTGATAGGGAATAGAATACGCATGTAAACGAAGCAGGAGCATAGAAACAGCTACAACAATAAGGACACATGTAGGCCGAAACGAACAGTATGATCCATACCGTCAACTAAGAATACCACCTGTCCCACTTTGCGAGCGACAGTACCTCTGTGGGCAGATGTGTCCTGACACAAACTTGTAAACATGGCAAATGTCCAGAGATTATAGGACATAATTATCCCTCAGATGTCATGTAATAGTTGCATTAAACAGTTGTTCTCCGCACGTATATTACATAAATGTCATAAGAAACAGAATAAGCCACCGAAATGCTACAAGACTAAAGCTTAGATATAGGCAAGAGTTGTAAGTTCTATCTGCCGAACTGACCGTGGGTATGTGTCGGCGTGTAAAATGTGCTGTGTTCACCGCAAATGTTACACTGTGGCCAATTGAAAAGATGGAAACAGTACCGTAGACTGTGGGGAGGCATTGTCCACAACAGTCGGATATGTGGAAGGAATAGCATGGACATAGGAAAAGGTGCCATCCTCCCAATGAGTACAACAGGTTTGCAAAACCCAGAAGTCAGCAGTAGAAGCCGAACTTGTATGTGACACAGTCGAACGGGTAGTACCCGGGTACACCAACCAAGTAATGAAAGTGAAGTATGGGCGTGTACCTATGTGCGTGAGGTATAGCACGTGGAAAGCAAACATGGCAGGGTAGACCACACAACCATAAAGGTACCTGACACCTGTAGGGTAGTCAATGTGCTACTCTGGCCATGTCATGGGCCTACAACCAAAGTAGTGAGCTATCGGATGTGAGGAATTTGCGTGTGAGGGGTGGATGGGTAATGGTAAAATCCGCAAAGGCGATACTGTGTCGTATGCAGAAAAGGTGAACCAGAGGTGTAGGAGGGGGCAGCAGGTGAAGTGGACAGAAACACAAACACATGGAGAAACAGCTGCAAGACAAGCAGACAGGCCATAGTGTAGAACACAATCCCACAAACATATGAATATGGAAATGTGCGATACAAATGTATAGATATGTCACCGTCACATACCCACCGGTTGGTCCTGATGGAACTGGCCATAACAAATGCAACACACCTGGCTGCATAATGGCCTACCCAGCATACCCTCCACATCACACAACCCACCCCCGTAACAGAACGTCCACCAAATCCAGCCGTACTTGGCCTACTGGTTCGTTGCAGACACAGCTACACATAGTGACCCCTACGCATATGTAGTACGTATTGTCACCCTAGGCAGTTTCAGGATTGCAAACCATGTATCCCCTGCATGTAAAACCCCCTGCAATTTTCGTAAACCCAAAAGAATCTTCGATATTGGTCTTGTTTTGGTCTTGTCCAATTTTTGGGATATCCATCACGGGATAAGTAACCTGTGTAAATAGTACAATGGGTATGATGACATGATGTCCAATCCTGTAGATATCTGGACACAAGTCAGAACGTGAAGTAGAGGTCCAAGACACTGTCCAGACCTAAGTGATCATGCATAACCTAGTACCCAGGATAAAACACCTTCCCATGATGCACGTGTCCCGACACGAATAGGCGGGAAAATATATTGCACACATTCGCATAGTGGCAAACAGCAGAAGGGTGAGGAAGACACCGACATTAACAGGATAACCCTGATGAAGTGTGAGGGATACTTATTGTGTGCAGGCATGACTGACCATACCTGTCAACCTGTGTGAGCTAGATATCTGGACAGAGCCGTGAATACAAGTGAGACAAAGGTCCAAAAGCAGGTACAATTTGCAAAGATAGCTGTTAGAATTTATTCATTTATGTGCAGTTTGAGTACCCGGGAAATCCACTGGGCCAAGAAGTGCCCAGTTTCAGTGGAGGCCCGGGGAGAAAAGCTCCATAAACAATACAAGGAAATAAAGGCTACATAATGTTAAAGGTAAAATACAAGAGTAAAATTCATACAGTCAGGAAATACACATACATGAAATGTGCATAATAAGACAGATTTTTGTAGTGGTAATACAGATATTTACAATAATTACATACTTGGAGTCAAGTGAGTGTCAGCTAAGTCTGGTTAAGCTGGAGGGTAGAGAGGAGCAGGAGTATGGAGAGCTCAGAGGAGTGAGATCCCTAGAATTTATATCAGGTGCAAGCAGGAATATATCCATTTGGATGGATAAACATAAAAATATTATAGAATAACAGTTTGCACAATGGCATTAATGTCCGGAGTTTGAAGTCTGAAACCCAACTCTCTGCCAGCACGTTCTGACTTCTGTCTTTAATGCCGAGCTACTGCTGTGCCAGAACACAACAGCGTATTACAGAGGTCCGTACCATACCACTCAACTGTCCAGATATTCACAGAATGACCAGAGTGTTGGCTCATATTGTTGTTGTGTGCCTCCGACAATTTGCGTCTGTCCAGTAAATAGCTGAGGATTGACGTCACTAAATAATGAGGATTAAGTATAAGACTCCACATCCCACAGAAGAGTCATGATAATGCAAAACCTAGTATTCTATCAATGTTCTAAGCTTGTAAGGACAATAGTTAAAATGTGTCCCTATTACTCTCCCCATCATGTAGGGTTTGCACAGATTTGTTGCTCTAAGAGGTTGAGAGGTATGGTCCGTACATATTTACAGTAACAACCCTTCACATTTGTGTAATGTACAACTGCATACCTGTAGTCACATCCTGTCCAAGATAATAATCCCCGTATGAATGAATACAGGTAATAGTCAAATGTGAATGGGAACCCCCCCACTCACCGTGGAGTATGGACCTTAACAACCCCACCCATAATATGTACTGCCAACAGAATAAGCTCCTGACAGGTGCCCAAACACCTGTGTCTATAAATACAGGTAAAATGTTCATAATAGGGAGAAACTCCCTGTCCATATGCTTAGTCTGACATTTGAACTCGGCCAGGGAAGCTCCGTTCACCAGGCGGACAAGCCTAAACCCAGATCACTACATCAACACCCTGACAATCAGAGACCTGTATGTGCCATGACTATGTGCCCTGGTGTTCTGCATATCCTTGGAGTGATTAACAATGCAGCTGGGGTCCACAGCAGTAGGCAATAGGGAATGTGTAATATGTAGTACCACGTTTTTCCCAGCAGGAGAATGGATGCCTGTGTTGTAAGTGAAGCGGTGAGACGTATGTTGATGTAGCTAAGTACTATGGGTATGCATATCAATGAGGCAGAACAGCAACAGAATAGTGTTTCCGGCATCCGGCCAACGTGAATGCAGTCCCGGTTGACCTACGACCACTGCACATATAACTTTAAAGTGTAATGAATGTGTTTGTGCTGTACACACATTTAAATACGTAAAGGTGAACCGTGTGTTTCACATCAGTCCGTAAACTGGACTACAGATATGTAAGTGTTACGGTCAGAAGTATGAAAGGCCACATAAGCACAAATATCTATTAAACATATGTAACCCACAACATGTATATGCAAGTGCACCTGCGTGTGTGTGATCCGCTCACAGCATAGCAAATGAATGCTGTTTCCTCCACGTTATATATACATGGCTCAAACCTGTTAACCCCGTAAAGTATGAAACCGGACAAAGCCATGCAAACTACTGGTACAAATAGGGACAATCCCCAGATATGTGCCAGAACAAACATAGAAAGTGGATAGAATAACAGGTGTGTCAGTAGCATGGATTCTCTGAAGGGTATGAAGTCGTAACCTGAACTGCTTGTCATTATTCCCCAACGTCAGTCTTTAATGAAATGCCACTAAATTGCCAGATAGAAACAAGGTTATGAAAAACAGACCGAAGATAAGAGGCAAACAGCTGTACATTCTGTGACAATCTGTACAGTTGAAAGGTATGGTATGGATATAGATATATGTGTATACATATAATCCACAGACGTAAACCAAAGCAAATTATGAAATGAGGAATGTACATGTATATATGTATACACAACAAACATATGTCCCTGTAGATATAACACATGTACATAAATAGGCCACGGTATAGCTATTATGGGTAGACAAACAGACATGCACGAAAGGTGAATAAACCGTTGCTTTCCAAACCATTGACCGGAAAGTACCAGTGTGACAGGCCGGCAAGTTCTACACTTTAAACATGAATATAGGTGTCCATTGCAGGACCCCAAAAATTGATCCATACGAAGTGTCAACCATCATTGATGCCAAAGAAGTGTCCCCTGCAAATACGATATAGCTGTACATGCAACAGTAGCAGGTGCAAGGGTAATAACACATGTGTCGATAGAATGTATGACGTACGACCTGATATCTGGAGAGTGGGGAGTGCTTAGAAGTGTCTCCACACTTTAGTACCACTCACATTAAACATGTCTAATGGGTACTGTGGAGGGGTGTCAGGTATGGGAATCATGGGTATGCAGAAATGGGCCTAGGTGTTGGTTGGCACAGATTTATTAGGTCCGCTCCATGGGAGTGATGTGGGTATAGCACACGCCTATATTCTCAATAAAGCTTCAAACCATCTACTGGATATTGTGTAAACCATTGTGGGAATATGTAGGGACCTATATCAGTGTCATGTAGGCGATTATCATGGATGGACATGTGTACGACCAAGATGGCAACCATACCTGCCAAACTGTCAGAATAAGACAGCTGGACTAAGGCATAGTTCATGAAATACAAATAGGGACTATATTAGATATACCCCAGACAAAGTCAGAACATTGATAGAATAATGGCATAGTCAGGAATACGAATGTTATGAGGGTTAGTAATCATGACATAGAAATGTCAGTCATTATCATCTAACCGCACAGTCCATAATGCCTTGCCAGTAATTTACCAGAAAGGCACAATATTATGACAAATGTAACAAGATCATAGGTCAAACCTCGGGTCGTTTACCCATAATGTGTACAGGTGAGAGGTATTAAGGTAACCTGTCCTAAATAAAGGAACAGAACTAGTGATACTAGGTGGACAGGTGAGAAGAAAGACGTCAGGACAAATGACAAAACATGTACAAGTCTAAAGCATGTACCTCGACATATGTTAATGACAACGTATGCCCTGTGAAAGTCAATGTGGAAGGTAATAGACTCAAAAGACAGGTGTCCCTCAGGGTGTCATGCAGTGTCACCGATACAGTGTCCAGTCCCCCATACTCGTACGTGAGCACTGCCACTGACGTAAAGCGCTAATACCGGCGTACACATAAGGTACATGATAGAATAAGTAGTGCGGATAAGCACCTGTTGGCCTCTGTGAGGACTACAACCCTCTGGATGGGTGTGTCCTGCAATATAAATGTAATGGCATCTGTCCTGTGATGCCTCCATACTTTGTGCGTATTGGTGTAAGCAAATTGCTATCCTTTATCAGAAACATACTTCGCAACTGTTCAGATTTACGCAGAATGTGCAGGGTTATGCCCCATATGTTTGGGGTGTTCTTCTTAAAATCTGTACCTTTCTGACAAATACCCAAGAACTGATGTCATTCAATAATGACAAACAGTTGAGTTTAAGACTCCAAATCCTCAGAAAAGTCATACTACTGCAAAACCTATTATTCCGTCAACTATCTACGTTTGTAAGAGCAATATTTAAAATCCGCCCCTATTTGTCCCGCCATCATTTTAGGCTTTGTCCAGATTGTTGCTCTAGGAGGTTGAGAGGTATGATCAGAAACGGATACATGTCTGAGGAAACAGCATTGTCGACTGCAACATAACTCAGAAGGTATGAAAAGCGCTGCAGTAGGAAGTTCAGTATTGGCCGCAGGTATGTGCTGACATGTCAAATGACACAGCAGTCTACATGAAGTACCCATAGGGCTGTCACCTGTACAAATGATGGCAGTGGGACATACCCACAGCCATACACACACCACAAATAGACATAACACACAGCAAAGCCTAGGCCATGATACACGAAGCCTCTGGCGTGTACGAGTACAGTGAGAGTACAGCAAGGAAAGATGTCTGTCAAGCTATTCAGCAAACTCCTGTAGGGGCGTGTAAGACCGCCCATAACACGAACGTTGCACAGACAATGTTGGCATTTGCAACATACCCCAGTTGTATGTGAAAGCTATGCAAATATGTGATACATGAAACAGTCAGCTGTCCGTGCAAGAGCAGTGTTATGTGCAGAAATGTACCCGGATGATAGGCGACTAACGTTCTGCACATTGCTAAATGGAGCAATGACAGCTGCAAATACGTTATGAATACAGTCGAAGAAGCATGCCAATATCCAAATCTAAGGCCAGTGGCATTATTGTCCATTGGATATCAATAAAACTGTAGTTATCCTCCCCCGATCTCCGGTGTGGAAGCGTAGCGCAGCGCCACGGGAACGCGCTGTGCTTCAAAACAAGTCAAATATGTATAATATACAATAAAAATTTAGGTTTAGTTAGATGTTAGTACGCCATGCAGATGAATGGCAAGCTGGAGACAACATGGCTACTGCATACTGGTTGTCATGTGTGGAAGCGCTCTGCCTGAGATGTAATGAAGCATTAGTAGGCAATCTGATGCAAGTGAGGCTGAGGATAGTGAAGCACAACATGTCACGCCATATGGGCCTAAGCCTCTACAGTGTAGTGTGGGATAAGGGGACGAGTAGAGTATAAGATAGGTGACAACATCAGTGTGTATGTATAAAACACTGTACTCTTACCGGAGCAGTGTCACATGTTTGCTGTCAGTACTCAGTGGAAGAGGCGTGTTATGAGGTATCCTAGGTAAGTCAGGAGACTGACGGTGTACGCCATGGATACCAGCGATGTTACCTGCAAACCTGCCCACAGTGTGTACGCGCCCGTGTGCACCAGTAAGCCCGAGTAAGCATGTGTGCACGCGTGTCAGCCTGTGTGCGCGTGTTGAAGAATGAGTAGGCTAGTGTACAAATGGTGAAGCCCGTGTAATGTTGGGTATGCCAGTGTACGTGTTTGTAATTATGTATACATGTGTACTACACACATCACACATGTACTGCACACTCACACATGCTGCCAATACTACACACATCAGTGAAATGGCACATGGATGGAGAATACAACATCAGAATTAACAGTGCTGTAAACTATGCTACATTGATGGACACAGCTGCAATGCATCATGCCTGCTGATATACACCTGGAAGTATTTCAGTTTGTGTTAACAGCAGTCTAACATCAATACAGTGGAATAAAGCCACCGTGTGCATCAGCACCAGGTTAGTCTGATCTTGCATCAATGTTACACATCACAGGTGGTGGCACAGATGACATCATATGCATAGGGTGTGGTGTTATAATTCCAGAGCTGTTATTGAGCCATCCAGTTTACACGTAGGTGTGTGTGTGTGTGTGTGTGTGTGTGTGTGTGTGTGTGTGTGTGTGTGTGTGTGTGTGTGTGTGTGTGTGTGTGGGACAACAGTTATTGCATGGCCCAATGGTGATGCAATGGGATTGTGTATGTGATAGCCCTAGCTGCTTGTGGTATGTGTGTGTATCTGCATATACACAAGTACAGCAGGTGTCAGCCATATACAGGAGGTTGTGGGACAGTCACAGACTGTACCTGCCAGGCTGTAGAGATCGCCATTACTGGCTATGGACACCCCTCCATGCATCCAACACTAACCCAGTTCTGCACCTGTCTCTGTATACACATACAGTCCTGGGATCTGTACCACAACCTGTGGATAAACGTGAGTCAGTAATGTTAACCTGAGTTGCATAGAATTGTCAGTTACGACATACGGATATGAGCCACACTCCCCCTGCAAAGTGATAACCACTGCTGACTGTCACCGAGATGTGCATACGACCATGCATAGGTGCTGTACTAACATTGTTTCCAATGCCCCTTGTAATACCCAGCAACACAATAACCGGTCACTACACAAGTATAACCCACCATCACTACAGCACACAGTATGTGCACTATCACAGAGCCATAGCACATGTACATACATCCAAGGTGATCACGTACAGATAATGCAGCACATTCAAGAGTGATAATCTCAACATACATATATATATATATATATATATATATATATATATATATATATATATGTAGATAGATACAGACATACACACACACACACACACACACACACACACACACACACACACACACACACACACACACACACAACACACGTGGCAGGGTTGGAAGCAGAACACAAACATAACCATTGTACCACACAACAGCATTATGCAGTTACAGAACGCGCAACCGTGATTAGTAGATCACAGCATTCACGCAGGCATACGTCTAGCCTGCAGACAGCAGCATCAAAGGCAAAGACGCCGCACGGATGTTATGGTGAGTGAATACTGTAAAAGCAACAACACACGTGGCAGGGTTGGAAGCAGAACACAAATGTAACCATTGTACCACACAACAGCATTACACAGTTACAGAACGTGCAACCGTGATTAGTAGATCACAGCATTCACACAGGCATACGTCTAGCCTGCAGACAGCAGCATCAAAGGCAAAGACGCCGCACGGTTGTTATGGTGAGTGAATACTGTAAAAGCAATGTACTGTTGTCATGCAGCTGGAAACACACACACTTGGTAGGGCTGGGAGTCGAACATACACCTACCTGCCCTATCACACTACAGCATAACGCATTTACAGAATGTGCTACCAAGATTACTAAACACAGCAGTACCAGAGGCATTCTTCTAGGTGCGTGTCATCATCCGCAAAGGCAAAGACATCGGCAGGAAATATCTGTGGTGTGAGGCATCTAAAAGTATGACTTGAGTCCCCAGGTGGACGGGAGCATGCGCGCACACACACACACACACACAAACACAACACACACACTTGGCAGGGCTGGGAGCTGAACATACACCTAACTACCCTATCACACTACAGCATAATGCATTTACAGAACGCGCTACAGACATTACTAAACACAGCAGTCCCAGAGCCATTCTTCTAGGCGTGTGTCATCATCCGCAAAGGCAAAGACGTCGGCAGGATATATCTGTGGTGTGAGGCATCTAAAAGCATAACTTGAGTCCCCAGGCAGACGGGAGCATGCACACACACACACACACACACACACACACACACACACACACACACACACACAATTGGCAGAGCTGGGAGTCGAACATACACCTCACTACCCTATCACACTACAGCATGACGCATTTACAGAACGCGCTACCGAGATTACTAAACACAGCAGTCCCAGAGCCATTCTTCTAGGTGCGTGTCATCATCTGCAAAGGCAAAGACGTCGGCAGGATATATCTGTGGTGTAAGGCATCTAAAAGCATAACTTGAGTCCCCAGGCAGATGGGATCATGCGCACACACACACACACACACACACACACACACACACACACACACACACACACACACACACACACACTTGGCAGGGCTGGGAGTTGAACATACACCTACCTACCCTATCACACTACAGCATAACGCATTTACAGAACGCAGTCCCAGAGCCATTCTTCTAGGCACGTGTCGTCATCCGCAAAGGCAAAGACGTCGGCAGGACATATCTGTGGTGTGAGGTGTCTAAAAGCATAACTTGAGTCCCCAGGTGGACGGGAGCATGCACACACACACACACACACACACACACACACACACACACACACACTTGGCAGGGCTGGGAGTCGAACATACACCTACTACCCTATCACACTACAGCATGACGCATTTACAGAACGCTACCGAGATTACTAAACACAGCAGTTCCACAGCCATTCTTCTAGGCACTTGTCATCATCCGCAAAGGCCAGGACGCCGGCAGGGATTGTATAGAGAGTGTACGATCAGACATATTACTGTCCCACGGTAGACGTACACAAACACACGGCAGTGGTGTAATCGGGGCAACTAAAGATGTACGGAGCACTACAAAAACAATACATAGACACGGGATGCACCACAGACAGTACACCCTTCAAGATAGTCGCCCAGTGTGTAGTCGGTAGGCATCCATCCTGACATTGAATATGGAGATCTGTTGCCTGGATGACCACCATGGCAATACAGGATGTCAACGGCCATGCCCATGCACAGAGGGACATCACCGACACAAGGTGTCACTGGCCATGGCCACACGCCTGGTAATACACGTCCGTTCGGACTGTACTGTGTGTCGATCTACACAACGGCGTACTGGGCATGCTCACACACTTCGCAGTTGCACAGGGCCATCTTGCATGCAGACGGGGTCTCAATACGCAAGGGCTCAGTTTGGACTGTACTGTGTGTGTATCTACACCACTGCGTACTGGGCATGCTCACACACTTAGCTGTTGCAAAGGGCCATCTTGCATGCAGATGGAGTGTAAAGATGGAAGGGCTCCATTTGGACTGCGTACTGGGCATGCTCACACACTTAGCAGTTGCAAAGGGCCGTCTTGCATGCAGATGGAGTGTAAACACGGAAGGGCTCGGTTTGGACTGTACCGTGTGTCCATCTACACAACAGCGTACTTGGACTGTACTGTGTGTCCATCTACACAACAGTGTACTGGGCATGCTCACACATGTAGCAGTTGCAAAGTGCCATCTTGCATGCAGATGGAGTGTACACATGGAAGGGCACAGTAAGGTATAACTGTCCTCACGCACAGGGCGGTCACACACATGCAGTGACCTGTACACACTCAGCTGCCATCACAGCTGTCACAGGTGCAGGTCACAGATGTACACACTGCAGTGTACACTGTAGCTCTCAAGACATCACCATGTCGTCGGTGCAGCAATACACAGCCTTACAATACCACAACACTGTGTGACACATGACCAGTTGGCTGTACAGAGGTCTACACCAACTGTGCAGAGTACACATGTACCGACAGGGTTCCAACAGGTGTTATGCATTGCAACGATACCAGTATACATGAACAGGTCAGCTCAAGACATACCACGGCCCTTACACAGCTGTGACACATGACTGTTGCTGTACACCAATGAACACACGTCTGGATATGTCATACATGTGATTTTTGTGGATGTGTGCATGGACTGCACACACAACACATACGTACATAGCATAGCCTTTGCTGTACCCCGTGCAGAACAGTGGCCTAAGCAATGATACGCACGCAAATGGAAGGTGGGTCCATGTCTGTTGAATGCTCACAGTACAGGGGGTAGCAATGTTGACTGGGACACATACCCTTGTACTGGTCGCCCGTGACACCCGTGATATCATACCACAGTCCATGTGTTATGTATGTCAACACACATGTCCAACAATAGCAATGCATACAAACATGGCAACAGGAGACACATGTGAAATCTGTACTGTGCATGCAGCAACCATGCATGTGCAGTGGCCGATGTCTGTAACATAGTTGCGCCTAACTACAACATGCAGTTGCAATGCAGCCCCATCATTGACACCTGTATACGGTGACATACAGACAGCACGTATGGAGGGATGTGTGTACATAAAGTGGTGATCCACCTGTGTAGATGTATGTGTGCAGGGGATGGCTCACAGTTGTATCACACGCCATCCTACCATGCCATGTGCAAACAGTACGTTATGTCACTGCTACTTGACGATGCTGACATAACGCATACACAGCGGTCAGGTGTTACCAACTGTATGTCACATGACACCTGTAACACCTACATCCTCCTGTGTGCATATAGCAGCACAATTGCCAGCCATAGCATTGGTACACATAATGCGGACAATACCGCTGCATGTCTATCAAACGTCTCATCATATGGCAGGTGTATCATTCCCAGCACTGCCATGTGTGTCCGAATGTGTGACCACAGATGCCACATATCATGGGGATTACATCCCAGTTGTTACACATCCCTGTACACCGTTGTAGAGATCTGTACATACTGCAGTGTGGGAAGCATGATGTCGGCAGGTGTGGTGCATCACACACATCGGCTATCCGTATACACATGTCTGGTCACCACAGTGTGTGTGTGTGTATGTATGTATGTCTGTCTGGTGCTTGGTGTGAGGTTGTATGCTAACATACATTGAGAACTGATCACTAACCCCTCATGGTGACTAACCTGTCATGGTGATGCAGTCAACTACCCTGTTGATGCCATCGGTCCCAGCCATACTGGCTACCTGTGCATGTTCCTTCTCTGTGACATGTCGTGTGGGTGCAAAGTACTGCGAGGGTGATGACCACATAGGCAAGGGTCCCCACCTCAACACTATGGGGTGTGTATGATAGTGGTGTACACCCCGTGAATGTGGCCATGTTCCTGTTCTGTAGCAGGGTCTTACTGCTACACAGTGTGGCCTCCTGCTATCAAGTGACACCTAACGTCATCATTGGCCAGACCGCTGTGTACAACCCCTGCACCATGTCACCATACCTGTAATGTTTCCTGCTATGTATGTCACGTTTCTGTCCACTGTAGCCTGTTCCACTGACCACATGCTTCAGGTGCAGTATATGTGCAGACATCTGTGTCACGTTAGAGTGTCCAACAGTCAGGTTGAGGGTACGTGTAGCATGCTGATATTGCCAGACGTGCCTGTGAATACTCCACAGTTACACGTGGGGGACTGCAAACACTGCTACTTGTAGGCACATGCAAGTACACCATAGGAGGGAATCAGGGTATCATTACCAACATGCTGTTACTGATGTAACCGAGACACATACTGTGAACACATCACAATGCATGCTGCACCTGAACTACATGGTATGACCGGTGCATGTCGACAGTACGCAACCTATGTCACATACACATCTCTCAGTATTCACACACAACCACTGCAACATACACATCCCTCACTATGCATACACAGGTAATATTACATACACCTCTCACTATTCTGTTCACCCTGTGCATCAGACCATTTGAGCATATCCCTGCACCGATGGTATGGATGACAGGGATGCGGCACAGGCTTCATCATATGCACAGGGTGATATGTTTGCCAGGGGCATAGGCTGCACCAATGGATGACATCATGTGTGTGTGTAAGGGCCGGTGATTTGATTGGACATGTCTGTTCAGAATGCAAGTGGGTGTTGTGGAGCCTTACAGTTGTGTTTGCTGTGCGTGTATGTGTGCACACAGTTCCGTCATTTGTGAGGCCTACACAGGGGTATTATCGACAGCTCCAGATTGTACAGACCAGGTTGTACAGCTCACTGTGACCAGCCATGGCCACGTGTCCTGTGCCTACCAGGGGTTGCACTGGCACTACCAGGCGGAGGTACAGAATGGCTACTGTCCGACGATACATGTCCACTGGAACCATGTCCCTGCCAGGAACGTCCAGGGCCATGTCCACATGGCCTGCTGTGTCCTGGTGTGGACAGCGCAGCACCAGCTGCACTGCTACTGCTACCGGCACTATGGGAGCGGCCATGTGAGGTGGCACGCTCATGTTGACCTGCACTAGGTGGTGTAGCCAGCCGACATCCACGTGGCATATGCCTCACCCCTACCAGATTTTCCAGCACAGACAGCTCACGCTCGCAGATTGCCATACCATGGTCAAGGATTCTGACTATGTCACCCAATCACCTGTCCAGAACATCAGCAAGTTGCTGTTGAGCACCTGCCAATGCCTGGATGTTGTTGTTTAGTGTACGGATAGCAGCCCTCTGCAGCCTCTGCCCTTCTCTGTTCTGGCATTCGGCACATGCCAGTGCCACCATTACAGTCTGGAACATGCGTCTGGTGATTCCAGCTGCTGCGCTTTGTCCTGCAGGTGCATGTCTGCCAGAGGTCCTCCTACGAGCAGCACCAGCCACATGCCTGTGTGGCACATCTGCAGTCAGTACACTGCCATCATGGTTTGGGAACACACCTGCTGTAGCCACCACATGTTCCTGTTCAACGCTAACAGATGCTGAGTGTCCTTCCTCTATGGCCACTGGTGATGCAGTATGTGTTGGCAGCTGAACTGTGTGCGGGGAAGAGGGGGACATAGCTGGGATGGCAACCGTTGGCACAGATTCTGCCCCTGACATCCCTGCCTGTACCTCATGCATATGTTTATCACTGCTAGCATCTGTGGGGACACTATCAGATGGACCGCTGGAGGGTAATGCACCTACATAACCTGTGAATGCAAAGAAATACTATAAATTACAATAGACACACACACCGACACACACACACACACACACACACACACACACACACACACACACACACCACACACACATATACGCACACACACACACACTGACACACACACACACACACACACACACACACACACACACACACACACACACACACACACACACACACACACACACACACACACACACACACACACACACACACACACACACACACACACACACACACACACACACACACACACACACACACACACACACACACACACACACACACACACACACACACACACACACACACACACACACACACACACACACACACACACTGACACACCATGCATGTGATGTGACAGATGGCATGCAGCATGCTTGTGATACAGCTGACAGCATGCAGTCCAGACATCAATAGTGTTTGTAAGCATACCCCCTGGAATGCACACCACAGCAGGCAGGTGTCATATCATTATCCATGCAATGCACATGTTCATGGTAGTATGCATGCATCCCCGTGATACACCATGTGGACCAGAACAGGGTAACAGTACACATGGCTGACGTGACCTTGACATGTAATCTGCTGACGTGTGCATTAACATGCATGCATGCCTGACACAATGGTGTCATGACACATGTACAGTGTCGTACTGGGTATGACATTGCGGTGTTGCCCATATGCCCTACAGATAGACTGCATGTTGAGCAAATGTGCATCGGCATGGTAGGGGACCGTGAGCCATCTACATTGCTGTACAGTGTGAAGTACAGACACTGTGCCATTGCATGGCATCATGAGGCGTCTATATTGCTACACAATGCATGATATGTACACATTGCATATCCAGAACTGCATGCATACCCATGACATACCCACGATGCTGAGGTGTATACACACCAAACCATGCTGTGTCATGTGACAGGTCATTGGAGGACATACAGATGACACCCCTGCATGATGACTACAGAGTGTTAGCTGCCTGGCAACCATGGCCACACATAGCGGACCAGTCACGTCACAATTTCACACATGACATTGATGTACCATGCACACAAGGTGCACAGCTAACAGTGATGTCCTACGGCAGCAAGGGAAATGTACAGTATCTGTGGCCTGGTGTCACTGTCGGTGGAATCTGTAAAGGTGACTACTGTCATGCTATGACACAGACGGCATGTTCAACACATCTTATGGGGTAGACGTCACTGACACCTCCACTAGCTGTGCACAGGCATTTAAGATGTGCAGTGTACCACATCACCTGTACAATCCATCTAGTACGGCTGTAAATGGACCATGTGTGGACAGAGTGGGACAGGGTGTACCCACATCCCATCTACTGTGTGGCTACGTGTCTCCGGCCATCCCCCATGGCCATGTGTAGGTCATGTATGTGATGGCCATCTATCACACATGTCTGTGTTGTCCCATATGACATACACCCATAAATGTTGGATATGTCACCATCCAAAGGGCTATGCAGACAAGAGGTGTATGTGTGGTATGGGTTATGGGAAAGTGACAATATTGCAACCAAAATGCTACGTGTCTGATTACTGTCGGATGGAACATCACAATGTGTGAACTCATTGCAGGGGCATATAACACAATGGCGACACCTGTGGTCTGCCCATATCA
The DNA here is from genome assembly GCF_019279795.1 of Protopterus annectens. NCBI lineage: Eukaryota > Metazoa > Chordata > Ceratodontiformes > Protopteridae > Protopterus > Protopterus annectens. The sequence continues at coordinate 1,807,116,353 of NC_056739.1, read as the reverse complement.
CTGCTCACTGTGCAGTACTGTTTTGTGTACCACACGTTTTGTTCCACTGTATAGTACATATGCCTCCATTGTAGAACACCTCCACCATTGTATGCACAGCTGGACACACATGTAGCAATGACAAATACTGTAGTTTCATGTCTGTGTGTCATGTCATTTGTATATATTGCACATAGGTGGCCTGTGTAGATGATGGGTGAAGCAACCTGTATATCCATGTATTAACTGGCCACATGGCATATAGATCAATGCTTTGACATGCCTGATACCAATGACAGTCTCACCTGCAACGGACTTGTGTGTGCGGCATGCCAGAGGTACCTGTGTAGGGTGACACAGCAGTATGAACATTATCCATGACTGTATGACATCACAGGGTGCACAGTGCAAGTTAACACATCCTCCTGTACAATAGCATATAGGAAGAACATGTGTGCATACCATACCTCTGACCCTCTTAGAACAATAAATGTGGACCAAGTCTACTATGACAGGGGACAAATAAGGACTACTGTGACATATTGCTCTTACAAACTTAGAAATTTTCTAGCCTAATAGGTTTGCATGCACATGGTTTTACACGGAATGTGCAGTCGTAAACACAAATGTATGTCATCATTTAATGACTCCATTCCTCGGCTATTTGCCAGAAAGGGACAGATATTAAGGGGAACACACCGACAATATCAGGCAGACATCTGGACATCATGCAAATATGTGTACAGTTCAGAGGTATGGTGCATACACAGGGTAGCATAATGTAGCATGCAGCATGTGTGTCCACATACCTTGCATATGTTGTTACATTACATGCTGTACACTGACACATGCACGTACGTGGGATATACTGGCCATATGTTCAGTACTGACTTACCGGGCAACTCCAGGCTCATTGGTTGGGAGACACCCACCTCCACGATGACAGCTAGTGTTTCTGGGAGCTGTTCTGAGGGTGTCCCCAGACTGGCCAGTAGCTCCTCTGTGTGTGTGAGTGGAGGCTGGGTTGGTGGCCCACCACCTGTTCCACCTTGTTCCCTGGTGATTGCAGTGGCACGCTGTTTTGCATGATGAATCAAATCCATGCAGTGTCTGCGCACCTGCTGGTAGGTGCAGTTGTGGCCACCCACTTCGTTGACCCTCCTGCGAAGATCCTGCCACAGGTCGTCCCACTGCTGTGCTGTGGCACGTGGCTAAATAACACCTCATAGTTCTCATGGAGGTACGGGATTAGGACTTCATCCTCCTGTCGGCTGTAAGCAGGTAGGCGTGTACGGGGCATTATCTGTAAGACATGATGATGGTGACAGGTCACATCTACAGACATATACAGTGATACCGCTGCACATACATTTCTAGTACATCTGCACAGTTATCTTTGCAAATCAACATGACACTAACACGACTGGCATGTATGTGTCACACACATGTAACACCCATTATGCATTGGATATCATCTCCATATATGTGTGGCACCTCATTAGTGTTCCTACTGCATGTGACGTCTGTCTTCATGTGGGCATGTCTGTTTGCCTGCACTGGTGTTCTTACCTATCTACACATGCCTGGATGTATCCACGGTAATGCTGTTGACCTTGATGCTGTGTATATGTCACATATCAACACAGACACGGCCTTAATGGACTTGGGCAGTGACAATGCAGCAAGTATGCATGGAAACCTGTACATGCATCTGTTTTGCCATAGACATCTACACTTCACTGTACAGCTGTTCAACATCCTACAACGGATCGCCTGTGTTGCACATGTGATAGACATGGGACAATGGCTAGTCGGGCATCATTCGCAGGTAAGGTTATCGGCTACAGCATGTACGTGCTGGGTTTACTAGCTGAATCCGACACCCATTACGCCACCGCGAGGGGCATCAGTGACACATTAGTGATCCAGATAGTTGATACTACATCTACCATACGGCCATCACACCATGTATGACAGGGATGATGTGTGCAGCTATGTGGACAGGGCTGCATGGTATGATGGGAGTATGTCACAGGTATGGCACAGGGATCTGTCCAGCATGTGGCCATCCTAGTCGTAGGACGGTGGTTGTCCATGACGTATGTCTTTCAGATCAGGCTATGGACATGTAGCATGTCCAACAGCATAGTGTGGCATATGTCTGTATGCAAGGTGGATAGCATGCTGCATACTGGAGGTGAGTATTGTGGAGGCTGGTATCGGACATCCACGCATGGGCCCTACCCCTGGAGGGTGATATGTGTTCCAATATTGGTCACACGGGTGCTGTGTATGGCTGTCCAATGATCTCCGTGCTCATGGATACCACCCTGTCATGTCATGGGTACCTCTGATGACTACCTAAAGGGCCAGGGAGATGTCTCCAGCTCAGGGAGGTGTTGTGCACTACACCATCCCTAACACAGTGTCCATAATGTTGACCACAGCCTAGGTGTTACATACTGGGTACAGGGGTATTCCCCTAGTGGTGTCATTGCTCACATCATCCACCAGAATGTGCACATGTCACACACCTCACACACACAGCCCATTCTGTATGTTGTTCACAACACTGTGACAACTATTGCCCATAGGTCATGGCCATTCACATCCTCACATACACAGCTGGCTGACATTTGTCTGTGTGGTATGGCCTACAATGCAGGTGGGGTATGACACATTACCCTGGTTTACTGTAGCTGACACCATGTGATATGCACATATCACTGTAGCACCTTTAGTAGTTGTGAGTCTGTCAACAGGCCACTAGTGGAACACTCCTGTGACATACCAAGGCATTTGTAGTCAAACATCCGTACTGTCTTGTACATCTGTACTGCTAACATCTGCATTGATAATGGTCGTGGACCTGCAGAACATACCCGGCACTGTTCTGATGCGGTGCCGCCAATCATGACTGTCGTCAACACTTGTGGGTTGATATTATCCAACACCCTCTCTGTACTGTATGGGCATGCTCGGCACTTGTTCAGAGCTTCTTGGCACGTTATGAGCTACTGCTTAGTTTAGCACCCATTTCACACCAGTCCTCACAGGTAGACTGTCTGTCCATACATTTCCAGCTTGCTTACAGTACAACAGCTGTTGTACACACATCACTCACATATCTCGTGAGACATGGTGGTTCATACGGCGTGTCCAGCTGGCACGTACCACTTATATACAGGCATGTCCAAGTGGCACGTACCACTGCTATTGCCTGTCACTATGATGACTATGTTGTACATGTGGCAATAGAGCTATTCTCATGTACACAGTCAATGCACACCTCCCAACATACAACAGTACAGCCTGTGGGGGATGCACATATGCAGCCCTGCTGGGGTTATACTGTCACCAACCCTGACTGCACCTGACAGTCATGTGGGGATATGCAACATTCGCAACACACCCCACTCATCACATAGTTCCACACGATCCCCACCACAGGCCACACATACGGAGACACCTTGTACAGTACCCCTCCATACTTTGTGTGGGCACCAACGGCAGCCCACATCGCCAAACACAACCACACCAACCTATAGCTCACAGACACATGTGCCCATCACATACAGCCAATAGGGTGTCGTAATATACACAACACACCTGTCATAGGTGACTGTCGGCGGTCACACTGCTGTTCCACTCAGCAGGCTACACAAGGTGATAGTCACTTACATCATACTGTCAAGTAACTGGTTCTGCAACATAACCTATGCACACATGCCACAATGCAGCAGGTACGATGTGACTGTCATTTTCCATGTTTGTGTGACTGAAGTTGTATCTCAGGGCACAGACTACGTGTGCAGGGACATGCATTAGCCCACCAGTGTTGTAGCCCTGATGGTGTGGTCCAAGCCCTGGGGAGCATTTTGCGGTCATCCGGACCTGTTACCACTGTACAACGAGTGACTGTGTCACTCCCAACAGTTGTCCATGCTTCTGCTGTCATTCCACAGGCATCTGGTATACGTCCACTTTGACAGACCTGGTCAAACATGATGCTGTGGCACAGTTGACCTGCACCTGTCAGCCGTGGGTGTACGGATCACATGTTGGACTCTTGCTGCTTTTATACTGCCTGTCTTGCACAGTGTCCAATAACAGTCACCAGCAGAACGGGAACTGGCTAGCAAAACATGTGGTCATGTAACAATGCCTGACATCATCCTCTGTGACGCACACAGGCAAGGCACACCTGATACTGCACCACTTCAATATCTGTGCTGTGACGCGGACCTGCCTCTTGGCTCTGCAGAGTAGACCTGCGATGACTGGTTATAGACAGACCGTTCCTCTCAGGCACATACCTGGACTGGCACACCCAAGGCTGAGGTGTCCCCATATTCCACTATGTTGTACACACATCCCGGCTGGTTATTCCACACAATGTATCATAGGTGCTCCACATGCAAATAACTGTGTCCAGAACTGCTATGCACAGTATTACCAGCTGCGGATTCAACAAACCCCATGGCTACCACACCTCATTTCATGGTGTACTGGACAGTTGGGCTCATACTGCTGCTACTGATGTGAGACTGACAGTTACCCACACTTAACTGTGATAGCCGCACATGTGCTGACACATTTGGCGTACACTGTCCGTGAGTCATAACCTCCGCTTGGCTGGTTCGACCAATACACACCACCTCCAAGACCAACAGTATCTTTGACATGGACACTACCAACATGTGACTGCTGTTCCACACCTGGGGTTATCCCCTCATTGGTGGTATCCGAACATATGTTACTCACCCTTGTTAGCCGTATACCAGCACCACACACTTCATGGCATACACAGTAGATGAGTACTACAACACCTACTACAGATGTCGTTTGACAGCGGTAGTTGACGTCATGACACACGTGCAGGTGGACAATGCACATACAAATGCAGAGACATACCCCAGTGCACTTCATTAGCATGTACACGACAATATAGATCATGCTATGCCACACAGAGCCATGATGGTACACACCAGATATAAGACGCCACTCTAGGGGTGCGGTTCCATGGACATACTTTACAACAACAGGTGGGGGCTGTTGCACAGTGGTGTACATTCCCATGGGTGGGGTATGTCACTGGTCGGCCTCGGTAGGGCCACGGGATCCCTCATCACATACTCCATAACTAGCGACGTACACATTACTGCGACACATTCCGAGATGTACCACCAGGCATTATGGTGGTATGTCAGTAGTCGTATGCAATACCCACATCTGCTCACACATACAACTGTCACTCTGAAACATGACAGTAACAGGTGATGTTGGCAACATGCTGTCGGATGGCTTCAATGCTAACATTACACCCTGTCACTCCCTACGGGGCCACATTCCTAGCAGGAACATTGCTGTGTACCTGCGGTCACACCTACACAGTACTAACCTGCACTCTATATGTCCTAGGACACTGGCCCCTTGTCACCCTACAACATTCCAGGCTGTGATGTCCACAGACCTCTGAATGACATGTCTCCCCACTGGGACACCATATTCAGTAATAGCCTTGTACCAGACATTGTGGCCCCTGACTGGCACACAGTGACCGTTACAGTCCACACAGCTGGTGCCACAATGCACAACTGGAACTATTGCCCTACACACCTCACTGGACTGTTCTGCATGGCTATAGGGCACATCATCATGGACATCATTTGCTGAGTCTTTGTTGTGCTCCTGTCCTTTGATACCAGCTGGGTTGGTGTTGTTGGGGCCACAGCATGCCCCACACCTGTTCAGACACCTTTCATAAGGGTGCCAGAGTAGTTGACGATGACACTGGGGTCCACACAGCCTACATTGTCCTCTCGCTGCCTTTCAGCACCGTTCTCCATTCTGGTATTGACAACATACACATCCACCTGCACATCGACACATATGTCTCAGGATGTTATGCACAGTGGATGATGGACGGGACACACACACTGAGGGTGGCATACCATATCACATACTGCATTCCAGTTACACATGGCATACCACAGTCCTCAGTCATGGGGCCCTCATGTTTGGTATATGCTTCCCTGAGGTACAGGCTACCACTGAGGGGACTTCCCTGCCTAGCTGTATGGACCACTGCATACCTAGTGCCATTGTTGATCCACCAGCTGTTACAGACCCCATCCATATGGGTGTCACTGTGACGGATACCTGATATGAGCATCATGGCCTCAACCTGCATGACAGTTGGTATGAACATCACCTTTGCAGTACACCATCCACCCACTGGTTATCACATAGGTGTTACTCCGTACTGTTCACATTGTATGTTCGTACTAAACATGTATGTCGCACACACTCCTGTGATTACCATATTGCCACTGTGGCGTGGATATCCTACATGTCCAAACTTGTCTGTACTGGGTGTGTAGCTGGTACATAGGCACCCATTGTACCTCTGCACACTGGACTTATACACACATCCATGGGTACAACACCCCGCTTAGGGTGTACCTTAGACAACAGCTACAGCTTTACATAACTCAACATTAGAATGCCATGACGTTTATTGAGCTATGACGGTTAACGTTCGAGGCTGCAGTAAAGACACCACATCTGTACACATTTGTGGGCTACATACTCAGGGGTGACATCTGCTGCATACACAGGGCCCATGTCTGCAAATATGTTATTGGATATACTCCGCATACGCGACATAAACAATAGCCACTGTGAGCATGATGCCCATGGATATGTGCACACATGCGACAGTGTGTGGGATGTGCTTGGGGGTTGCATTCCCAGACCAGACACTCACCATGCTTTGGGACAAGATTCCTATGTACATCACGCATGGACAGTCAGTAGCAGTGTTCATGTGATACCTTACTTGGTGGATGGTGGACACATGTACGCCAAGGATCACTGCATTGGCTGTACTGTGCAGAGATGCAGGTTACACATGGCTCTTCTGTTCACAGGACACTACCCTAGAGAGGTGCCACTGGTATGCACACTGTAGTTATTGTTACACATACACTTGCCAGACTGCATGGTACCCCACTATGAACCTGTGGAGCTATTACATGTCCTTTGTGCATGGTTACTGGAATAGCCCTTCCATTTAGATTAGCTGTCACGCTATTACCATGTCCCGTGACTACAGGCCATATGTATCCTGCTATTGTACACGCCAATCATGTTCTTGTTTGTCTGTCACATCTCTTCTGCTATTCTAGTATGGGATTAATGTTTGCATCCTTTGCAAATGCACAGAGTGGATTACATTATTTATGTCATCATAACTGTTTATACATAACTTAATTACATAGTACTCACATCACTATACGATACCTTTGGTATGCATCATATGCCTGTTCTCCTGTGTAGCATATCTGACATATCAATCTACTGTACTATACATTACACATATGTTACATGGTATCCCATAATTCATAGCATACTTGCACAGTGGGACCACCTTAGACATGTCATTGACGTTATATGCCCATACACATGCGTACTGTTACAGTATATACATATAATACTATCCCCTGCTATGGCACGTACTTGTTGGACATACCCTGCCATGGCCGGCGGGTCATCTGACATTGTTCTGTTTAAAGCCGTCATGTTGCATCCCTTGTGGTGTCTATGCTGTTTACCTTGTGGCCCACTGCTGGACGCACAACTTCTACAAGCGTTACTACAATCAGCAAGACATCACTACATAAATACCATTTCCCACTTTATGCATGGCAGACTCTTTTAATTACTGCAAACCAGGCTATGCATACACTGACATAACTTAATACAGAACATACTATACATAAGTTGTACATACCTTGATATCGTTACAGTATTTCTTCTTTATCTTGCTGTTCTGTATCACTCTTTGCACTTTTTTTCGGTATGAGCATACATTTGAATATCTGGCAAGTCATCCTTATATACGTCGATACCTGCAACATGTGGTTTACTGCCGCCAACTGGTGTGCCGGTGTGACTAATTACATGCACTTCAGCTGTGCAGCTACTCCATTCACCAATTACGCGTCAACAGTGGTGTATAATTGAATTCTCCACTTGGGTGTTGGCCATTTGCCCTGCCTTCAGGGAGATGGCCTGTATTGTGTTTTGCTGTGTGTAATTGCAACTGCTATGTGTAGAGCCGAGTGTATTTCAGAGTCATGTCCCCCGTGGATTGTGTGTGTTGGCTTGTGTATGTGGTTATACCTGTGACTGTACCTGTCATCCCACCCGTCTGATAATGGACTATTGCAAACACCTGTAACATCGCCGTTTGTTCCGTTAGACGATGGATACAATTTTGCATGGTGCCTTTAAATGTGTCTCTCACAAGGTATGTTAATGGTTCAGCAGATGTAATTGACTACCTGGATGTTCGTGCTGTGATTACGGTCTGTATTGCTATTGTTTCCAGTGTGGGGGATGTAGACGGGTGTACTTAGCATATACGGTTTTCTGGGGCTTGCATTTCTACGTAGTCCATATATATGTGTGTGGGCCCCTTCCCTAATTACAGTGCTATCACTTACTACACTTCTGTTACGGGTGTTTACTTTGGGCCATTGTTAATTGGTTTCTATATGGTATGCAGGTGAGATTGATACTTCCATACCTCCGGATGTACGGCAATATGTGCAGGGATATTTCTAAATGACTGCTATCCCGTGTATGTGTGCCCCAGATATTTGCAGTCATTGCAGTGGTGTTGGTGTCACACCCTCTGTGGCATGGCTTGCCACCTTTTCATATGGCCATAGTTAGACACTTGCGGGTCACACAGTGGTGTTTACAGGCTGACATATAGGCACGGTCAGTATACAGGATGGCACATACTTTTATCCTCATTACATACCAATTGTTCTTGGACCTTGCCTACGTATCCGTTTGCATGTAACATTTCCATTTCTTACATACAGGCATGAGTATTTCCTACAACTATTGCATAATATTTGGGACATACTAATGCCCTACACTCTTGAACAGTTGCCCTTTGTAATGTTTCATGTCAGGACACACATGCCCAGGGAGGGGCTGTCCCTCCCAATGTGGGACAGGTGGTTACCACATGCCTACGGCTGGCTATAACTGCACCTACCGTTATCATCTACCTCCGAGTTGCCACCTACAGAAACATGATGCGGACACACACACACACACACATTACAGTCACACGGAAACACACATGGCACCCTCAACACACACATACACAGGCTACATCACTCTCAACCACAGTCGTACACAGTACCCATGTGGACCGCACCGCCGGCAGCGGTGACTACATGTCCTTACTATCATCATATTGCTCGCGGTTCTTCTGTTCCAGTACTGTGTTCTTTCTGTCTTTCAGTCTCCTGGTTATGCGTGTCGGTGTGTGACACGTTCCATACTTGGCGGTATCCTATTTATTTGTACCTCAAAGGTGTTTTGAATGATGTTGACCTATCTATATATTTGCAGATGTCAGCGACTCCTTTTATATCGACATATCTCACACTATCGCCCTTTCGATCTGTATTATATATGTGTAGATATATATATATATATATATATATATATATATATATATATATATATATATATATATATATATATATATATATATATATATATATATATATATATATATATATATCTATGTATATATATATATATATATATATACACATATCTCAGACAGGGGTGGTGACAGGCACGCTACGCCTTTCATTGTGTGTTTGTCAGTGTATACTGTGTTTCCTGGACTCCGCACATTTGTGTCTGTACCTGTCACATTATACACCTGCCATGGGTTAAGATTACCTCCCATCCCACTTTGCGAGAGACAGTCCCTCTTTCTGCAGATGTGTCCTGCGACATATATGTGAACATAGCAAATGTCCTGCGACTGTGGGACAAACATATTCCCTATAGTTTATGTAATAGTTGCGTATCTGACCCACCTACATGTTACAGGACATGGAACACGTACCTGCAACCATTACTAGAATAAACTTTTTATATATTTATGTATTTCAGGTTCCATGGATCCCCAAAATTTTTAAAAACAATTAAAAACCTGTTTTTTTTCTTTTTTTTTGGTGTATTTATTTATGTTTATTATTTCATAGACTTTGTACTATTTCTATGTTATATAATCAATAGGCTTAAATGTGGTGAACCCATGAACACACTGACTTAATTATGTTTATTATCTGTTTATTATCAGTTTTTCTGTTTCTATAGTGGGAATATACCATTATTAATTATGCAAGGTTTCATTTCTCATTGGTCAGGCATTCTTATAAATATTCAAGAGTAATGTCCTGTGTTTTTTTGCTGTGTATCACTGATGAAGGCTTATATGTTTTTGCCGAAACCGGTCTGATTATTAAAGGAAATGTATAATCAGCAAACTATTTAGTATTAGTATTATTTTACTGTTTCACGCATCTGCTGGCTAACAGTGTTTTTATGTTGTACATGTGGCAATAGAGCTATTCTCATGTACACAGTCAATGCACACCTCCCAACATACAACAGTACAGCCTGTGGGGGATGCACATATGCAGCCCTGCTGGGGGTTATACTGTCACCAACCCTGACTGCACCTGACAGTCATTTGGGGATGTGCAACATTCGCAACACACCCCACTCATCACATAGTTCCACACGATCCCCACCACAGACCACACATACGGAGACACCTTGTACAGTACCCCTCCATACTCTGTGTGGGCACCAATGGCAGCCCACATCACCAAACATAACTACACCAACCTATAACCCACAGACACGTGTGCTCATCACATACGGCCAATAGGGTGTCATAACATACACAACACACCTATCATAGGTGACTGTCGGCGGTCACACTGCTGTTCCACTCAGCAGGCTACACAAGGTGATAGTCACTTACATCCTGCTGTCAAGTAACTGATTCTGCAACATAACCTATGCACACATGCCACAACTCAGCAGGTACGATGTGACTGTCATTTTCCATGTTTGTGTGACTGAAGTTGTATCTCAGGGCACAGACTACATGTGCAGGGACATGCAATAGCCCACCAGTGTTGTAGCCCTGATGATGTGGACCGAGCTCTGGGGAGCATTTTGCGGTCATCCGGACCTGTTACCACTGTACAACGAGTGACTGTGTCACTCCCAACAGTTGTCCATGCTTCTGCTGTCATTCCACAGGCGTCTGGTATACGTCCACTTTGACAGATCTGGTCAAACAACATGATGCTGTGGCACAGTTGACCTGCACCTGTCGGCCGTGGGAGTACGGATCACATGTTGGACTCTTGCTGCTTTTATACTGCCTGTCTTGCACAGTGTCCAAGAACAGTCGCCACCAGAACGGGAACTGGCTAGCGAAACATGTGGTCATGTAACACAATGCTTGACATCATCCTCTGTGACGCACACAGGGAAGGCACACCTGATACTGCACCACTTCAATATCTCTGCAGTGACTGGGACCTGCCTCTTGGCTCTGCAGAGCACACCTGCAATGACTGGTTATAGACAGACCGTACCTCTCAGGCACGTACCTGGACTGGCGCACCCACAGCTGAGGTGTCCCCATATTCCACTATGTTGTACACACATCCCAGCTGGTTACTTAGCACAATGCATCACAGGTACTCCATGTGCAAATAACTGTGTCCGGAACTGCTATGCACAGTATTACCAGCTGCGGATTCAACATACCCCATGGTTACCAGACCTCATTTCATGGTGTACTGGACAGTTGGGCTCATACTGCTGCTACTGATGTGAGACTGACAGTAATCCACACTTAACTGTGATAGCCGCACATGTACCGACACATTAGGCATATGCTGTCCATGAGGCATAACCTCCGCTTGGCTGGTTCGCCCCATACACACCACCTCCAAGACCAACAGCATCCTTGACATGGACACTACCAACATGTGACTGCTGTTCCACACCTGGGGTTATCCCCTCATTGGTGGAATCCAAACATATGCTACTCACCCTTGTTAGCCACATACCAGCACCACACACTTCATGGCATACACAGTAGATGAGTAATACAACACCTACTACAGATGTTGTTTGACAGCGGTAATTGATGTCATGACACATGTGCAGGTGGACAATGCACATACAAATGCTGAGACATACCCCAGTGCACTTCATTAGCATGTACACGACAATATGGATCATGCTATTCCACACAGAGCCATGATGGTACACACCAGATAACAGACGCCACTCTGGGGGTGTGGTTCCATGGACATACTTTACAACAACAGGTGGGGGCTGTTGCACAGTGGTGTACAATCCCATGGGTGGGGTATCTCACTGGTCAGCCTCGGTAGGGCCACAGGATCCCTCCTCACATACTCCATAACTAGCGACGTACACATTACTGCGACACATTCCGAGATGTACCACCAGGCATTATGGTGGTATGTCAGTAGTCGTATGCAATACCCCCATCTGCTCACACATACAACTGTCACTCTGGAACATGACAGTAACAAGTGATGTTGGCAACATGCTGTCGGATGGCTTCAATGCTAACATTACACCCTCTCACTCCCTACGAGGCCACATTCCTAGCAGGAACATTGCTGTGTACCTGTGGTCACACCTACACAGTACTAACCTGCACTCTATATGTCCTAGGATACTGGCCCCTTGTCACCCTACAAAATTCCAGGCTGTGATGTCCACAGACCTCTGAATGACATGTCTCCCCACTGGGACACCATATTCAGTAATAGCCTTGTACCAGACATTGTGGCCTCTGACTGGCACACAGCGACCATTACACTCCACACAGCTGGTGCCACAATGCATGACTGGGACTATTGCCCTACACACCTCACTGGACTGTTCTGCACGGCTATAGGGCACATCATCATGGACATCATTCACTGAGTCTTTGTTGTGCTCCAGTCCTTTGATGCCAGTTGGGTTGGTCTTGTTGGGGCCACAGCATGCCCCTACACCTGTTGAACACCTTTCATACAGTCACCAGAGTAGTTGATGATGACACGGGGGTCCACACAGCCTACATTGTCCGCTCGCTGCCTTTCAGCACCGTTCTCCATTCTGGTATTGACAACATACACATCCACCTGCACATCAACACATATGTCTCAGGATGTTATGCAAAGTGGCTAATGGATGGGACACACACACTGAGGGTGCCATACCATATCACATACTGCATTCCAGTTACACTTGGCATACCACAGTCCTCAGTCATGAGGCCCTCATGTTCAGTATATGCTTCCCTGAGGTACAGGCTACCACTGAGGGGACTTCCCTGCCTAGCTTTATGGACCACTGCATACCAAGCACCGTTGTTGATCCAACAGCTGATACAGACCCCATCCATACGGGTGTCACTGTGACAGATACCTGATATGAGCATCATGGCCTCAACCTGAATGACACTTGGTATGAACATTACCTTTGCAGTACACCATCCACCCATTGGTTATCACATAGGTGTTAGTCCCCTACATACATGTCGCATTGTACGTGTTTGTACTACACATGTATGTCGCACACACTCCTGTGATTACCATATTGCCACTGTGGCATGAATATCCTTCTACGTGTCCACACTTGTCTGTACTGAGTGTGTAGCTGGTACATAGGCACCCATTGTACCTCTGAACACCGGACTTATACACACATCCATGGGTACAACACCCCACTTAGGGTGTACCTTACACAACAGCTACAGCTTTACATAACTCAACATTAAAATGCCATGACGTTTATTGAGCTACGACGGTTAAAGTTTGCGGCTGCAGGACAGTCACCATGTCTTTACACATTTGTGGGCTACATACTCAGGGGTGACCTCTGCTGCAAACACAGGGCCCATATCTGCAAATATGTTAATGGATATACTCCGCATATGCGACATAAACAATAGCCACTGTGAGCATGATGCTCATGGATATGTGCAGACACACGACAGTGTGTGGGATGTGCTTGGGGGTTGCATTCCCAGACCGGACACTCACCATGCTTTGGGGCAAGATTCCTATGTACATCACGCATGGACAGTCAGTAGCAGTGTTCATGTGATACCTCACTTGGTGGATGGTGGACACATGTACGCCAGGGATCACTGCAGTGGCTGTACTGTGCAGAGATGCAGGTTACACATGGCTCTTCTGTTCACAGGACACTACCCTAGAGAGGTGCCACTGGTGTGCACACTGTAGTTGTTGTTACACATACACTTGCCAGACTGCATGGTACCCCACTATGAACCTGTGGAGCTATTACATGTCCTTTGTGCATGGTTACTGGGATAGCCCTTCCATTTAGATTAGCTGTCACTCTATTACAATGTCCCGTGACTACAGGCCATATGTATCCTGCTATTGTACATGCCAATCATGTTCTTGTTTGTCTGTCACATCTCTTCTGCTATTCTAGTATGAGAGTAATGTTTGTGTCCTTTGCAAATGCACAGAGTGGATTACATTATTTATTTCATCATAACTGTTTATACATAAATTAATTACATACTACTCACATCACTATACGATACCTTTGGTATGCATCATATGCCTGTTCTCCTGTGTAGCATATCTGACATATCAATCTACTGTACTATACATTACACATATGTTACATGGTTTCCCATAATTCAAAGCATACTTGCACAGCGGGACCACCTTAGACATGTCATTGATGTTATATGCCCATACACATGCGTACTGTTACAGTATATCCACATATACTATCCCCTGCTATGGCATGTACTTGTTGGACATACCCTGCCACCGCCGGCGGGTCGTATGACATTATTCTGTTTAAAGCCGTCATGTTGCATCCCTTGTGGTGTCTATGCTGTTTACCTTGTGGCCCACTGCTGGACGCACAACTTCTACAAGCATTAGTATGATCAGCTAGACATCACTACATAAATACCATTTCCCACTTTATGCATGGCGGACACTTTTAATTACTGCAAACCAGGCTATGCATACACTGACATAACTTAATACAGAACATACTATACATACAGGTAGTGTTGTACATACCTTGATATCTTTACGGTATTTTGTCTTTATCTCGCTGTTCTGTATCACTCTTTGAACTTTTTTTCGGTATGAGCATACATTTGCATATCTGGCAAGTCATCCTTATATACGTCGATACCTGCAACATGTGGTTTACTGCCACCAATTAGTGTTCCGGTGTGACTAATTACGTGCACTTCAGCTGTGCAGCTACTCCATTCACCAATTACATGGCAACAGTGGGGTATAATTGAATTCTCTACTTGGGCATTGGCCATTTGCCCTGCCTTTGGGGAGACGGCCTCTATTGTGTTTTGTTGTGTGTAATTGCAACTGCTATGTGTAGATCCAAGTGTATTTCGGAGTCATGTCCCCCGTGGATTGTGTGTGATGGCTTGAGTATGTGGTTCTACCTGTGACTGTACCTGTCATCCCACCCATATGATAACGGACTATTGCAAACACCTGTAACATTGCCGTTTGTTCCGTTATACGATGGATACAATTTTGCATGGCGCCTTTAAATGTGTCTCTCACAAGGTATGTTAACGGTTCAGCAGATGTAATTGACTAACTGGATGTTTGTGCTGTGATTACGGTCTGTATTGCTATTGTTTCCAGTGTGGGGGATGTAGGCGGGTGTACTTGGCATATACGGTTTTGTGGGGCTTGCATTTCTATGTAGTCCATATATATGTGTGTGGGCCCCTTCCCTAATTACAGTGCTATCACTTACTAGACTTCTGTTACGGGAATTTACTTTGGGCCATTGTTAATTGGTTTCTATATGGTATGCAGGTGAGGTTGATACTTCCATACCTCCGGATGTATGGCGATATGTGCAGGGATATTTCTAAATGACCGCTATCCTGTGTATGTGTGTCCCAGATACTTGCAGTCATTGCAGTGGTGTTGGTGTCAGACCTTCTGTGGCATGGCTTGCCACCTTTTCATACGGCCATAGTGAGACACTTGTGGGTCACACAGTGGTGTTTACAGGCTGACATATAGCCATGGTCAGTACACAGGATAGCACATACTTTTATCCTCATTACATACCAATTGTTCTTGGACCTTGCCTACTTATCAGTTTGCATGTAACATTTCCGTTTCTTACATACAGGCATGAGTATTTCCTGAAACTATTGCATAATATTTGGGACATACTAATGTCCTAAACTCTCGGACAGTTGCCCTTTTTAATGTTTCATGTCAGAACACACATGCCCAGGGAGGGGCTGCCCCTCCCAATGTGGGACAGGTGTTTACCGCATGCCTATGGCTAGCTATACCCGCACCTACCATTATCATCTACCTCCGAGCTGCCACCTACAGACACACGATGTGAACACACACACACACATATATTACAGTCATACAGAAACACACATGGCACCCTCAACACACACATACACAGGCTACATCACTCACAACCACAGTTGTACACGGTACCTACGTGGACCACACCGCCGGCAGCGGTGACTACATGTCCTTACTATCGTCATATTGCTCGCGGTTCTACTGTTCCAGTACTGTGTTCTTTCTGTCTTTCAGCCTCCTGGTTACGCGTGTCAGTGTGTGACATGTTCCATAGTTGGAGGTATCCTATTTACTTGTACCTCAAAGGTGTTTTGAATGTCGTTGACCTATCTATATATTTGCAGATGTCAGTGACTCCTTATATATTGACATATATCACACTATCGCCCTTTCTATCTGTATTATATATGTGTAGATATATATATATATATATATATATATATATATATATATATATATATATACATATCTCAGACAGGGGTGGTGACAGGCACACTACGCCTTTCATTGAGTGTTTGTCAGTGTATACTGTGTTTCCTGGACTCTGCACATTTGTGTCTGTATCTGTCATATTACACACCTGCCATGGGTTAAGATTACCTCCCGTCCCACTTTGCGAGGGACAGTCCCTCTTTGTGCAGATGTGTCCTGTGACATATTTGTGAACATAGCAAATGTCCTGCGACTGTGGGACAAACATATTCCCTATAGTTTATGTAATAATTGCATAAAACATTTATTCTGTATCTGACCCACCTACATGTTACAGGACATGGAACACGTACCTGCGACCATTACTAGAATAAGCTTTTTATCAATGCAAAACACTGATGTTCTGGTTTTCGTACTGGCCGGGTGTATGTGTCGGCCTGCACACATCTGGCGTATGTCCCACATTGGTCATTTGCAATGTGGTAACCCTGCTGTATGTACATCTTGGCTAGCAATAGTGTTGGGTGATTGTATATATGATTGCCTGTTCCACTCCTGGCAGTGGTCGTCTTACCTTTCAGAGCAGGCGCTATTTGTTCAGGGGTGACTAATGCTGGTTTCACCTGTTCTGTACATCATTGACCGTGATCTGCACAGTGGTCAGTGAAGCTTAGCCCTGTTTCGTGCATATCCGTATAGTTGTATTTAAACATCGCTTACCAGCTGTGGGCAACACTTATTCCCACTAATGTGTGCTACACATATTCTGATGACCTGCATCCGGAATGCATTACCCGTGCCATCAGGATTACGTTACATCCATTGCGGGACCTGGGACCGGGAACATGCACGACAGTCACTGCATGTACCACTTGGACATCTGGGGGTTGTACAAGTATTATGTCATTTTGTATGTGAAGTCCATTACAGCAGTTACTCCACACTACACTCACATGGGTAACTCCGTTAGTTTACAAATTGATGGGTCCAGTTAATGGTATGTCCATGTGATGTTTACTGGCTGTACTCCGGCATTGGGTATGTATATCACAATTAGCTACACCTGCTAATGTGCTACACCTTCATACGACCATGGATGCAGCATGCTGGGGTGACAAATGCCTGTCGTGGGTACATCCCCTGCCTTGACACAACATCCATGATTACATTTTGTGGAGCCCCTCAGTAATGCAGCGGGGAATCCATGCTGATTGTGTGTAGGACAGTGCTTATACACATGTGTTCCCACGATTGCCTCTGCTCCAGTAAGCGACAGTTGCTTACTCGATGTTGTGGCGACGGGAATCACTGTTTGCCCCATTTGTTGTTTTGCCTCTGACAATCGGGTGTGTACCTGCCGATGTACCTGAGAACCTATACACACAGCACCAACAGATGCTGATAGGCGCATCTACTGTTCAGGTGTTGACATTTCCGTGTTCCAATGGCTGTTGCGTGTACAATGTTTGAGGGCTGCCTATGTAGGATTCCACAGTGAGCCACTTATACATCACAATTTACAGGTGGTCGTGTTTGTGTGCCATCCATTTTACTGTGTGTGCAGGTGGAGAGGGGTGTCAGTCCATGGGAGCCTACACTGTCAAGGTATGTGCTATACGTTCCCTCTTTGCCAAGGCGTAGGCATATTGGGCATGCCTCCATCTGCCTACTGGGGCTGGCACAGTGTGTCCGTGGTCTAGTTCCCTCTGTGCCTGTGTTGGCCTTGGCAACTGCTGTGGGCTGTGAGGCCCTCCCCCATTTTGACCCTGCTGCAGCTGTTTCCGCAGGATCATATTATGTAGCATGGCACATACTATGAAGATGTGGGCACACGTGCCTGGAGAGTACTGCAAGGCTCCACCAGATGTGTCCAAGCATCGGAACTGTGATTTCCGAATCCCAAACACATGCTCTATGATGATTTTGGTTTGTGCGTGTGCCTCATTATGGCGTTCTTGCATTGGTGTGTGTGCATTTCTGATGGGGGGTCATCATCCATGGCTGCAGTGCATAGCCAGCATTCCCCACAAGGTGGCCTTGTGGGATGTCCCCCCTGACAAATACCTGATACAGCTGTGAGGCATGCCAGATATGGGAGTCGTGGTAGCTTCCAGGGCTGCCAGCACACAC
Source organism: Protopterus annectens (assembly GCF_019279795.1). Taxonomy (NCBI): domain Eukaryota; kingdom Metazoa; phylum Chordata; order Ceratodontiformes; family Protopteridae; genus Protopterus; species Protopterus annectens. The sequence goes on along the minus strand of NC_056739.1, from coordinate 1,807,097,502 downwards.
ATCCATGATAATGTCCTGGGCATTGCACATGACCTGGCAGTTGATGGAGTGGAATCCCTTACGGTTTATGTAGCGCCTACCATACTCACCGGGTGGTGACTTGATTTGTATGTGCGTGCAGTCTATTGCACCCAGTACCTCCGGGTAGTTTGCCACAAGGTGGAAGTGACGCATATTGCTGGCCAACTCCTCCTGAGTTCGGGGGAAGTATATATGCTCATTGGCATGTGGTAACATGGCATCCAGGAACTGGTGCAGTACCCTGGATGCCGATGCCTGTGAGATCCCCATTATATCTCCAGTTGGCCGTTGAAAGGTACCCGTGGCTAGTATTCGCAAGCTTGCACATACCTTCGTGTCCACTGGGATGGGTTCCCCTCTGTTGTTTCTGGTTCTCAGTCGTGGCCAGCACAGCTCTACTATTTGCTGTAAGATGTCCCTGTCCACCTTGTAATGCTCTACTATCTCCAGATCATGTAGCCCCTGGTAGGTTACCCTTGGTCTGAACATTCTCCTCCTCCTCCGAGGCCTACGGTGGTTGTCGGCATCATCCTCCACAACATCGCCGGTCTGTAACACATGCTGATGAATCACAGCTATGGCAGTTCCCAACATGTACATTTTAAAAGTTCCCCGTCTGTTTACACCTATGTTGCAGTGTTTGGGAATACACAGGTGTGTGTTGGGTGCTTTCACACTTTATACTGTTTTGCTGTGAACACTGATGATGTCATAGGATGTGTATGTATGATCATGGTTACAGGGTATCTTCTGTGTTTTATTAACGGAACCACTATTGTGCTGCCTTTGGTGTTGCATTACATTTGGCTGCCGTGAATTACCTCCTGCCCTTCCATTTACATTTGTGCACGTTACACCTACCATTTACTGGCATGCATCCAGCAGCCTGCTTTCATTTGTACTTTCCTAGACCTGGCTTATCTTGCGTAATGTGTTCTATTGCCGGTCTACTGTGGGTTTGCTTTGCTCTGCTATGACAGTTCTCCTATCTTTGCATTCCAAGTCCTCCCCTCCTTTCTTTGCAATCCTCTGCCTTCCCTATCCTGTTTTGCAGGTTTCTGCATGCAGGCTTATCTTCTGCCGTCGATTGGCCGCCGTGAGTTGATTGGTGTTAATTGCTCATTAGTACGCCAATTACCCTGCTTTGGCATTTCCTTCTTTTCTTCCCCTGACCTTCCTGTTTCTGCTATTGTTCGCAGTGCATGCATCCGCTTGCCGGGTTTCGGGCACGTTTTCATCCCCGTACACATGTGCTTTCGGGCACCATGTGCACTCTCAGCTAAACGGCTCTATACTTTCCTCCCCACCCCTGTCCTTCAGCTTTGCTTAGCAACGGCCAGGCCAGATTTGCATAGCTCCAATGTGCTTACTGATATGGTGGCACACCCCTCTGCTGATGTCATGTATCACCTCTGATACACTCCTCAGTGTTATAGTGGTGTGCCGTCAGGTACATCCTTACTCCGGCGGGACGTTTGCGATTCAGTATTACCTGCCTCATTTGCATGGCATTGACTACTAATTCATAGTTACAGCGCCAAACACTGTCGCGGGCCCTTGGCAACCCTTGTGCCTTGCTTGTGGTGTACCATGCCTACCATTGCTAATTATGGTGAAATCCTGATTTGTCTCACATTGCGATTTTCTGCCATTTGTATATATTTCCTTTGTATTCCTGTTTGCGCACACATGCCCTGTGGTTGTACTGTGCGTTACTGTGGACATGACATTAAATGTTGTTTTTTAGGTGTTGTGCATCTTTTCTTGTGCCATTGGTTGTGTATTTGGCCATTGGCATATGTTAACTTTGTAATACATGCGTCTGGTCCACTTCCATAACTCCGATGTTCTGTTTGGGAAAATGTAAACCGTGTTTTTTGGTTTACATTTCCATGGGCTTGCGCTATGCCTGCACCACTTTGTGAATCACTGTATGCCTTCATTAGCATGGTGCGACACTGCGCATGGGGTGGTTTGCATACCTATGCCGAGGGCTGTGTAGATCTGGCATACGCCGGTAGTGCACGTGGAATTGGTTCGTACCTGAATCGCTCGGCAGACATATTTGGCATTATACCGCCTACGCTATGCCTGCGCCTGGCGCAAGCTTCATGAATCTGGGGGCAACTCTTTAAGTGCAGGTTTAATAAAGCTTGCTATAGACTGTTATATGTCTGACAAAGTTTTGTCCAATATGGTATTATTTTCAAATATACTGTCAAGTGTTGTTTTGTCATTCAGTATTGAATTCACTTAACTAACCATCTCATCCTTATCTTTTGAAGGAGTCAGATAGATTTACATTTGAAATGCAGAACAGGGAGATACATTGATGTATGTGTTTGCTTTGTGATGTGCACTTTGCCAAGGGATATCTTTAACTGTAGTCCTCCCACATATTTTACTATGTCCCTGATGTACAGCACCTTTTACCTGTGTGTGTTTACAGAACCTCTGTGATAGATGACAGTGTCCCACAGTCTCACTATCTGAGTAATGAATGTTTTCCATTACTGTTAATGGTTGTAACTACAGTACTGACATAAATTCATTCTTACTAAATATTTACCTACATGCCCAGCAGGTGTTCCTTTTTTGAAATCCTCAGCCATGATGCATATTAGTAGCCCATCCCCCATCCAGTTGATGTCATTACCCCAAGTATTTTCATGGCATTTCCAACACACACTCTTAGTCACAATGTATAACTCAGGCAGGTAGGTGTCAATGTTCGAGTTTGGATGCATGTTAGAGCTGCAAGTTTGAATCTCATGTCTTCTAATCTGTGTTCAAAGATGTAAAAGCCTGTGTATAACATTGTAAAATGTAGATGTTGCTTATCTGCTGTTCTTCAAAAGTAAAGTTTCTACACCCTGATCTGACCAATGTATATCCATGTTGTTTGAGGACTATATCATTCATATTTGCTCTTTTATTTTTCAGGCAAGGAAGACTGGAGCTGGAATCAAGCTCTGTGCATCGAGGAGATGCACAGGCATGGGAAGCAGTGGAGGGAGCAAGGTATGTTGATTAAATTTTCTGTTTACTTAAATGAAATGCATTTGATCCTAGTTACAGGTCTGTGTGTTTTACATTTACCATGTATATTACTTAGAATGCCTGAATACCCATCATGCATCAGTAAGGTAAGTGCAGTAATCACAGTATACCTGTGCTTATCAGCCTAATTCAAATCCAAATATGTGGAAATATAATTTGCATCCTGCCATGTTTTCTGCAGATAGTGTTTGAAATGTTGGCCACAACCTAAATGACAGTTTGGGTTTGTGTGTCTGTCACACATATTTTGAGGTGGGCATTTTACATGCAAGTTTGTAGTGCTTTGATTGCTTTATGCTGCATGGGTTAGCACTATTGTATGTGTTTCTCAATGACTGATCTGTTGTGCATACCCTGCCCATCCATAGACTAAATGCGTGCCTGCTGTGTTGGTGTTCATACTTTCATTACCTGACTGTGGTGAGGGATGCCCTTAAGTTCAACATTGGTCTGACAACTCCCTACAACACCTTGAGAATTTTTGTTACAACATTCCTGTATTTGTGGGTACCTGCCCAGTATTTCTTTGCAACATTCTATAGTCAGCAGGCATCATCACGATATTGGCATTTTGCGGGTTCCTGATTACTAATTATAGGTATGTGATCTATACAGGTGTACACATACAGTACTGTTTGAGCAACATATAGTAGATTCTCATGTGCTACAAGCTGTGATGATTGAACATTAGAAGTATTCACTTTTGTATTCATTGTGTTGATGTGGGTTCAGCCAGTTACTATGCTGCCTGGATCAAATATTTGTCATATGGTTTCCCTCGTTTCCACAATATTATCATGTAAAAAGTGTCTTCATTTTAACAGTGTCACTTGGTGGCTGTTCATATGACTGACTACATGCCTAGAATACAATTTACATTCACACACAGACATATCTGCTCATGATAGACATGCTAGGGAAAAAGAAAGGAAACAATGACATGCTAACAGACACTGAGATGAACAGTTTGCTGAGGCAGAAATAGCTTGATGTTTACAAGTTTTTATTTTGTCAAATGTCAGTTGTGTTAATGTGTCATGAGTCAGTGTCATTTATGATTCCTTTTAAATGTCAGCATGTTACATGTGCTTGCATTGTGTATGCTTGCAATGCTTCATGCTGGCCAATATTCAAATGATCCCCCTGATAAGCTATATTATGCATAACATTGCATGGTATTGACTTAACTGCTCACATTGGTGATGGGTATATTCTCCCTGACATGTTCTGTTATTGGACACGTCCATAACTATAGATAAAGTGACATGAGGAAGGTGTTGTCTGCATTAGGAGCCATTCAGTAGCAGCGATTGTGTTGATTATGCTTGTGCTACTGTGTATTAAATAACAACTTTGATGGATGCCACTACACATTCAGTTTCATACGTGCATTTGCAGAACTTACAAATGGATGGGATGTTAATTATGTTAGATTGCAAATGTGCACACCAGTTTCATTTTAAACTGAGCTATGATCTTTATGGGAATGTGCGGCACGATAGACATTTGCTTTTCATTTGTTTTGTTTTGCATCTTATCTTGACAGAGCATGGGATACAGGGATGATTGCCGATCAGATACAGATAATGAGCACATGCCAGGCCATGCTGGAGTCCTCTTTTGATGACGATGATGAGGAAGCTGGACTTGCACCTGCCTACTCCATCATGACTACTGGAGCCTAGAGAAGATAACACCAGGACCAGAGCAGAGACAATTACAGGGACGATATCCAGGATGTTGTGACTGATGTGTTTTGAACACAGATGAGGAACGTGATGGGGACATTCTTCCAGGATATGGCAAAGGCTATGCGCAATTTTTCAGGGAGATAGCCCATGAGTTCATTTGTGAGGCTCAGTCCCATCAGCCTGATCTCTGGTCCATAAGTATTGTCTGTGTGCTCCAGTTATGTTATGCTTCCAACATGATGATTGTCATATAGTTGACTGGGCTGTATATGCACTATTGTGTAAGTGAACCATTAGCTGCCATACTTATATTTTATCATCATGTGACATTTAATTATGCTTCAATGTGTGCTTGACACATATTATGACATTGCACTTTCCTTCCACATTTAGCTGTCCATGTATTGTGGCAGTTAACCTGCAGCTAGTGCTGCAACAATTAGCTTGTAAACATGTGTTTCTGTGTTTTTCTGAGGGGAACTGACAGATAATAGATCTTGTCCATAGTCTAACACTACCACTATGGTATTGTTCATATCTGTGTATTGCCACATCATGTATGTGCAATGGAAGGACATGTCATTTCCCATTTTTTTGAATGACACTTGTCATGCTGTCCCACTGGCATGATGTGTTGCTGTGTGCCATGTGTTGGCAATACTGATGCCATGTGGGGGTCATATACAGGTAAGTCATGCATATGGGCAGGCCTCCTTTTCTGACTGCATTGCTCACCAGTGTAGCATTATTGTAGTCATCATGGTAAGGATAATTTATTTTGTAACAGTGCGTTATGCTGTGTTCTCTATATGTTACATTTCCACGCCTGTTACTTATTCACACAAATTCATACCTTACACTAACAGCTGTACATAGTAACTGATGATTGTACATGTCTCTGCACATAATTAGATCCATACTGACAAACAGTTATACCTTTACCATGTGAGTATTCTTTGATGTGCTGTAATTATGCTCACAGGAGTGTCCTCTGCTCAGTAATGAGTAGGGTGGGTGGCATACACATGAGGTTGTTTATTCAACATTGACATGACAGGATATGTGTATGTGATTGAAATTCTTAGTTTGCTTACCTATGCCTGTTGATATTGCATAATTACACATTACTTTGTATGTGTGATTTATACATGTCCATTTCTGTGGGCATTAGCAGTCAGTCTGCCCATGTGACATTTGCTATTTGTTTAACTGTATTTTGTGCTTGTTTCAACAGTACCCTGTGTGCTGTACACATGCACTTGTAATGTGTAAACTTACCTTGTTGTCCTGCTTTTCCCTGTTGTGGGCCCAGCTTATCCACCTCACTTCCAGCTTCACATTTCTGTATTATATTTTGGAGATACGTTTGCATTTTTCCAATTATTTTATTTATTATTATTTATTTATTGACATTTATTTATTGACATTTGTTAACCAGGTTAGTCCAACTGGACCAAAGGCCTTTTTTTCAGCGGAGACCCAAGGAGAAAAGCTGCAAGAGTACAATAATCAAAAATAGAAACAATAACATAGTCAATTATTAACATGTCAAACATGAATATTTCAAGAGATAAGAAATTAACAAATGAATTACAGATGAACAAATTATATGAAAAAATAGTACAGTCATAACATGGTACAAAGTATAACAAAATAAAGATTTTAGAGACAGTCAAGAGGAACAGTTAAGAGGAAAGAAGACAGCATATTAAGAATATATATTATGCAAAGGGGTAATGGGTTATATGGCAAGCTTAAATGAAATGTTCAGGCATACATATGTAAAAAGAAGTTAGAATACCTATGGTAAGTAATGTGAAAAGACAAGATAAGAGAGACAGGTGAGTTGTTAAATATAACAAGTTATGCGGGGGAAATGAAATACAATGGTAGAAAGCTGAAGGGCAACAGTGTGATTAGTAGATAGAAGTCATGTAGGGTCATTGCACGATCATAGCCAAGAATTATGAAGACTGTCCTTGAGAGCTATTTTAAAGGTAGTAGGATTAGTAATACATCTGACATTTGGTGATAATTTATTCCAAGCCTTTGCTATAGAACAGGAATAAGTAGTTTGCCAATATTTTTATTTAGCCTATAAACTTGCTGTAGGTTCTGTTGTGAGCTTTGGAAAGCACTGTCAAGGGTGTAAGGCTGAATGAGAGTGGAGAGAGGGGGCAGGATGTAGGTTCATGTAGAACTGAATGAGCCATAAGAAGCTGGGGTAGTAAAATCTGGTGATGAAATTCCAGCCACTGCAGGTTCTTTCGGGATATGCAACGATGAGAGCGGTAGGGTTGGTTGGAGGCTAAGCTTGCAATTTTATTATAAGTGAGTTCTAATTTAGTCAGAAGATTTTATTGGCAGCAAGTGCATATAGGAGCAGCATAAAGAAGTATGGGAAGTAAAATTGCTTGTGCAAGGGATAGTATGGAAGCATTTGTGAGGAATGGTTTATGCCTGTAAAGGAGACCTAGCTTTTGATGGGTCCTTTTAATACATTGTTGAGTGTGGCGATTGAACTTTAGATGGTCGTCAGTGACCACACCTATGAGTTTAGTGTGAGGTTCTGTGGAGATAATTGTATTGTTGAGGGAGGAGACTGAAAAGGTGACTTTGTGATGGAAGATGTTGGAAGGAGTAGGAGAAGTTTAGTTTTCTCTGGATTCAGTAGCAGTTGATTGGAAGTAAGCCATCTTTCTATAGAGTGAAGAGACTCTTGGGTGAGGATATGAAGGTGAGTGATATTGTCGGAGCATGAGATGATTGTGGAATTATCTGCATATTGAATAATGGTAGAGAGTGGACAAGAAGATTGGAGGTTATTTATAAAGATGTTAAAGAGTAGGGGTCCAAAAATGGAGCCTTGGGGCACCCCAGTTTGAACAGGTAGCAAAGGAGAGAAATTTCACTGCAATTTCACTGTCTGTGATCTGTTTGACAGGTAGCTGGAGAACCAAGATAGTGCAGAGTCAGAGCAGTTTAATGAGGATAATTTGGATAGAAGTAGACTGTGGAAAACAGTATTGAATGCTTTAGATAGGTCAAGAAACAAGCAGGAGACTAACTTATTGTTGTCACGGGATTTAGCGATAGTGTTTATGAAGGAACTCAGAGCAGTAGCAGTATTGTGTTTTGGGCAAAAAACATACTGTGAGGGAGTAAGAAGATTTTCTTGGAAAAGGTATTGAAGGAGCTGTTTGTGAATGCATTTTTTCTAGAATTTTAGATAGGGGAGATAGGATGGCAATAGGCTGGAAGTTAGAGGGGTTGGTTCAGTTGCCAGCTTTATGTAAGGGTATGATGTAGAATTTTTTCCAGATATCAGATACAATGTTTTCCTTGATGGACTTATTTATTAAGATTGAAATGGGGTGAGCAATATAGTTAGCAGCAATTTTTAGGAAATGTGAATGTAGATTGTCTACTAATGGAATGCATGTTTGAAGTTTGGAAAGAAGGGACTTGACATAGATTGTAGGGACAGAGTTAAGAGAAAAGATGTTGGAGTGGGTAGGACTGAGGTTGTAGTGTCTGTGATTTTGGTATTTTTGGTAAGGTTGCGGACAGTCAATAATGAAAGTATTAAGGAATGTAGTAGTATCTGTTGGTGAGTTGTTAGGACAGGGATTTGGTGATGATGGATTCCCTGGATGTAACAGCTTATTAACATATTGCCAGAATTTATGGGGGTTAGAGTGAGGATTATCTAGAGGATTACAGAAAAAGTTCTGTTTGTCAAGGGGGACTTTGTTTTGGTTCATAGGTTCATAGGTTGGTACTAGGCTATCAGCCCTAGGGCATATACAAGCCTAGCCATAGCAATTCCCTGGCTTTTTCTTCCCACACTATTTACTTTCCTGGACGCCTGTCTAGCAGGGCGACCAATGTGATCCCTGGGGTGAATTTCCTTTCTCCCATCCAGTCATCAAGGTTCCTTCTGAAGAGGGCCAAAGAGGTGCTCTGCTTGACATGTATGGAAAATAATCAGCCCTTGCAAGTATCAAACCCAGGACCCTGCACACCATAACCACAGTAATTTACCACTAAGCCATCTGAGGTTAAATTGTGGAGCTCTCTATGTTTGAAGATCAGGGGAGGATTTGGATTTATTCCATTTTTTCCATGCACTATCTCTCTTATTCATAAGGCTATGGGTGGTATGTGTTTACCAGGGGGCATAATGAATATTGGTCCTTATTTTTCTGATAGGGGCCGGGGAATTAAGCGTGTCTAAAAAGATTTTATTAAAATCCAGGACTGCTTCCTCCAGTGGAAGGTTGCAAAGGAAGGACCAGTTAATAGAAGAAAGCAAGTGGTTGAAAGTGTCTGGATTGAAATTAGAAATGTGATCATTGTCATGTATTATGTTGTTGACATGGTGAACATGTGCCAAATGTATGACCATGTTATGGATGCAGGACATCTGCACACAAGTTGATGGCTACTGCTTGCAATACATCCGTGTTCTCATTATACTTGTGTATTAACCAATGTATATTGTTGAAATCCATGTGCACAACGTGATATATTTTTTTCAAACTGTAGTGTTAGATTTTTTAAATAATCTTAACTGTCACTGTTATGTGTATGTGTATAGACATTGCTTTCATGTACATTCCATTTAGGCCACTAACAGTCATACATGTACACCTACATCTGTATGTTGCCTTTGACACGGCATATGTTTATGACATATATGCATTCCATTACACATTTGTTTGGGTTGTGTATACCTACTTGTGTATTTAACAGACATTTTGCTGCTTTGCTGCAGTACTGCTGTTTAGCACTGTGCTTGGTTTCGAAGTTTCATAGTTTCATAGTTTAGTACTAGGCTATCTGCCCTGGGGCATTTGTAAGCCTAGCCATAGTGATGTGGCTTTCGCCACTCCATGAAATGGTACAAAAATGCACAGAATAGATTTAGAATACTGTGCCTCTGTCTAGTAGTGACACAGTGAAGGTCCCCTTATATAATAGAATTAGTTTACTGTGCCCCTGTCTAGTAGTGACACAGATGTGACCCCTGGGGTAAACTTACAATCTCCCATCCACTCATCAAGATTTCTCTTGAAGAGAGTTAGTGAGGAGCTCTGCCTAACATGAACTGGGATTCTGTTCCAAAGCATGGGAAGCCTCTGGGTTATGAATCTATCCCTCCAGCATGTCCTATTCATACTTGTGCCGAGGTTTAAGTCTTTAGCTCTCGTGGTTCTGATGGATTTGGATTTTTTGAGGTTGGGCATGTCCATCAGTTCCTGATTGGACATGGCCTTGTACGTCAGGCACAGATCACCTCTGAGCAGGTGGTATGCTACTGAATAGAGCTGGAGTTTCTTTAGTCTGGCAGAATAAGACATATGTTGGAGACCCTTGATCCTCTTGGTGAGGTACTTTTGTGGTCTCTCCAGCTGTTGCAAATGCCGGGTGAGGTACATACCAAATGGGGCATTGTACTCAATCATGGGTCTGATGAGGGAGGAGTATAGGGGTACAATGACATTCTTGGATCTGGATGTGAATCCCTTCATGATAAAGTGTGCAAGGTAGAATGTCTTTCTAACCACTTTGGCAACGTGGGTGTCAAATGAGAGGTCGCTGTCGACTTAGGTCCCTAGGTCTCTGATTACTTTTTCCATACTCAGTGGGTTGCTGTCTATGTGATAATTTGTGGGTACTTTGTTTTTCCCAAAGGGGATGACTATACATTTTTTGGCATTTAGTTTAAGGCCATGGCTCCGGCACCAGTTGTCCGTTTCTGTGAGGCCTTTTTGTAGGATGTATGTGTCCGCTGGTGTATCGACTATGGCGCCTAGTTTGCAGTCATCTGCGAACTTTGTCAGCCACAACCCTCCCATGTTTGCTTTAACATCTGAGAAATAAATGCCGAACAAGAGGGGTCCTAGGACAGATCCCTGTGGGACACCACTTGTGACTGGCTTTGAGTCTGACATTGCTCCAGCGATTTTAACTTTATGGGTTCTGTCCTTTAGCCAGTTTGCAACCCATCTAGTGACATAAGGGTTTACATTTAAGCTGTTGAGCTTATCTATGATGCCTGAGTGGGGTATTGTGTCGAAGGCCTTAGCGAAGTCCAGGTAGGCTGTATGGACTGCTTTGCCCTCATCAATGGCTCTAGTGACTGTTTCAAAAAGTCAACCAGGTTCAAAAGGCAGGATCTGCCCTTTACAAAGCTGAACTGGGTGGGATCAAGTGTCTGTAGGTCCCCAATGTCTCTGTTTATGAGTTCCATAATGATTCTTTCCATAGCTTTGCAGACCAGGCTGGTTAAGCTTATGGGGCGGTAGTTCCCAAGGTCTGTAGAGGTACCCCCTTTGTGGAGTGGGACCACTGTTGCTGTACGCCAGTGTTCAGGTACATATCCTGTAGTAAGGCTAAGGTTAAATAGCATTTTTATGTGCGGGTTAAGCTCCTCTTGGAGTTCACGTAGCACGCAACCCGGGATACCGTCAGGTCCCATTGATGCTATGTTTTTAGCTTTGCTGAGGGCGGCTCTCACCTGGACATCTGAGATGACAGGGAGATTACATTCAGCTGGGATAAGTATTTCTTCTTTTGGGGGTGAGGGAGGGGAGAAATTTGCACTGAACCTGTCAGCCAGAATGTTGGCAATATCTGTGGGTTCAGTGTATTTTTTGTTGTTGTGAACTAACTCTGAGCATATCTGAGGGTTTCCGCCCAGGTTTTTAACATAGCTGAAGAAGGCTTTGTTGTTATCTTTAGTGTCCTTAGCGATTTTTCTCTCAAAGTTGGCCTTGGATGTTTTTATGAGAGAACGTAGTTTTCTGCTAGTGTTGATCAGAGATGTCTTCCCTTTATAGGATTTTGCTCTGTCGTGCAGTAGCTTCCTTCTTTTGTTATACAATTTGTTAATGGCTGAGGTCCACCAGACAGGACGCTTGCCTTTGGTGGAGAGGGACTTGGATTTATTTGGGATTGCATGATCCATGCATTCTTGAAGATGTCCATAGAAAGCATTTGTGAAGGATTCAGCATTGTGGGATGTGGTATCCACTGGCCCAGTGGGCTTAAAGGATACCATCTCAGTCTTAAGAAGAGTGAAGTCTGCTTTTGAGAAGTTTTTCACTGTGGTCTTTTGTGCTGGGGGTGGAGGTGGGATATGTATATCCAGGGTGATTAGTTTGTGGTCAGATTTCACTAGTGAGGGGTATATCTCCGGTGTGGAGCATTTTGTCCCCATGTTTGTGATGATCAGGTCTAGTATATTATCTCCCCTAGTGGGAGAGGTGACTAGTTGTTCCAGTGCATTTGAATTTATGAATTCCAGGAACTTTTGGGCTAGGGTGTTAGGGCTAGAATAATGTACCCAACCTATGTTAGGGTAATTGAAGTCTTCCAGTATGATGGTATTTTGTGATACATTCATATCCTCCAATGTCTTCAGGAAGGCTGAGTGGGGTTCCTGAGATTGGGAGGGTGGTCTGTAACATGCTACCAGTCGTATAGCAGTTTTGCCTATGGTTAGTTGCACCTGTATGGTCTCCGATGCTTCATGTGTTGCTACTAACCTGGAGGTGTGGGTGTCCTTGATGAATATGGACACTCCCCCTCCCTTTGTGGTTCGGCCCGGGTTTTGGGGCCGAAAAGCATGATACGAGGTATAGCCTAGTAGCGCTGGGGTGCTCTCAGGAGCCTTGAACCAGGTTTCAGTTACTGCACAGACGTTGATGTTCTCCATACTGAGGAGTGCATCGAGTGCCTGCATCTTGAGATTTAGACTTCTGGCGTTGAGCAGCATTACCCTTAGTTTTTTTCCATTTTTGTTTTCTAAGGAGGTGGGTTTGTCTTTTGAGCCTTGCCTAAAAAAGGCACTATGGGGTTGGCAAGAGCCTTAGCCAATATCCGGAAGCCCAGTGGTGACAGGTGCAAGCCGTCCCTTGCGAAGCAGCGTGGCTTGCCCAACATGTCATCCCAAGCAGACAGACATTGGATCCCCTTAGAATGACACCAGTACTTGAGCCAATTATTAAAACTGATCATCTTGTCTTTGTATTGTGGCATCATTCTTGGTGAGGGCAAGATGCTGCTCAGGGTCAGGGTCATACCAGCCTGGGCTACATAATCAGAGAGCTCTTCTATGTCCCTTTTCATGTAGTCCAGGGAGGTACATCTCAGGTCATTCACGCCAGCATGGACAATGACGGAGTCATATTTGTACTTTCTTTGGAGTGACCTGAGTGCATGTGTTATGTGGTTGTTTGACTTTCACATGCATGGTCAGAGTTTTGTTTTTCTCCCCTGCTGAAATTATCTAGCAATCTTAGATATGCATGTGCTCATCTATAATGTGGCTTGGCTTACACTCGCACTGCTGACAGACTACTTGGATGTGTGCTTATTTATCCAATGTGCACTGTGATCCTTATTTATTACCCTCCAACACACATCTCCCCTTGGTCATACACATCCAGGTATGACTGCTACATAGTTTGCAACATCATAACTTGATAGTACATAGGTAGATATGTTTTTTCTTGCATTTCACTATGACTGGTATGCATCCCCACCCTGTTTGCCAATGTTCCATTGTCCATGTTATACAGTGTGCTGTTTGTGTAACTTACCTGTCCTTACTTTTATTTTCCGAACTTTATCTGTCATGTGTTGCTATATCTGTTCTATGGGCATACCAGCTGTGATGGCCTTCCCCTCCTCTTTTCCTATCTTTATCTTTCCAACTATTCTTAAAAAAAAATTAAAAAAACAGGGCCTATACCCACAAAAAAATAATTGCCCATGCCTTTCTGATTCTCCTATTCCATCATCCCTCTTGTGTGTCCCTCTTCTTTACCCATACCCCACATTTTCTTTTCTATCTCCCACTTTCCTTGGGTGTGTGTCTTTCCATTGTTCCCCACACAAGTCCTGCACCCATTGGTAGCTAATGTCAGCTGCGGTGGTGTGGCCATGACTGTCATTTTCTTTTATAAATTTTTTATTAGAAAATTTACAGAGCCCATGAGAATCCATAGGTGACAGCATATTTTTACTAACAGAGTTAAAGTGATATTCCGTAGTTGTCTTTAAGCTTACTGGAGTGATTCCATCATAGATATATATTTAAGACTGTCAGGATGCTTGAATTGTGACATGATTTCCTTAACTTTGTTAATGTATATCATGCTTTGACAGTGATGTTTTATTACTTATGGATTACTTGCAGATAATTCTCTTTGCGCCATTATTCCTGAGATGCTGTTTTGTGTACTGAGATATTCAGAGTTCACTGTGGTACATTGACATATTACATTATTATCGACAACTTTAACACTGATATTAGCATAATGTGCCAGATTCCGCAAACGTCATGGAATCCAGCCCCTGCTGTTAGTCTGCTGTAAGTGTAAGTAGTACTTACACTGAGAGCAAGACTTTGTGGGTTTTCCATTCCATTCATACCATGAGTATTAGGCATCTAATCAGATGCTGCCTCTCTAAAAGTAATACTGGCCTATATCATTCATCAGTCATCCCTGATCATTGATTTTCTTTGTACTGAGTCTATTTTACAATATATGTGATTAGATTTTAAAAGGTTAAATCTTCCAAACATTGACCAACAATTCAACGAGTATTTACGGTTGAAGCAAAAATCTATGAAAACAAAAGAAAAACATAGACATCACTATTTTTTGCAGGGTGGCAACCTATATATACAAACTCTGAGATTACACTAAAGTGGAGAAAAGGCAAATTCCCCAATCTCCACTGTTCTTCAGTCTTGCACAGACAAAAAACAAGTACAGTATGATCAAATGCATTTTGATCATCTGCATCACCTTTTTTAGCATTCAAAAAAGGACAGTTCGACCTGCTGCCTTACACCCACATAGATCTCTCTCTCTCTCTCTCACTCTATATACATATATATATATATATATATATATATATATATATATATATATATATATATATATTTGATTATATCATGAAACAATGAATGCTCTTATGAGCAAACATAAAAACAACAATTATCATTTTAGAGCGAATCTAAAATAATGACAAGCAAAAAACTAAAGGAAAGATTCAATAAACCCTACATGATCCGCTATGACCATGTGCACATCTGTTTTGTATTTGGTAAGTGTCTCTACTTGGTATGTAGCGCCAAGCAACCATGGTAAATAACATGGCATGCTAGATACAGAATAAGCAGCTGAATTGTATGCTAATCAACCAATCCAAGATGGAGGAGCTATTAAACAAGCTATAACACAACCATGAGAACTCAGTGCTGGTTTTCCCTGTGAATTCCAAAACCTGTTGGAATATAGCCCAAAAAAGGAGTCTACGCAGAAAGAATGTTAGAGGCTGCTGTTGCTTTAATTCATGTGTATGTGTAACAGGCTGAAGTCTATGCTGCTGCTGCTAATAGACCAAGGCCAAGAAGGAGAAGAGTTTTCAGACCCCAGTTAACTAATTACAATCTGCATGAGGTGGAAATTGTACAGTGCTACAAAGTAGATAGACACACATTACAGGAACTCTGTAACTTCTGTCATCCTCAACTCAAACCTAGGGCAGACCAAGGGAAACCAATACCAGTGGAGACAAAGGTATGTGTATCACTTAGAATTTTAGCTACAGGGACCTTTCAGAAACCAACAGAGGACATGCTAGGTGTGTCACAGGTATCAGCATCCAGGATCCTCCATCAGTTCCTAAATGCTACTCCAAAATGCCAGTGATCACATATATTTTCCCCATACTCTTCATGACAGGGCCACAAATATGCAAGAGTTCTACCCTGAACTACTGGATGCCATAGATGTTACACATGTAGAAATCAAGGCACCACCCAGTGAAGAGAGAAGGGTCTACATAAATAGAAAGGGCTTCCACTCCATTAACTCCCAAGTTGTGTGTAATGTTAAGAGAATTATCTTGAATGTGTGTGCGCTGGCAACCCAGGCAGTTACCAAGACTCACATATCTGGCACACCTCCCAACTATATCAGATGTTCACTAGGGGTGATATCCCACAGGGTCATTTACTGGTGGGTGCAGATTATGCACTGGAACCGTGGCTGACAATGCCCATCAGAAATGCACACCAGCTGAACAATGCCATAATGAGGCATATGCTCAAAGCAGAAATATCACAGAGTGTGTGTTTGGGCTGCTGAAGTCATGATTCTGATGCCTAGAAACATCTGGGGAAACCCTGCAGTACAATCCACATACATGTACTGAAATCTTCACTCTCTGTACCATGTTTCACAACATCATCCTGAGAAAACATCTTCAGCAGGATCAACAAGGGGATGAGACACACATCCCATCACCAATGGCAAGGTCACCACAGCCACATGCAGGTGAGAAGTCAGAGAGGGAGCCAGCAGCTGCTGTAGGTATAGTCTGACATAGGCATGCTCAATATGCCTTCACATTGGCTAAGAGGCAATGCATAGCATACTCACTCACCACCTAAGGAGCTATAACCTTCATCCTACACACATACATATAATAACATTGATACCAGTCAATGCTCACAACCTTTACCTACCCTTGTAATGGCTGTGTACTCCTAGCATCAGACAGACTCAACTGTGAACTAAAACTGTAGCAACTACTGGATTTACAAGGCGAGTGCTGAACATGGAGTGTTAAAACAGAATTGTGTAATAATACAAATGAATGGCACATCCTTGCATGTTGTTACTTGATAATGTAAGTTAGTAAAAAGTAGGCGAGTTGTACAGCAATGACTTTAACATGTGGCAGCAGAGACTTATATGAATGCATGTGTCCTCTATCAAGTAATAGGCCAAAGGCATCAAAGATTCACACAGTCATACCTCTCAAAAGTATTGATGGTCACAGAATGTCCTCAGTCTGGTCTCATACTTTTGAACTGGAAAATCGTTAAACAGAAAAGTTAGAAAGTAATGAGACACATTTCAGTTTCAGAATTCACAACCCTCAGAAGGTTCTTAAAAATACTGATGCAAAAAACTTTTTTGTTTCTATCAACTGTCTTAAGATCAAAATATGGCAAAAGTACAATTACCAAAACAACATCACAAACACATATATACGAAGCATTAAGTTGGCTATGCACCCTGAACATCAGAATGAAATCTTATATATTCCTGAATCCAAAAGATAGAAAGCAATGGTATGGCACAGTTATCATCACTTGCATAGGGTATTGTGTGAGGGGGAGATGGGCAGCAGAAAGCCTAGACTGACACAAAAAGTGAGTGCATGTGAGTAAGAAAGAGAAGCAGGCTGACATTTGGATAAAGTAACAAATGGCCAGTGAGACAGAATAAGCTTTAAGCTTCACAGCTGAACCATATACTTGTTGTGTGTGTGCCTCTGTATGGGCCATTCAGGTGAAACTGGAGTGAGAGAGTCTGCAAGAACATAACCAAGCTTTTTGCTAGCTGTACATCTTGGTACATTGGAGAAGTGTAAGCCATGCATGGCATAGCTCTCAACCTTTCATCTCCAAAATGAGGAACACTAGCCCTCATAATGTGGAACAAATGGGCAAAATGTGGAACACATACTAATGGCTTACTAACAACTTCAACTAGGAAGGTCACAGGATGGTTAAAATACACTGGTTTTACTTATAAAGGAGATCTTTTAATGAATCAATATGATTATTTATATTTGCCATGGATTTCACTTAAAAAAAATTCCTAACACTGCATGTGTGACTGACTCTTTCAATGTGGAACTTTGAGGAACTTCGAGGAGCATGAACTTTTTACGACCCCAAATGAGGTACATTCCTCATAATGAGGTACACTTGAGAGGTATGATGCATGGTAGAGGTGGCACTTTATTGTTGTCATACCCGACCACAAGAACTAGTTCTGTCAGGAAATGCACTGGAGTCTGGCACATCCATGGCCATGGTCAGATGTACTGATGCTACCTGAACATGACTAATGTCTGGTGAACAAGCTCCCCTCACAAGGATGCAAACCCTTCCCTACCACTGCCATGTCTTATGTGCAGACACCTCACGCACTGATCGAGCTGTGGACATACTGCCACTTTGGAAGTGTGATCAGGCACAACCATGTCAGCTAACATCACATGATGTGACTGGCCTGCACCCACATGGATGCTCTCTGCCTCCCAGCAGACATTCCATCACAGGCATTGTACATTGCAACATGTTATTCATTTGATCCATTGACTCAGCAACATGGTGGAGGCAGTCATGCATGTCAGCCTGTGTCACATCTACAATCCTACGCATTTTTCTGGAAGACCTATTGGAATATGTCTGCACCTCTATGACAGCCCTAGACATATATCAAGTGGCATGGGAAGACACACTTGGATCCGGTGGAGGATGGACACTGGGCCTCCTCTGATCACCCCTAACAACCATCCTGCATGGCTCCTCACCCACATTTTGGCTATGGCCAGAGTCAACAGGCACTGAAGCCACAATAACCACACTGCCCTGATCAAATGTCTCATCCTCCATCTGTCCAATATCTGAGGACTCAATGGAATGGGTTGGTGTAGGCCTACAGGCTGTGTCTGATAGAATTGCAGGGACAGCTAAATGCCAACCTCAGTATCAGATTCAACCTCTTACAGCCCCTAATTGTGTCTCTGTTTGGCTATCATCATCATCAGAGTATGCTGAAACTCTGACATCAGGTGGTAGGAGTCCCACACTTCCACTGTCAGGCTCTCCTGTGATGATAAGCAACAAACAGATGAAAAATATTAATACCTACACAATTATAGTCCAATATATGCTAACAAATGATCAGTGGCATCACTGACAGTACAGCAATACACACAACAGTCCTGACATCCACATCACAAACTAAATATGTATTTGAAATGCTCATCGGTACTGACATAAAACTGGCTTACCATGTGCACATGCTAGTAGGTTCCCTATGCTGGATGGTCCTGGAAGAAGTTAAGCAAAAAGTAAGGACAGCATCATCACAATGAACAGTAACACAGGGGGGTTAAAACTTTTTGCCCTTTATATGTCCATTAATGATACTTTTAACAAGAACTTGGATGACACATCCACCCCAAGCCCATATGTAATCAACTGGAATGTGTTGTTAACTGTATCAACCTACAACTATTCCTCCCAAAAAGAAATTTAATGATAAAAATAACGTAAGTATTGCTGTCGATATTTTACTATACAGAAGTATTTAACAATTGAGATAGGTAAGCCTACCTCTTCCCAGAGCATACTTGTCCTTTTTGAAACAGCAGCACCAATGTCAATGATGCACTATTGTGCACTTTCCAGTGAGCTGTCTGGATCCCAGACATTGGACAGTAACTCATTTGGTATCATTGGTGAATTTGTAGCAGCCCCCCCGGTAGCCATCCATTCATAGGCCACTGCAGCTGCTCTCTCTGGGCTGATGAAATTATGTCAGTGATGCTATGGTGCAGCTGATCATATGTCCTGCTCTGGCCAACTACTGAGTTCACATCAGCCACTATCTGATGTCAAATTTGCATTCTGCTGGGCATAGCACCATGTCCCCTCTCAAGCAGAAAGGCACAATGCTGCCTAAATGCTTTCACAATGACTTCATTTTCAGGGTCACTGAATGGGGGTTTGTGGGGATTGGGACACCTGGATGCCATAGTCCTAGGTAACAGAAAACACAAAAAAAGGATAATACACATATTTATCACATAAATAAAAGTCCTGCTTCAATATAGCACATAAAAGGTAGTATTTCACTATTACCCACTGGAGAGATGGAAAAAAGTCAAGATATTCAAATATAAAAAAAAAATTGTGTGATTGTAACATATTGTAATCACACAGAAAGCAAGGTTAGAGCCAAAACAAGGAGAGTAATAATAGCAAATCTTGTTTGTGCCAAAACAGAAATGGGACTTGGCTCCCCCACATCCAAAACAACAGGCAAAGGACACATTTTGCTAACAAACCATCAGTGAAATACTGAAAGTACTAACAAATAAACTGTCCCTAAAACATGTGTACATATTTACCACAGAACCTGCCATTTTATGCAATTGCCAATCATGTCTACCTGTGGCCAACACTCCCCTAGAGATGTGTATGGGCCATCCTAGAAGGCTAACACCCCTGTGTCATTGACAATATAAGACATTTACATTTCACAGAAATAACAATAGAGGAATGTTAAGAGAAAAACAATTGTAACATTAGCACTTGCAATGACAGTTAATACTTCTGTGCAGCTGAGAAAGTAAAATGCCCTGGAAAATATGCCTATATCTTCAGTGCACTTCTAAGAAATGCATACAGATAAAAGTATAATTTGCTAATGCATACATATCAACAGATTGTTCCTACTGAAATTTCAGCATATCCAATATATAGCTGAAAAAATGTAAGCATACCTTATCACAATTAGTAGTCATCTGTGCAGATAAATCCCAAGGTAGATATCTTCTTCTGTGTAATCCACATGAACAAGTCTTCTCATCTTCAGGTTCTCTAGCTACATGGTTCCCTTTTTATAGTGTAGGTTCAGGGCTGTGAGCATGGTAAAGATGCAAATGAGTTGTGAACTCATTGGAATTGCTGAGTCCCAAATACTTTGCTCTATGTAGCACATATAAACATAGCACAGACAATCCCTCAGCATTTGTTGCCAATGGATTGAAACTATGAATAATTACTGGTAGGGAAAAGCAACACTGAGTGTGTCAGCCAGATTAGACTTACAAAATGCAGAAGTAATTGTATCAAGGTTTTAAATGTAAGTAAGCAGCACACATTTCACAGTTTCTGTTCAGTAGCATCCAACCTCCAATTCATTTCTTGACAACAGCATGTTATTCCCATTTAATATCCTCACACATTTTAAGGACAATAACACAGAATGCCTTACAGACTGCATGTCTCAGATTTCTGGTCAAATAAGACAAAAATGAGCAACAGATCTCTCAACTTTTATCAAGAGAATTTGGAACAAAGTAAAACATCACCAAGGAAAAATCCCCAAGTTAAGGACACATTTTAAATGTTGGCACTATTATTCTAGAAATTCTCAAAACAATTTCCAGTTTTAGGAGGACTCTAACATAACTTTGAGAAACATCAGGAGTATCCCTACAATATATGGAAAGTTGAGAGGCCTGATGAGCAGCAAACACAGAGAGATAAGATAGAACTGTATTTATGCAATCAATGGACATAAATGGTTGTATGATCACTCAGTGCACTACCTCTGAAATGAATACATGTACAAACAACCATCATATGTTTTGCTAGTACTGTGGATGATGTTGCAGTTGGTTGTATGTACATTGATTTTAGTTCTCTGCTGCAAAGGTGTTTGTGTGGCAAAGAGGAATAAAACCCCCATACTGTGTTTAGAAGATTAATTGGAATGAACGTTCAAATTCATATCTGTGTATAAATATTCATTGTGCACCAACATACATTTTGTAATGTTGTTTATTTAAAATATTTATTTTCTTCATTTAATCTAAATTTCCCTTTCTTGTACTTTTTAATGCCAGTGTTTGCACAGTGTGAAACAGAGGAATGCAATGAATGTCAGGTTTAGTTGTGAATATCTCATTTGCAAGACATTTAGCAGTGTGCAGAGTTGGATTAGTGGCACACACAGGAAGCAACCAAACCCAAAATATCACGCACGTAAGATCTGCTGCACGGTCCAAAATAACCAACAAACAGAAAACACCAAAATGGACCAGCTGTTAGGATGTGAATAGTAGATAATAGTTTTATTGCTTCAATAAATCATGATATCAGCAATGGTCAAAACCATGCTGAATAAGCAAACCGGTTTCGGCTAATGTTAGCCTTTTTCAATGCCCAATATCCAAGAAAATAAGACATCACCATTGTGAGACCTACTTATAGTCCCTCTCTTAAAGAGATATTGCCCATTATAGGTTCATTATGCTAGCTAAATTAAGAATTTAAACATAATGTACACATAATTCACCCCACATATTCAAAATTCCATTTGGTGTTTGGACAAAAAATAAATAAATTACATTGTAAATATACATATACATATACATATGTGTGATCCAAAATATTTAGGCAGACATAAACCTATATTCAAACTACTAATTGGTATATTCAATAGAACAATTAAGGCAAGTCTACCCCAAACCAATAACCTGCCATTATGAATATATGTCACAATATATATAAGGCTGAAATATATAATTTATATAAACCTATAAAACCCACCCATAATGGGTATAAAGAATCCATCTAGCCTAATAAATTGCAACATAAAAATAGAAATACACATGTATTTACAACCTATTGAATTGGTTCCAATGTATTCAATCCTGGTCTGAAAAGACCCCCTAACCTTATAATCCATTTATACTCCATGTCATTGAGTTTCTTGTGCCATCCTGCTTTCATTTGTCTATGTAAAGTGATTCTGTCTATAATAATGAATGTGAAATGAGCAGAAGGGTGTTCAAGGGTATGTTTATACAAAGCATTAGTCATGCGTTTGTGTCTGATCGCACTAATATGTTCACAAACCCGAAGTTTAACAGGCCTGGAGGTCTGTCCCACATAAAATGCCGAACAATTACAAGTGGCCAAATATACTGCCCAATCCGAACTACAATTGGAAAACATTCTGATCTCGAAAACCTGGGATGTGTTTCTACTAGAAAACTCACTAGTTTTGGGCATGTGTTTACAAAATAAGCAATGACCACATGGAAAACTTCCCTTCAATGTTCTTCCCTCCAAAGTGGTCTGTAGTGGATACTGTGAACTATGTCTCTTATAGTGGGTTAGAAAAGAATTTAAATTTCTACCTCTTCGGTAAGAAAAAGAACACTGTTGGGGTAATATATCGTTCAGAATTTCATGAGAACGTAGAATGTCCCAATGTTGGTTGATTATATCAACAAATCGATTGGTATTAGCCCCATAAGTGGTAACTAACCTCAAAGTGGGATTATGCCCTGACCTAGGATTGAACTGTTGTTTAGATTTATATTGTAATAAATCAGAACGTGATGAATGGTTAACTGTTTTCAAAGATTTAACAATGATATGTTTTTGATATCCACAATCAACAAATCTATTAACAAGATCATCACAAGACTTAGAACCATCCTCTGAAGAGGAACATATTCTTTTCATCCTCATAAATTGTGATTTTGGGATGTTGTGGATGATGTGGCGTGGATGACAACTGTCCGCATGTAGCAGAGTGTTGTACTGAGGAAATTTCCTATAGACCGATGTAGCTAAAGTGTGATCATGAAGTCTAGTG
Organism: Protopterus annectens; assembly: GCF_019279795.1. NCBI lineage: Eukaryota > Metazoa > Chordata > Ceratodontiformes > Protopteridae > Protopterus > Protopterus annectens. The sequence goes on along the minus strand of NC_056739.1, from coordinate 1,807,074,443 downwards.
ATCAAAACATCCAAAAACACAATGCTATCATGTTCTATGTTGACTGAAAAACGAATTCCAAAACTGTTATCATTTAAATAATCCACAAATTTGGAAAGTTGTTCCTTGGTTCCACGCCACACCATCCAACAATCATCCAGATATCTTCTCCAAATATCAAGATTTGCCAAAAAAGAATCGTGATGCGTATCATATATATATGTGGCCTCAAAATAACCCATGAACAGGTCCGCATATATGGGGGCAAAGGACGCCCCCATTGCTGTTCCATTGACTTGCCAGTAAACTTGGCCATTATAATGAAAAATGTTCTTGCATAACACAAATTCAGTTAATTTGGTCAAAAAATTATTAAATTCTATAGAATATAATTTTGATTTATAAAGCCAATATGAAACAGCTAGAATGCCTAGTTCATGTGGTATACTGGTATATAATGAGGCCACATCAAGAGTACACAACCACCACGAGGATTCCAATTGTGAGTCTTGAACTATATTAAGAAACTCCGTTGTGTCCTGTATACGTGATCGAATATGTTTCAATAAAGGTTTTAAGTACACAGTAAGGAAGCAGGATAAAGGTTCAGTTAAAGAACCACGCCCAGAAACAATGGGTCTGCCTGGGGGGTTTTTTGCATCCTTGTGGATTTTAGGTAACAGATACAGATATTGGGGGATAGGTTCCTCCACCTGTAATTCCTTAGCTACCTTTTCCGTAATTACCCCCTGAGTGATTGACACCTCCAAAAACCTGTCTATTTCAGCCTTGAAACGTAGAGTAGGATCCAACTTAAGCTGTTTATAATAGCTAGTGTCCGACAACTGTCGAAGAGCTTCATTATGATATGCTTGATAGTCCATGACCACTATGGCACCTCCTTTGTCTGCCATTGTAATGACTAGCTGTTGATTTTTCTTAAGCTCTAATAAAGCCTGTCTTTCCCTATGGCTTAAATTATTGAATTGTGGTTGATATACATTGGCATAATGTAACTCCTTCATGATACATTCCCTGAAAATAGAGACATGTTTGTTCATTGGAGCAACAAAAGTGGATTTTCTGAATCTAAATTCAGTAGATCTTTGAGAATCATTCTTGTCTGAAAAAAATATTTTCAGATTAAGTAATCTACAAAAATTGTTAACATCATTTAATAAATCATGTTCCGGAACCACAGAACTTGGAACAAAGTTCAATCCTTTATTCAAGAGTGTGATCTGAGCAGGGGAAAGAACAATAGAAGAGATGTTATGAACATTGTTAGTTACTGTATCATCTGTTGCAACAGATTCTGTAGAGTTGGGGTATTTGAACCTAGATCTATGTTTTCTGCCCCCCCTCCTCCTGCCCTTTGGTCTAAAGGGGGCATCTGTCTTTTTTTGGCCACTGGGGATGCCTGACGTGAGGACACTTCTCCATCTGACGTGGAATAGGTTTCTTCCTCAGAAGTAAAATCTGAGGAGGTGTGTGCATGTCTAAGAATTGACCTAGGTCTTTTCTTGTTATTATTATTAGCCCTTTGATTAATCTTAGGTTCACTGAATCTAACTGTTTTTTGACTGATAAAGGGCTTCCCCTTTTCATAATCCATGAGATCACGCTGAAATTTGTTAATCTTTCTCTTCATCAATTGTTTTTCTAGAATAGACAAATCTTTGGCTAAATTAGAGATATGCTGAGAGTAATATTGTTGCTTATTGAATTGTTCAGCCTCCAAGCATAAACCTTGAATGTCTGACAGATTATTGGAAATAGTTCTATCATAATATTTTAACAAACAATTAACAAAAAGCATAGATGCTGAATGTTGTGCATCTGCCCAGTCCTTAGATAACTCCTCATCAATATGTGCCACCAAAGGTTGTAGCCGTACCCTCAACCCCCTTGGTGTTATGTTCTTGGCTTGATAGGCCTTGAACAGCTTCATATGCCAAACATTCATGCGTAGAATTTTCATGTGTTTCCCCAATTTAGTAAATGTATAACTGCATTTTTGTTCATCATTAGTTATAAATTCCGTACTCTCAGAACTGGCATTATTGGTCAAGCCAAACACCTCCAAATTATCCCTATCAGCTGCCAATCCATGTAAAATGTCATTTAAATCCATTTTGAAATGGTTTGAAAAGGCACTATGATGAAAAAAACCAATACTTTAAAGTTTCTGAAACACTTCCAGACTGAAATAACCAGTATAAAATAATCACAGACAGAAAGGGGTACAAAATCTGTCTATAATTGAAAAAGAAATTTGTATAAACCTTTCTAAAATATTATATTCCGGACCAAAAACCAAAAACTCCCCTATGCACCATAATAAGAACCCATGTTATTGTGTATAACAAAAGGTCTATACATATCTCTAGCATTAATAATGACCCCCACCAATCTCTTGATACTAATGAGTAGGACAAAACCTAAAAATAGAACAATTTCCTGATAGAGAGTACAAGAGGTTTAACATGTTCAAAAAGTCAAATAGCCCAAAAAACATCAAAATAAGCCAGAATGACATTCGTCTCATCTGGTACTTGTGTGGTCTATGCTAGACCAGATTAAAATAAACCAGAATAATCATAATATTCATCTCCTCTGGTCTAAAAATATCTGCCAACTTCCCAGAGGTAAAAAATATTAATAGTTATTGTAAACCAGAATGACCTTCATCTCATCTGGTACTGATGTAATCCATATTAATCAAAATTTTAAACAGTCTTAAAGAATGTTAAACCAGAACGACCTTCATCTCATCTGGTGTTGTATTGGACAATGTTGCACCTGAATAAAATTGTTAGAATCTCCTTATTTTGATCTGAAAATATGGTATCACAATGTTGAACATATTTTACATATTATACCCACCCCTAGTTAAACAAATATATAACTGATTATTGCTGGAAAAGTTCCAAAAAGTTAAGTCCAATGAAAGTAATAATCAATGTGTCTCAACCAATAATGCCAATCTACATCTAAAAAAACAGTTTAGAACAGTAAACATGCTACCCCCTGTATCTAATGAAACCCAAAAGAGCCTAAGTATATCTAATACAAATGTAATGACCCTATATGATGAATACTTGGTGTCCAAAAGATGCAATATCTTAGTTTAAATGATCTGTAGTCCTAAACGTTGCGATAAACAACCCTGACCACTATACACATTAGTGAACTGATCATATTGGTCTCTCCCCGCAATCGCACAGATATCCTGACAGGCCCAACCCACTATTGCAAAGACCATGGACCGTTTTCTAATAAACTGCCCCTGCAAACGCAAACCAAAATAGTAAAACTCGGTTGAACAATATGACATAAATCAACCTTATTGCGTGAGTATAACTCTCTCCTGTCCTGTATTAAAGTCCAAATGGCCTATAGAACACCTGCCCAAAATGTGAAAAAACGTGTTATGATAATATAATAATATAACATACATACATTCACAATAATCACATAATGTTTATATAAATTTGTCCATAAGAGAATGGCCAAGAAAATCAAAATGGCCCCCGTTCCGTAGAATGCAAAAGGAACTGTTGTTACACAAATGTCTCCAGTTTGAGAACAAAATTTAAATAGTCCAGTCTGAGCTAATAGCTCTCTCCTGTCCTACATCCAAGTCCAAATAGCCTATAGACCACCTACCCAAAATGTGAAAAAAGGTATTGTAATATAACATACATATATTCACAATAATCACATAATATTTGTATAAATTTGTCCATAACAGAACGGCCAAGAAAGTAAAATGGCCCCCGTTCCGTAGACTGCAAAAGGAACTGTTGTTAAACAAATATCTCTCGTTTGAAAATGAAATTTGAATAGTCCAGTCTAAGCTGAATGCTTGAAAAAATACCCCAATGCCAATAATGACATGCAATAAAAAGTGTTTGTAATTGTCTTATCGGCAAAAGAGCTGTAAGAAGACAAAAACGCTCTTCAAAATTTCAGAAACCAATAGTTCCCAACAGTACCTTGTAAAATGAGCGTATATTCACATAAGCTGTTCCATCCAAGCTGGACGACGAAAATAAATGTCAAACAGTACTTTACGAAACTTCCGATCATGGAGTGAGGCCACCAACCCAAACACACATATGTAATTCACTGTCTTGGCCTCGCAAGATATCCCACAAAGTAAATTGAGTCCAGACCCATCATCGACCAAACACCAAAAAATGGATATATCAATGTGAGTAGAATTCAAAGAGCCAATCTTACAAATATAGACGAAAAAAGAAGAAATCCCATGGGCAATATTAAACAAGATGAAGAAGCATCTACATCCAGGCGTCCCCAGCGTGAAGAAAAGAACTTGCGACTGCAACCAAACCCAAAATATCACGCACGTAATTATGTGTACATTATGTTTAAATTCTTAATTTAGCTAGCATAATGAACCTATAATGGGCAATATCTCTTTAAGAGAGGGACTATAAGTAGGTCTCACAATGGTGATGTCTTATTTTCTTGGACATTGGGCATTGAAAAAGGCTAACATTAGCCGAAACCGGTTTGCTTATTCAGCATGGTTTTGACCATTGCTGATATCATGATTTATTGAAGCAATAAAACTATTATCTACTATTCACATCCTAACAGCTGGTCCGTTTTGGTGTTTTCTGTTTGTTGGTTATTTGGGACCGTGCAGCAGATCTTACGTGCGTGATATTTTGGGTTTGGTTGCAGTCGCAAGTTCTTTTCTTCACGCTGGGGACGCCTGTATGTAGATGCTTCTTCATCTTGTTTAATATTGCCCATGGGATTTCTTCTTTTTTCGTCTATATTTGTAAGATTGGCTCTTTGAATTCTACTCACATTGATATATCCATTTTTTGGTGTTTGGTCGATGATGGGTCTGGACTCAATTTACTTTGTAGGATATCTTGCGAGGCCAAGACAGTGAATTACATATGTGTGTTTGGGTTGGTGGCCTCACTCCATGATCGGAAGTTTCGTAAAGTACTGTTTGACATTTATTTTCGTCATCCAGCTTGGATGGAACAGCTTATGTGAATATACGCTCATTTTACAAGGTACTGTTGGGAACTATTGGTTTCTGAAATTTTGAAGAGCGTTTTTGTCTTCTTACAGCTCTTTTGCCGATAAGACAATTACAAACACTCTTTATTGCATGTCATTATTGGCATTGGGGTATTTTTTCAAGCATTCAGCTTAGACTGGACTATTCAAATTTCGTTTTCAAACGAGAGACATTTGTTTAACAACAGTTCCTTTTGCAGTCTACGGAACGGGGGCCATTTTACTTTCTTGGCCGTTCTCTTATGGACAAATTTATACAAATATTATGTGATTATTGTGAATATATGTATGTTATATTACAATATCTTTTTTCACATTTTTGGTAGGTGGTCTATAGGCTATTTGGACTTGGATGTAGGACAGGAGAGAGCTATTAGCTCAGATTGGACTATTGAAATTTTGTTTTCAAACTGGAGACATTTGTGTAACAACAGTTCCTTTTGCATTCTACGGAACGGGGGCCATTTTGATTTTCTTGGCCGTTCTCTTATGGACAAATTTATATAAACATTATGTGATTATTGTGAATGTATGTATGTTATATTATTATATTATTATAACACGTTTTTTCACATTTTGGGCAGGTGTTCTATAGGCCATTTGGACTTTAATACAGGACAGGAGAGAGTTATACTCACGCAATAAGGTTGATTTATGTCATATTGTTCAACCGAGTTTTACTATTTTGGTTTGCGTTTGCAGGGGCAGTTTATTAGAAAACGGTCCATGGTCTTTGCAATAGTGGGTTGGGCCTGTCAGGATATCTGTGCGATTGCGGGGAGAGACCAATATGATCAATTCACTAATGTGTATAGTGGTCAGGGTTGTTTATCGCAACGTTTAGGACTACAGATCATTTAAACTAAGATATTGCATCTTTTGGACACCAAGTATTCATCATATAGGGTCATTACATTTGTATTAGATATACTCAGGCTCTTTTGGGTTTCATTAGATACAGGGGGTAGGATGTGTACTGTTCTAAACTGATTTTTAGATGTGGATTGGCATTATTGGTTGAGACACATTGATTATTACTTTCATTGGATTTAATTTTTTGGAACATTTCCAGCAATAATCAGTCATATATTTGTTTAACTAGGGGTGGGTATAATATGTAAAATATGTTCAACATTGTGATACCATATTTTCAGATCAAAATAAGGAGATTCTAACAATTTTATTCAGGTGCAACATTGTCCAATACAACACCAGATGAGATGAAGGTCGTTCTGGTTTAACATTCTTTAAGACTGTTTAAAATTTTGATTAATATGGATTACATCAGTACCAGATGAGACGAAGGTCATTCTGGTTTACAATAACTATTAATATTTTTTACCTCTGGGAAGTTGGCAGGTATTTTGATACCAGAGGAGATGAATATTATGATTATTCTGGTTTATTTTAATCTGGTCTAGTATAGACCACATAAGCACCAGATGAGACGAATGTCATTCTGGCGTATTTTGATGTTTTTTTGGGCTTTTTGACTTTTTGAACATGTTAGACCTCTTGTACTTTCTATCAGGAAATTGGTCTATTTTTAGGTTTTGTCCTACTCATTAGTATCAAGAGATTGGTGGGGGCCATGATTAATGCTAGAGATATGTATAGACCTTTTGTTATACATAATAACATGGATTCTTATTATGGTGCATTGGGAGTTTTTGGTTTTTGGTCCGGAATATAATATTTCAGATAGGTTTATACAAATTTCTTTTTCAATTATAGACAGATTTTGCACCCCTTTCTGTCTGTGATTACTTTACACTGGTTATTTCAGTCTGGAAGTGTTTCAGAAACTTTAAACCATTGGTTTTTTTCATCATAGTGCCTTTTTGAACCATTTCAAAATGGATTTAAATGACATTTTACATGGATTGGCAGCTGATAGGGATAATTTGGAGGTGTTTGGCTTGACCAATAATGCCAGTTCTGAGAGTACGGAATTTATAACTAATGATGAACAAAAATGCAGTTATACATTTACTAAATTGGGGAGACACATGAAAATTCTACGCACGAATGTTTGGTATATGAAGCTGTTCAAGGCCTATCAAGCCAAGAACATAACACCAAGGGGGTTGAGGGTACGGCTACAACCTTTGGTGGCACATATTGATGAGGAGTTATCTAAGGACTGGGCAGATGCACAACATTCAGCATCTATGCTTTTTGTTAATTGTTTGTTAAAATATTATGATAGAACTATTTCCAATAATCTGTCAGACATTCAAGGTTTATGCTTGGAGGCTGAACAATTCAATAAGCAACAATATTACTCTCAGCATATCTCTAATTTAGCCAAAGATTTGTCTATTCTAGAAAAACAATTGATGAAGAGAAAGATTAACAAATTTCAGCGTGATCTCATGGATTATGAAAAGGGGAAGCCCTTTATCAGTCAAAAAACAGTTAGATTCAGTGAACCTAAGATTAATCAAAGGGCTAATAATAATAACAAGAAAAGACCTAGGTCAATTCTTAGACATGCACACACCTCCTCAGATTTTACTTCTGAGGAAGAAACCTATTCCACGTCAAATGGAGAAGTGTCCTCACGTCAGACGTCCCCAGTGGCCAAAAAAAGACAGATGCCCCCTTTAGACCAAAGGGCAGGAGGAGGGGGGGCAGAAAACATAGATCTAGGTTCAAATACCCCAACTCTACAGAATCTGTTGCAACAGATGATACAGTAACTAACAATGTTCATAACATCTCTTCTATTGTTCTTTCCCCTGCTCAGATCACACTCTTGAATAAAGGATTGAACTTTGTTCCAAGTTCTGTGGTTCCGGAACATGATTTATTAAATGATGTTAACAATTTTTGTAGATTACTTAATCTGAAAATATTTTTTTCAGACAAGAATGATTCTCAAAGATCTACTGAATTTAGATTCAGAAAATCCACTTTTGTTGCTCCAATGAACAAACATGTCTCTATTTTCAGGAATGTATCATGAAGTAGTTACATTATGCCAATGTATATCAACCACAATTCAATAATGTAAGTCATAGGAGAAGACAGTCTTTATTAGAGCTTAAGAAAAATCAACAGCTAGTCATTACAATGGCAGACAAAGGAGGTGCCATAGTGGTCATGGACTATCAAGCATATCATAATGAAGCTCTTCGACAGTTGTCGGACACTAGCTATTATAAACAGCTTAAGTTGGATCCTACTCTACGTTTCAAGGCTGAAATAGACAGGTTTTTGGAGGTGTCAATCACTCAGGGGGTAATTACGGAAAAGGTAGCTAAGGAATTACAGGTGGAGGAACCTATCCCCCAATATCTGTATCTGTTACCTAAAATCCACAAGGATGCAAAAAACCCCCCAGGCAGACCCATTGTTTCTGGGCGTGGTTCTTTAACTGAACCTTTATCCTGCTTCCTTACTGTGTACTTAAAACCTTTATTGAAACATATTCGATCACGTATACAGGACACAACGGAGTTTCTTAATATAGTTCAAGACTCACAATTGGAATCCTCGTGGTGGTTGTGTACTCTTGATGTGGCCTCATTATATACCAGTATACCACATGAACTAGGCATTCTAGCTGTTTCATATTGGCTTTATAAATCAAAATTATATTCTACAGAATTTAATAATTTTTTGACCAAATTAACTGAATTTGTGTTATGCAAGAACATTTTTCATTATAATGGCCAAGTTTACTGGCAAGTCAATGGAACAGCAATGGGGTCCTTTGCCCCCATATATGCGGACCTGTTCATGGGTTATTTTGAGGCCACATATATATATGATACGCATCACAATTCTTTTTTGGCAAATCTTGATATTTGGAGAAGATATCTGGATGATTGTTGGATGGTGTGGCGTGGAACCAAGGAACAACTTTCCAAATTTGTGGATTATTTAAATGATAACAGTTTTGGAATTCGTTTTTTAGTCAACATAGAACATGATAGCATTGTGTTTTTGGATGTTTTGATCACTAGACTTCATGATCACACTTTAGCTACATCGGTCTATAGGAAATTTCCTCAGTACAACACTCTGCTACATGCGGACAGTTGTCATCCACGCCACATCATCCACAACATCCCAAAATCACAATTTATGAGGATGAAAAGAATATGTTCCTCTTCAGAGGATGGTTCTAAGTCTTGTGATGATCTTGTTAATAGATTTGTTGATCGTGGATATCAAAAACATATCATTGTTAAATCTTTGAAAACAGTTAACCATTCATCACGTTCTGATTTATTACAATATAAATCTAAACAACAGTTCAATCCTAGGTCAGGGCATAATCCCACTTTGAGGTTAGTTACCACTTATGGGGCTAATACCAATCGATTTGTTGATATAATCAACCAACATTGGGACATTCTACATTCTCATGAAATTCTGAACGATATATTACCCCAACAGTGTTCTTTTTCTTACCGAAGAGGTAGAAATTTAAATTCTTTTCTAACCCACTATAAGAGACATAGTTCACAGTATCCACTACAGACCACTTTGGAGGGAAGAACATTGAAGGGAAGTTTTCCATGTGGTCATTGCTTATTTTGTAAACACATGCCCAAAACTAGTGAGTTTTCTAGTAGAAACACATCCCAGGTTTTCGAGATCAGGATGTTTTCCAATTGTAGTTCGGATTGGGCAGTATATTTGGCCACTTGTAATTGTTCGGCATTTTATGTGGGACAGACCTCCAGGCCTGTTAAACTTCGGGTTTGTGAACATATTAGTGCGATCAGACACAAACGCATGACTAATGCTTTGTATAAACATACCCTTGAACACCCTTCTGCTCATTTCACATTCATTATTATAGACAGAATCACTTTACATAGACAAATGAAAGCAGGATGGCACAAGAAACTCAATGACATGGAGTATAAATGGATTATAAGGTTAGGGGGTCTTTTCAGACCAGGATTGAATACATTGGAACCAATTCAATAGGTTGTAAATACATGTGTATTTCTATTTTTATGTTGCAATTTATTAGGCAAGATGGATTCTTTATACCCATTATGGGTGGGTCTTATAGGTTTATATAAATTATATATTTCAGCCTTATATATATTGTGACATATATTCCTAATGACAGGTTATTGGTTTGGGGTAGACTTGCCTTAATTGTTCTATTGAATATACCAATTAGTAGTTTGAATATAGGTTTATGTCTGCCTAAATATTTTGGATCACACATATGTATATGTATATGTATATTTACAATGTAATTTATTTATTTTTTGTCCAAACACCAATGGAATTTTGAATATGTGGGGTGAATTATGTGTACATTATGTTTAAATTCTTAATTTAGCTAGCATAATGAACCTATAATGGGCAATATCTCTTTAAGAGAGGGACTATAAGTAGGTCTCACAATGGTGATGTCTTATTTTCTTGGACATTGGGCATTGAAAAAGGCTAACATTAGCCGAAACCGGTTTGCTTATTCAGCATGGTTTTGACCATTGCTGATATCATGATTTATTGAAGCAATAAAACTATTATCTACTATTCACATCCTAACACACAGGAAGCAGACAGAACAGCTGCAGACAGCACATCCACAGTGTAAAGGTCAAAAAGGCTACATTGTTCCATTTTTTGCTTTCCATTGCACAACACCACTAAGTGATGTTTTCAGTGGTTAGCAAGCTCCCCCAACACCTGCAACCATTGAGCACCTGCCGACAGGATGCAAACAGTCAACAATTTAAAATGGATACATTTTATTAATTCTGTTGGGCACCATGCAAATACATTAAGTGGCATTGTACAGTGATAAGACAGAGAATTTAAAATGAATAGGGAATTATGCAACTCTTAGATAACCATTTCTTTGGCAGCACATTTATGTGTACAGCTATAATACAGATGGTACTGGGTTCTAATACCAAAGTGTAACATATTTTTACTGTTGTGGCACTCCAGCTGATAGTAATGAACAGGAAAATATAGATGTGTCATTTCAGTATTCCTGTGGCAACAGGTGGATGTGTAGGACTGCTATACACATGGTACTGGGTTCTAATACAGGAAATTCCAGACATGTTTACTATTGTTCCATTTCACATTATATTAAATATCACTTGTAACACTTTATACATAATTATAAACAGTGGAGCTGATATGAATCAGATAAGACACCCTCACTGTGTTTAGAAGGTTCAGATGTATGACTGAGGGTAAACCGTCTACTATGTTTCTCTTAGTATAATTCAGCTGTCTTGACTTGGATGGCCTCCACACTTAAATAAGGTACATACACAAATGAAGCTGTATACAAGGACCTTCTCAAGTCTAACACATACATGGTTAACACCTAAATCTGTCATTTGTATATATGAATGATTCATGACTATTTTTGAGAAGCACTTCTGCTGTGGCAAAGATAATAAATCACCACTGTAAAATAAAAATTTTATGCATAGATTTTGATCCCATATTGTAAAAATCTATTTAGCAGTGGATAAAGCCAAACATCTCAGGTCAGGACATTCAAGTCCCCAGTGCATGTCAGCAAAATTAAATTACCTAACAGTTACAACAGTAGGCACCCCTCAAACTTATGTCAAGTGATAAAGTAACCTTCCACTTTCAAAAATTACTTTCCTCCCTGCTTGGCACTGTTGCCCTCTTCTTAACATTACACAAACTTGGTTGGCATCATTGCTTGGATTTGTGCACTACCAGTAAAAGCTATAACAGGAATTTGTAAGAAATCATTATTTCCTATTGCTCTATATTTGAGATTAGACATGTCTGGCATTAGAGGGAAAGGTACCCAATTTAGGGCACAGAGGTGGGGTGTTCAGTGGTCCAGAATATTTATTGGACTCCTGGTAAAGTGCAACAGCCAAAGGCTTCTTCAGGGGGACTATTCTGGCTCTCAGTACAAGTCTGTGGCTTGGAATAGTCTGGCCAAGACTGTATCCAGAGTGACTGGCATCCCATGTACTGGGGAACAGTGTAGGCACTACTTCAATTACCTAAAAATGTGCAAGAGGGATACACTCAACCAATGGTTGGATGAGTTCTGAACTAGCAACATCCCACAGTTGTGTAAGTATGCTAATAAAGAATTTATAATACATAGAAAGCTAAATATAGCCAAGACTGGTATGCATAATGCTCTTCTATTATTTTCTTTTTACAGCTAATCCTGAAATTGTGGCGAATAGGTAGGCTCATGCTGATGGTCTGGAGAGACTGAGGGAAGAAAGTGGTATGTATGAAGCACAAGAGAAATATTACTGTATCTTTAAAAGTTAAAGAAAAATGTTTTGATTTCTGTACAGTAGTAGCAAGGTACGTGTGCATATCTTAACTGTAAAAGCAAGTATGCATGCATAAGTCTGCAGCACAAACCAACTTTAGGAGTCAAGTGTAAGACTGCAGTCAGAGGTTGTGGGCTCAAAAACCATGAGCAACAACTACACAATACTGCAATTCTTTAATAATATTATATACATTAAAATATATACAAGTGGCATAAATGCCCTGCTGTTAACTGCAATCTGTATAATCGGAC
>NC_056739.1:1806831866-1807046866 GCF_019279795.1 Protopterus annectens | reverse complement strand
GCAAGTATCTGTGTATATAGTTCAAAATATTTCAAATAGGTGGGTGACTACACCCCCACACCCCCACCTTACTATATATACTAACTTCAGGGTCACACAACAGTGGGGAAAAGGCCATATATAACTTTCAGTGAAATGTGTTTCAGTGAATTGTGTTTTCAGTGAATTGAGCTTTCAGTGAATTGTGCACAGTCAAATGTGTTTCAGTGAAATGTGCTTTTAGTGAATAGTCCTAGGCCCGGGTCTATATTAGATCAGCCTACGCTTAGGTTAGCGAACGGTGATTAATCGACCCCATGTAAGTGAAAGCTTACATATTCGAACTGTCAAAACAGCGATTTTTTTCCAAGAAAAAAAAGCGCTGTTCCAACAAAAAAAATAAAAATAAAACAATTTAAAACATGAAATTATGTGGGGGGCTTTGCCTCCCACACACCCCCTACTTAAATATACCAACTCCGAGATCGCACTACAGTGCCGAAAACAGCAAACTACCGAAGAAGCCAAGCGATTTCTTTCCCAGGGAAAGAATTTGCTTACATGCCACTTCGATATTTTGCTGTTTCGGCGTTTACAGGTCGACTAAGACGCATTCGCTAACCTACGTCTTTGGTCAGCTGATAGGAACCCCTAGACTATATAGATATATATATATATATATATATATATATATATATATATATATATATATATGTATGTATATATATATATATATATATATATATATATATATTAATATATATATATAATGCATGTATGTATAAGTTACATACTTTTGAGCAAAATAATTAAATGTCATTATCTGTTAGGTCAACAGAAACAGATGATTAACGTGTGCAAGATCAATAATTCCCAGATAGAGGAATATGCCCTTTCCTTGTGGGCTGTGCCATCTTGGAGTTAGTATTTATAATTAGCAGGGGGAGTGGGTGGGGCACACCCCCCCCATAAGGGATATATGAAGGACACTTTTTGGTTTGCCTTTTCCGAGGTTAGTCTTCAGAGTATGGTGCAGCAATGTGTTAATTGTACTTGTATCAGATATCACATTACACATGTCGATATTTCATCCTTTCAGTGTGTAAAGTGCTACATACCCACACACCAATATATCTACCTACACGCACACACCAATATATCTGTCTATCTATCTTTATGTGTGTGTGTGTGTGTGTGTGTGTGTGTGTGTGTGTGTGTGTGTGTCTGTGTGTGAGTGTGTGTGTATATAATGTGTGCGTGCACATGCATGTGTCAGTGTGTGTATGTGAAAAATGAAGTCCACTAGTTTGTTATCTTAAGCTTAAGTTTTTTTGACAGTGTTTATTTTTTTCTTTTTATTTATTCTCAAGCATTGGAAATTTTCCAATAAATATTAAGTGAAGAAAGAATAATTGAAATAATATACAACAACAAAGAAAAGAAAAAAGGAAAAAAAAATATATTCAGTATATACCTTTTAAAGGATTCTTTGGTATTCTTCACTACAACTGTCTGCATGGAAGGTCAGAATTTTTTTATTAATTTTACTTGTTTATTTTATTTTTCTTTGTAACTCATTCTCTTATGCTTTATTCAACAAAACCAAGCTATTTAAACTTTCTGATAATTACCAGAAAATGCTTTTGAATGTCTCATTTGCTATATGGTATATGAATACTCTCATGGAAGTTGCCACAAACTGTATGTTAACTGGGTTGAGGTATGTTCACAATGGCTAGATGAACAGCTTTAATTCCTGAAATGGGTGATCAGGAATGTGAAACATAATTTTCAGACTGCCTGTATCCTATTAAAAGCTCATAAATTAAGGAGCAAACAACTGCACTACATTAATGACATTTGAGTTCTCACGAATGATCCAGCCATTTATGAGCTGTGGAGAGCAAGCATTCTAACCACAGACAAAAACACTTTGCACGTCATCATTGCTTATTCTGTTTTCTTATAATATGCCAATGTCAAATTTTCTCTGTTAAGGACCTGCATAGCCATTTTTTTCTCCACTAACTGTAGTTGCTCTGTTTGGTACACATTGTATGTCTGTCCAGATACAACAGCCTTTTAACTGGGTGACTAACGGAACAGCAGAAAAAGGCAAAAAATAGGTATAAATAATCAGAGGAGATTTAAAGACAAATATAGCTTTGTTGTACTAGGCACTAGTAAAAAACTTGCTTATTCAAGCAGAAGGAACACTAATCACAGAACTAGATACTGTTCCCCTCCACCAGTACTAAGTGCAATTATTGAAAGCATTACAAATGAAACAGGCCTATATCAAAACCGCAGAACCTCACATACGCGAATACGGAAACGTCAACACATATTAAGCGAACCGCAAAAACACCGAACATCCTGAACCACGAAATTCAAAATGTCGAATCGGCATACTTGGCCAACCCCACTTCCTGCTACATACTACCTACCCAAACAAAATAAATAATCCACATACATACACTTAACAAAACCTTACTTCTAACCCTAAACTAAAGCTCACATATAGCACTATGTATGCACTTACCTTAACTCACACCCTAACCCTAAGGTCTGTAACTATTGCACAACTACGTTAAGGAGCTATACCCAAACAAAATAAATAATCCACATACATACATTTAACAAAACCCTACTTCTAACCCTAAATTAAACCTTGCATATATTACTATGTATGCACTTACCTTAACCCGCACTTCATCGTTCATCTAATATAGACCCTGCTTTCATCACTAGTTTATGTATAGATGGGGAATATGCCAGCCATTAACATCTCCCATAAAGGTCAGTAACTATTGCACACTTACCTTAAGGAGCTATACCAGAGAAGGGCCAACTATGACGATTCGACATTTCAAATTTCGCGCTTCAGGACGTTTGGTGTTTTCACGGTTTGCTCAATATGTGTCAAAGTTTACGTATTTGTGCAATCGCTGTTTCGCGGTTGTAATAGGTAACCAAATGAAACCACTTTTGATGTGTGCAAGGCTGCAGGTTAGAGTTTTGCAGACACTCACTATGGAAAGAAGTGCTTCCTACTGAATAGTGCTTTCAGGGTCTATATTATATAGTCGAAGTTAGAAAACTTCGAACCTCACATGAGTGAACTCATATGAGCGAAGTTCAAAACATCCACTATATAATAAAATTTAAAAAAAACCTATCTTACTGCTCTGAGCAGGGGACAAGCCCCCCTGTGCTCCCCACACACCCCCTATTTAAAAATACCAACTCCAAGAACACACTTCAGTGCAGAAAGGGAAAATTTCCCATTCTGCATGTAAAAAGCCATTGACTTTCACCTTTGACCTTTCCAATGTTCGATCAAATTATGGCGACTATCTACGATTCGAACATTGGAATGGTTGTTCATCTAATATAGACCCTGCTTTCATCACTAGTTTATGTATAGATGGAGAATATGCCAGCCATTAACATCTCCCATAAAATGTGACCAAAGCAAAGCAGCAAAATGTTGGAAGTCAGTACTGTCAATAATCTGACAAAGAGCAACAAAGCCACTGGAGTTAATCCTGATGCTGTTACCAAGAATGTGATGATGATGATGATGATGATAGAAAGGAAAGTGGTTCCTGTTGTAAGTCTGAGGACTGTAAGTGTGATCCCTGGATCTATGAAAAAATTGTACGGAAATACATGCTAAGTCCAAAATCTCATACAATTAAGTGCATGAGAGTTTGGATTTAGAACCTAGGTGGATTCAGGAATGTGAAACAGGGGGGGGTGCATTCTGGTTAGTTGACTACCGGTGATCACCTTAAGAAGCTCAGACATCATGTGTGGAAAAATATATATTCAGTTGTACATGATTTTGCTGTAGATGTGGTAGTAAAAACAGGTAACTCCTATGCAGCACACACCACATGTACGGGTTGCACAAGTGTTTTCAATGCATGCCTGGAAGAGATGATTGGTTGCCCATGCCAAGTCACAGTCCCCTTCCATGACATAGCAGGCATATGTTTATTTATTTTATTTATTTACATTTGTTAACCGGGATAGTCCGACTGGATATATGTCCATTTTCAGCGGAGGCCCGGGGAGAAAAGCTCCCAACAGTAAAAAAAACATCATTACACTCAAAACGTCATTACATATCACTTATCTCAAACAGCATGTATTGTTATAAACTTGGAAACAGACCCACTGAAGGGTATATTAGCCACAGCGAAAGATTTAAGTTTTTTTAATTAAATAATGATTTATGTGGAAACAGTGAAGTTCAGTTAATTAAAATTATCACAGCAAATAAGGAAGTAGATGTTATGAAAAAATCACAACAAGCAAATACTCAATTTAGTCATGTGCATTGTAAAAAGACTATTGTAACCATCGTAGCATTTTAAATAGGATTGCAAGATAAACAGGCAGAATCAATAAACCCTACATGGTAGCACACTGTTTTGTATTCAGTAAGTGGCTCTACATGGTGTGCAGGGCCACACAACCACTGTAAACACTGTGGCATGCTAATTACCACATAAGCAGCTGAATTGTATGCTAATCAACCATACAAGATGGAGGAGCTATTCAACAAGCTATAAAGCAACTGCATACACTCAGTGCTGCTTTTCCCTGCAAATTCCAAAACCTATTAGAATACAACCATAGAAAGGAGCCTACAAAGAAAGAATGCTAGGGGCTGCTGTTGCTTTAATTCATGTGTATGTGCAACAGGCTGAAGTCTATGCTGCTGCTGCTAATAGACCAAGGCCAAGAAGAAGAGTTTTCAGACTCTGGTGAACTTATCACAACCTGCAAGAGGTGGAAATTGTAGAGTGCTACAGGGTGGATAGAGACAAACACACACTACAGCAACTCTGCAACCTCTGTCAACCTCAACTCAGACCCAGGGCAAACCAAGGGGAACCAATACCAGTGGAAAAAAAGGTATGTGTATCACTTAGAATTTTAGCTGCAGGGACCTTTCAGAAAACAACAGGAGACATGCTAGGTGTGTCACAGGTATCAACATACAGGATCCTCCATCAGTTCCTAAATGTTACTGCAAAATGCTAGTGATCACATATATTTTTCCCATATTCTTCATGACAGGGCCACAAATATGCAGGAGTTCTACCCAGTAGCACACTACCCTGAAATACTGGGTAATATGGATTGTACACATATAGAAATAAAGGCACCACCCAAGGAACAGGGAAGGGTCTACATAAATAGAAAGGGCTTCCACTCCATTAACTGCCAAGTCATGTGTAATGCTAAGGGAATCATCTTAAATGTGTGTGCTGGACAACCAGGCAGTTACCAAAACTCACATATCTGACACACCTCCCAACTGTATCAGATGTTTACTAGGGATGACATTTCACAGGGTCATTTACTGGGGGATGCAGGTTATGCAATGGAACCATAACTGATGACACCCATCAGAAATGCACACACACACACACACACACACACACACACACACACACACGCTGAAGAAAGCCATCATGAGGCAGAGGCTCAAATCAGAAATATCATAGAGTTTGTGTTTGGGCTTCTGAAGTCAGGATTCCAGTGCCTAGATACAGCTGGGGAAGCACTTCAGTACAATTAGCACACATGTACTGGAATATTCACCATCTGTGCATGCTTCACAACATCATCCTAAGAAAACAGTTTCAGCAGGATCAACAAGAGGAAGGGGCACACATCCAACCACCAATCGCAAGTTCACCATAGCCACATGCAGGTGAGGCATCAGAGGGGAAACCAGCAGCTGATGTGGGTGTTGGCAGATATAGGTGTGCTCAATATGCCCTCATATTGGCTAAGAGGAAATGCATAGCACACTCACTCACTCATTCACTATCTAAGAGGCTATGTCCTCAGTTTGGCCTCATTCTTTTGTACTGGAAAATCACTAAATGGTGAAGTTAGAAATTAATAAGACACATTTGAGTTTCAGATTCCATAACCATCAGAAGATTCTTAAAAATACTGATGTAAAAACTGTTTTGATTCTATCAACTGTCTAGCTTTGTAAGACCAAAATATGTCAAAAGTACAATTAGCAAAACAACATCGCAAGCACAGATATACTAACCACTAAGTCAGCAATGCACCCTGAACATCAGCCACAAAGTTTGCATATTCCTGAATCCAAAAGATAGAAAACAAGGCTATGGCACAGTTATTATCACTTGCACAGGATGCTGTATGTTGGGCGAGAGCCTAGGCTGACACAAAAGGTAAGTAAGTGACTGTGACTAAGAAAGAGAAACAGGCAGACATTTGGAAAAAGTAAAAAATGGCCACTGAGACGGAATGAGCTTTAAGCCTCATTGATGAACCAAGTAACTGTTTTGTGCATGTGTGTGTGTGTGTGTGTGTGTGTGTGTGTGTGTGTGTGTGTGTGTGTGTGTGTGTGTGTGTGTGTGTGTGTGTCTGTCTGTCTGTCTGTCTGTACAGGCTCCCCAGGTGAAATTGGTGTGTGAGTATCTGCAAGAACACAGCCAAGCTCTGTACTAGCTCTACATCCTGGTATGTGGGCAGGTGAGATCTGTGCACGCTAGAGGTGACAGTTCATCATTGTCATACCCAACCATGAGAACTGGCTCTGCCAGGAGTTGCACTGGCACATCCACACCCATGGTCAGATGCACTACTGCTACCTGAACATGAGTGATGTCTGCTGGATGAGCTGTCCTCATGAGGATGCCCAGGACCACCCCATGGCCTGCCATGTCTGGGTGTGGACATCTCAACCACTGATGGAGCAGTGAAAGTAATGCCACTATGGGATCATGATTGTGCATGGCCACATAGGCTAACATCAGATGATGTGGCTGACCTACACACACATGGATGCTGCCCACCTCCCAGTTCCTTCACAGATACCACCTGTTGCAATGTGTCATTCATCTGATCCATTGAATTGGCAACATGGTGTAGGCAGTCATGCATGTCAGCCTGTGCCACATCTACAATCCTAAGCATTTCTCTGGTGGACCTATAGAAATCTGCCTGCACCTCCATGGTGGCTCTAAACATATGTCGAGTGGCACAGAAAGATACACCTGTATCAGGTGAAAGATGGACAGCAGGCCTCCTCCAAGCACCCCTAACATCTCTCCTGCACAGCACCTCATCCACACTTTGGATACAGCCAGAGTCAATGGGCACTGAAGCCACAGTAACCACACTACTCTGATCGGATGTCTCATCCTCGACCTGTCCAATATCTGAGGGTTCACTGGAATGGGTTGGTGTAGGCCTACTGGCTGTGTCCAATAGAATTATAGTGGGTGGCCAAATGTCAACCTCAGTGTCAGATTCAACCTCAGAACCTCCCAACTGTGCCTCTCTTTGACCACCATCATCATCAGAGTCTGCTGATACTCTAATTTCAGGTGGTAAGAGTCCTGCACTTCCACTGTCAAGATCACCTGTGATAATAAGCAGCAAACAAAGGAAAGAAATTAATATCTACACTGCTATAGTCCAATATGTGCTAACAAACTTACAGTGGTGCCACTATTACAGACAGTACATCAATACACACAACAGTCCTGTCACCCACATCACACATATGGATAAAATAAATATTTCTTTCAACTGCTCATCAGTACTGACATAAAAATGTTTGACTTACCATGTGCAGATGATTGTAGGCTCCCAATGAAGGATAGTCCTGGAAGAAGATAAGCAGAAGGGAATGACACTATCACAATTAACAATAACACAGGGAGGTTAAAACTTTTGCCCTTTATATGTCCATTAATGATAGTTTTAACAAGAACTTGGATGACACATCCACTATAAGCCCATGTGTTATCAACCAGAATGTGTTGCTAACTATCAATCTACAACTATTTCCCCCTCCAAAAAAATTCTGTTAAACAGAACTTAAGTATTGCAGTCAATATTTTACTATGAAAGAAGTATTTCACAATTGAGACAGGTAAGCCTACCTGGAAGCACCTCCTGGGACATACTTGTTCTCCCTGAAACAACAGCACCAACATCAATGACATGCTGTTGTGCACTTTCCACTGAGATCTCTGTATCCCTGACATTGGACAGGAACTCTTTATTTGGTGTCAGTGGTGGCTCTGTAACAGGCACCCTGAAAGCCATCCATTCAATGACTATTGAAGCTGCTCTCCTCCTGGCTGATGAAATCATGTCAGCAGCCTTATGATTCACCTGATCATATTTCCTGCTCTGGCCACCTACGGCATTTATATTAGCCACTAACTGCTGCCAAATTTGCATTCTGGCAGACATATCCCTACATCCCGTATCAAGCAGAAAGGCACCATGTCACCTAAATGCTTCCGCAATGACTTAATTCTCAGGATGACCAAAGGTGGGGTTGTGGGGATTGGGATACCTGGGTGCCATAGTCCTAGCTGATATAAAACAAAAAAGAAGGAAAATACACATAAGGATCTACTTCGATATATCGATATCCCATATGTTTGAAGACCAAAACATCGAGAGCAGAAACTTGAACATGCACATTCCCGAAACTTTGCAAGGTCGAGTTGTAGAATATCAAACTGTAAGTAGAACTTAAACAATAAGTGTTGTAAGAGTGCACTGTCTCTTTAAGGATTTCTGGCAAGCACACATATGAAGTATTTCAGATGTTACATTCAAAAGTAGAGGCGTCTCTGTGGAAATTTTTGGAGTTTTAAAGTTCTGAAATAATTCAAAAGTGATAATGTTTTCAACGGTATGTTTTCATTTGGAATGGAGTATGTGGCTGGACATGTCTTGGTGTGAGTGTACCCTTGTTCTGAAAGTAGTGCAATCTCAGAGTTGGTAGATTGAATTTTTGAGGGGTGTGGGACAAAGCCCCCCACATGGGGGGTGCAGGGGGCATAGCCCCCTGCTAAAATGAAGCAAAATAATATCCTGTCATCATTTAGTTTTGCATACATCAGCTCCTGAGGTAGTTTAGTGAAAGTATGCTGAACATGTTTTTAATGTGTTTGTATTATGTTTGGTGTATAATTTGATTGTAAAGAATGTGGTGATGAATTGAAATGTCAAAGTGTTGCTATGAAGTGCAATAATGGTGTTTTGAAGTAATGCTTATTTGTTTCTTTTTTTTTTATGTTTTGTATAGGCAGAGTGTAGGTATGCTGTGTGTGCTTTCCAGTTTTTGGTATTATGGGTCTTGATCATGTAAAGTTTTGGGAATGTGCATGTTTGAGTTTCTGGTCTCAGTTTTTTGGTCTTTGAACTTATGAGATTTTGGTATACAGAAGAAGACCAAGATAAAAGTCCTGCTTAGCTATAACACATGCAAGGTAGTTCTTCAATATCACCCACTGAAGAAATGTAAATCAATCAAGATATTCAAATATAAAAAAGGAATTATGTGGCCGGACCATTTACAATCACACACAAAGCAAGGTTGGATCCAAAGCAAGAAGAGTAACAGTAGCAAATTTTGTTTGTGCCAACACAGAAATGGAACTTGGCTCCCCCACCCCCAAAAGAATAGGCAAATGACATATTTTGCTAATAAACCATTTGTGAACTGCTAAAAGTGCTCTCAAATAAACTGTCCCAAAAACATATGTGCTCATTTACCACAGAACATTCAATTTATGAAGTTGCCAGCCATGTCTATTTGTGGCCAGCACTCCTCTAGAAGTGTCTATTGGCCAACCTAGAAGGCTAGCACTCCAGTGTCACTGACAATATAGGACATTTACATTTCAATTAAATAACAATAGAAGAGTATAAACAGAAAAAAAAACATTTGTAACATTAGCACTTGTGATGACAGTTAATAAGGCTGTGCATCTGAGAAAGTAAAATGCCCTGACAAACATCATGCCTATGCCATCAGTAAACTAATAAGAAGTGAATATAAATAAAAGTAGCATTTACTAATGCATTTATAGATATATATAAATATAGACATATAAAACAGTTTCTTAGTGACTCAAGAGCATATCCAGTTTATAACTGAAAACTGCAGGCATACCTTATCAAGATCAGTAGTATTCTGTGCAGATAAATCCCAAAGTAATTTCTTCTTCTGTGTTATCCACATAAACAAGTTTTCTCACCTTCAGGTTCCCTAGCTACATAGTTCCCTTTTTATAGTGCAGATTTAGGGATGTAAGCATGGTGAATATGCAAATGAGGTATGAACTCATTAGAATTGCTGAATTCCAAATAATTGACTCTGTATATCAGATGTAAACATAGTGCAGGCACTCCTTCAGTGTTAGTTGCTAATGGATTGCAACTGTGAATGACTACTGGTAATGAGAATGAAAATGCAACAGTAATTCAGACTCCCTTACCTTTGGTGGGTATGTCAGCCAGGTTAGACTTACAAAGTGTAGAAGTTTTTTAAGTATAAGAAAGTAACACACATTTCACAGTTTCAGTTCAGCAACATGCAACCTCCCCTTCATTTTGTGACAACTGTATATTATTGACATTTAATATCCTTGCACATTTTAAGGACAATGATACAGAATGCTTTGCAGACTGCATGTTTCAGATTACTGGTCAGATAAGACAAAAATGAGCAACAAACAGAGAGATAAGACAGAGCTGCATTTATGCAAGCAATAGTCATGAATGGTTTTGTGATCACTCAGTGCACTGCATCTATAATTAATACATGTACTAACAACTGTCATATGTTTTGTCAATACTGTGGATAATGTTGCAGTCGCTTGTATACACAATGATTTTCATTCTCTGCTGCAAAGTCGTTTCTGTAACAAAGAGGGATAAGACACTCTTACTGTTTTTTGAAGGTTCATTGGATTGAGAGTTCTAATCCAGGCCTGTTTAAAATATTTAATGTGTACCAACATATATTTTTGTAGTGGTGTTTATTTAATAGATTTATTTTCGTCCTTTCTCATAATTTTACTTTTTTTCTTTTTTTTTTTTTTTTTTTGTTAATGCCAGTGTTTGCACAGTGACTAGCTTAGCACAAATAGGGGAAATGGAAAAACACAACAAAATTCATGTTTAGCTTTGCTTATCTAGTTTGTGCAATGCTTAGCAATATGCAAATCTAGATTAGTGGCCCACACAGGAAGCAGACAGAACACTTCTGGACAGGGTGTAGACATTCTAATTGTCAAAAAGGACACATTGTTGCAGTTGTTGTTTCCATCAAGCAACACCACTAAGCAACATTGTGTGGAGGAAAGCAAGCTTCCCCAACACCTGCAACCTTTAAAAGCTGCAGAGAGGAGCTGACAGTCAACAATTTAAAAATAGACACATTGTATCAACTGTGTGTTGGGCACCGTGCAAACACAGTAAGAGGCTTTGTGAGGTGGTTAACACATAGCAGTTAATAATGAAGAGGGAAATATCTAACTGTTATTTAACTTTTCCTGTGGCAGTAAGTGTAAGGCTATAATGCGGATGGTTCTGGGTTCACAAATTAATGTAAACAAGTAGCTTGTCATGTCATACACACACATGGTTAACACCTCAGTCTATCAGCTGTATTTATAAATTATTCATGACTATGTTTGCAAAGCACTTCTTCTGTGGAAAAGTTGAAAAATCACTGCTGTAGAAGAAAATGCTTTGTCCCTTATGCATAGGAATGAATACCATACTGCAAAAATCATTTAGCAGTGTATAAAGCCAAGCAAACATGTGTCAGGTAATTATGTTTATGCCCCCAGTGCATGTCTGCAAAGTTAAATCACCTAACAGTTACAGCAGCAGACACTTCTAAAACTAATGTCAAGTGTCAGATTAACCTTCCATTTTCCAAAACTGCTTTCCTCTCTGTTTGTCACCATTGCTCTCTGCTTAATATTACACAAATGTGGCTGGAATCATTGTTTGGGTTTGCACAATACCAGTAAACACAATAACAGGAATTGGCAGAAAACCATTATTTGCTATTGCACTGCTTTGGGATTAGACATGTCTGGTGTCAAAGGGGAAGATGCATAATTTAGGGCACAGAGGTGGGGTGTTCAGGAGTCCAGCATATTTATTGGACTTCTGGTAAAGTGCCACAGCCAAAGGCCTTTTCAGGGGGATGATTCTGGCTCCCATTACAAGTCTGAGGCATGGAATAGTCTGACCAATACTGTATCCAGTGCAACTGGCATCCCAAACACTGGAGAACAGTATAGGCACCACTTTAATGACCTAAAAAGTTGCAAGAGGGATACACTCAGCCAGTGGTTGGATGAGTTTTGAACTAGCAACATCCAGCAGTTGTGTAAGTATGCTAATAAAGAGAATTTGCAATACAGAGAAAGCTAAATATAGGCAAGACTGGTTTGTATAATGCTCTTCTTTTCTTTTCTTTTCTTTTCTTTTCTTTTCACAGCTAATTCTAAAATAGCTGCAGATGGGCTGGGCCATGCTGATCACCTAGAGGGATTCAAGAAAGCAAGTGGTATGTATGCAGCATAGGGGAAGCATTATTCTAGCTTTAAAATTTAAAGAAAAATGTTTTTCGTTTCTATACAGTAGTAGCAAAGTAAGTATGCATATCCTAACTGTAAAATAAAGCATGCATGCGTCGGTCGGTAGCACAAACCAACTTTAGGAGTCAAGTGTAAGACTGTAGTCAGAGGTTGTAGGTTCAAATACCACAAGTAACAACTATAAAATCCTGAAATTCTTTAAAAACATTACATAAGTTAAGTTCTACACAAGTGGCATAAATGCCCTTCTGTTAACTGTAATCTGTATAACTGGACCAATCATCTGTGCAATATCTGCACATTGCAAGGATTACTTTGAGCAATCCATAATTATAGTTTGTAGTTGTTAAGCAGTATACTTAAATGTAAAACTTCAGATAAAATAGTTGTATTATTGTGATAATGCACTGTATGTAACATATGATGATACTAATTTTCATCTCCTTTTTCTCACCCCCCCCTTATCTCTTCTTTTTATTTTCTTTTATGCATCATCAAAATGGCTCAGTGTCATCCATCCGTAACAAATCACTAAATGTTTCACAACACAGAGAGATAGGCCAACCCCAGTCACCCAGCTTGCCCCCGCTCCACTGGGTCCAGCACCAACACACAGTACATCTGGGATCATATTTGGCAGTACTGCCTTTGCTGCCCCTGAACTACGTGTACCCTCAGGTAGCACTACCACAGCAGTTATTGCTTTGGTACCCTTCAGGGCTATTGGTAGAGTTGGGGATTTCATAATCTGTCAGGAGATGCCAGGGTTGGTGCGTAGGGTTGTGCACAACACCACTGGTGTAAGCCTAGCCAAATGGAGAGGCTCTTCTCCCTCATAGTCCATAGGAGGAGAAAACATCAAGCACTCCAGCAACCAACAGAATAAGGGGACAGTGATGACATTCCTGCAGATGAGGACTAGATTCTTACTGTCCCCATGTTTGATGGGCATGGGCTTCCATTGTCCCTTCCCTCACCCCAGTCATGGTGTCTCCCAGCCTTTTGTGTCCCTCACCATCCCTGTGTCTTGTCTTGTTTGTCCTGCTTGCTTCCATTTGCTTCCTCACCTACCCAACTGACCTGACCCATAAATACCAATGTCCCTTACCCAGCTTTCCTCTCTTACTGAAGTTAAAAAAAAAACAAGGGCACCTGTCCCACAAAATATATCATCCCATAAACAGCTCTCCATTTCACCTACATCTTCTTGACACACTTGATTTGGTCTGATTTAATATACAATGTGATTGCATTGTCTCCCCTCTTTGTAGAGGTGACAGTCCAAATTCAACTAGTATTCTGTACATATTTACATCTTACACTGTTGAAGAAATGGATAGCTATGGTTCTTTCCTACCTCTCTCCTGCACATTCCTATCTTGCTTTCCCTTTGTTCTTCCCACTGCATGACTTCCATTTCACCACTTTTCTATATACCCCATTTTAACACCTATAATCTGGTTATAAAAATAGAATCACACACAGCACACATAAGTAACAAAAAATGGAGCCCTTCACTTTTTGGTCTCTATGTTTGCATGGAGTTTGCCATTATGCACCAATGCCAAGTGACAGTGAATGGCTCTTCTGTGGTGTGGTTACCTCCACACAATGTCGCATAAACAAGCTGTGCTATATCAACACACAGTAACACACAGTGAATATAGTATAACTTATACTTTCTTTGCATTATCACTAATTATTTAAAAGTACTACATACACCTGGATACAAACCCTGTATTATCTGGCCTCAAAAATAAATGTGTCAGTGCATTTACACTTGCTGTCACAGAGTCAGCTAAGCAGCAGGTCTGTTCCATAACCTGAATACTGAGAACTTTCTGAATTTTAGAAATGATGCTCGCATTTGTGCACTGCTTAACTATGAGCAAAAAGGAAAGTGGTAGAAATGTGTTATCTCACATACACAAACACTTTGCTAACCATTGCACAAAACCCACTGCTCAGCATTGCATTATGCAATGGACAAGCGTATGTATTACTTCTGACTCTTGTCCATTTATTGCTAATGACATGAAATTACATGATGAAACACAAACAAAATGAAGGCATTATCTAAGAAAAAGACACATACTTACATTGAAGCCATCAGTTACCCTCACATGCACTGTAACCTTGGTCTCTCAGTACTTGTTCGCATATATATCAACTACACTGCAGAAATAAATAGCAAATGTTGTCTTACATACCATGCACATCTTTGGAATGATAATACCATTCAGATTTTCCAATACTTGTAGTAATGTGAACACTTGTTTGCATATAGTTTGTAAAGCTGTCTCTTAAAGTATACCTGCATATTGGAAACACAACCACCAAATACTATACATTGCACATGCATCAGTCTGGTAACATGCAGAACTTCAAGATCTTGTCAGTTGGTCATAGCTAGCTATCCATGTCATGCTGGCCTCCCCACATCTCTCCAACAACCACTGCTGATGTCATATGTTAAAATATGTCCTGCAGCCTTACAAAAGTCAGACTTGTGCCATGGTGCTTGCATAAAATATAGAGTTATGTAATCTGTGTAGTTATATAGGTAGGGGGCTCTGTTCTCACTGCAGTCAAATGGGAGGTGTGTGTGTGTCTATCTAGTCAGAGGAGCATAAGTATGTATCCTGCAGTTACCACTCCAATCCCATGGATTGCCAATATTTTGACACTTGCATATGACTACACATGCATTTCATGCAGGCCTCTCAACATCTTCTCTCTGCCATCCATTGCTGATGCCATCCACTATATGTTGTCTTGCAGACTTGTAAAAGTCAGACTTGTGCCATGGCACTTGGGTAAACTACAGAGTTCTGTAGTCTATTTATTTAGATAAGTAGGAGGTTTGTTCTCACTGCAGTCAGCTGGTGTGTGTGTGTGTGTGTGTGTGTGTGTGTGTGTGTGTGTGTGTGTGTGTGTGTGTGTGTGTGTGTGTGTGTGTGTGTGTGTGTGTGTGTGTGTGTGTGTGTGTGTGTGTGTGTGTTTATGTGTTTATCTGTGTGTGTTTATGTTTGTGCACTTGCTTGACATTAGAAAGAGAATTTTACACTAGCAAGTGGGGCACTGCTATTACCATCTTCCTCTCACCAGAGTCTGTTGATGTCATCAGCTATAGTTGATTTGCGGATGTGCAGTATTCCCATCAGGCCAAGGTCAGAGGCTGGCCTGTAGGCCAGGCATAAGTCACCTCATCCTATATGACACAGATTACAATTATAGGGCTTTCCATCTAGCCACATACATCATGGCATTGTTTGTAGGCCCTAATTTTCCTGGTGAGAACCCCCTGATGTCTCTCCAGCTGCTGTAGGTGTCTGGTGAGGTACATTCAAAAGTGAGCATTATACTCTATTAGTGTTCTGATGAGGTTTGAATACAGTGCTGATATAACATCCTCAGATCTGGATATGATAGCTTGACTTATGAGGTGCTAGATGTAGGCTTTCCATACCACTGTGGAAATTTGGGGGTCAAACTTCAGATTGCTATCTACATGTGTTGCAAGGTTTTACACCACTGGGTTTGAGCATAGGGGAATATTGTCAATGTTGTAATTATAAGGGAATTCCACTTTGCAGAAGGCCAAAATAATGACATATTTTTGCATTTATTTGCAGACCATGTGGCTTTGGCACCAATCATTTGTCTGTGTTAGCCACTCCTGTAATATGTTAACATCCTTGGTGGATTCAGTGATGGCACCCATTGTGCAGTGAGCAGCAAACTTGGTAAGCCAAAGGCTGTATACTTTAGCCTAGACTGTCAAAAAATAGATTCCAAACAGTAAAGGGTCCAGCACAGATCCTTGTGGTATGTCAGTTGTGACAGCTCTACTAGTAGAGATTGATTCACCAATTTTCACAGTATATGCTCAGTTGGTGAGCCAATTGGTTAACCATCTAGTGACATATGGGTTAATCCCCAGCTGGGAGAGTTTCTCAATGATACCTGAGTGGAGAATGTGTCCAAACCCTAGGCCAAATCAAGACATGAAGTATGCACTGTCTTACCTTTATACAGGCCTATAACACATAATCATTCGGCTGTGACATCACAGATCACCTATAGTGTGACTCAAAACATACACCTACCTAACACAGTTGGATACATGCTTAGACATATCTTCCAGATGTAATATTTTCCCATAGAAGAGTGTACATCAGCATGCATTTGTCTATGTGTGGGGGGGGGCAGCACCTGATGTTCACATGTATAAACATATCCTGACTCTCCTCATCTGTAAGGTAGGCCAACGTGTAATCATGGACCTTTTCTAAGTGGACACTAGTAATATTCTGGCTGTGTGCAACAGACAGAATGTGTGAGTTGTTAATGCTACATACATGTGTGTTACATCTGTTAGATGTTTTCAAAGAGGTTATTGAGGGCATGTGTGATGACAACACTATCATCCTGTAGAACTTAACCAGGCCAAGGCATTTGACATAAATCCACACTGATGTATTCACTCAATGCTGTCAGATGTGGCCATAGACACCTATATCACCAAGTGGGTAGACCACTGGATCATGCATGTGACTTCTAAATATGTTGAAATGTGTATAGTGACCTATATTTTGAGTCCAGTGATCAAATCTGTACATCACAACTGTTTGCTAGGCTTTTTTCTGTCCATTATTTAAGTCACAGACATTAAGAATGGGGTCCTCTTCAGAAGACTGAAAATGCAAAAGACTGAAAAATCAAAATATCTAAAACTCAAAATATCAAAAATGGAATATATCCCTTTTCAACTGTTGTGCAGTCTTGGAGTTGGTATATATAATTAGCCAAGGGTGTGGGGGTGTAGGGAGGCTTGTTCCCCTGTATTAAAAATGTTTTTGATATTTTGAATTTTAGATATTTTGATTTTCAGTCTTTTGAACTTTCAGTCTTTTGACATAGACCCCAAGAATGACCCCAAGCAGCTATCTGGAGGACTACAGATTCTTGGCAATCATTGACTCCAACTGTGATATTAGTATAATATAGACAGTATCAACAAACACCAAAGATAGCTGTCACAGCCATGACAACACATGAGATGAAACAAAAAAAAATGGGGGGGGGTTGTTATGTTATGGAAACAAATGTGCAACCCAAGGATAATGTAGATATCACAACCTAAAAGCTGACCAAGTGGTATGTGACCTGTGTCCTAGGATATGTGACCTGTGTCCTAGGGTACATGGTATGTATGTGGAATGTCCACCAGCATGTGGCTACAGTGGTGATTACTCAATTATATGTAACACAACTACTGAGTATGTGCAGGACACCCACATCAAAGGCCATATTACCTCCATTGGTCACAGCCTTTATCACACCAATAACTAATTACAATTCACCCTTCTTCATGTACCTCCCTACACATCTTCTAGAGATGTATAACTGAAGTGTACCACCCTTGCCACAATGATCTCTCACACACCTGATTGGCCATACATAGATATTCTTTTTGTTTCATAAACATTACTCTCTAATGGTGCGGAACCCCCATCAAGGTGTTATACCAGCTGGGTGTGTAAGACTTGTTCTGGTGATATACACAGTATATATATATATATATATATATATATATATATATATATATATATATATATATATATATAGGTGTTTGACAACATTGATGGCATGGGTTACATTCGCAACAGTGTGGATTATGCTATATATATATATATATATATATATATGTGTGTGTGTGTGTGTGTGTGTGTGTGTGTGTGTGTGTGTGTGTGTGTGTATGTGTGTGTGTGTGTGTGTGTGTGTGTGTGTGTGTGTGTGTGTGTGTGTGTGTGTGTGTGTGTGTGTGTGTGTGTGTGTGTATATATATATATATATATATATATATATATATGTCATGCACACCAGTCAGTTAGCCTGTATTGATCATAATGTCACATATAGATATAGCAGTGTCACTCCTAACACCCTCCAGCAGATGTTGCAGTGTCAGAACATTGTGCTTGATTACACTCATAGATTGCTGACATGTCATAATAGTTGTACAAGTGTGTTTGTGCAGAACCATCTATGATCACTCAAAATCACATATGTTATGTCAGAGATATGGGATTATTGGTTGGTATTAATCTGATATTATCCATGATTGTGCAGCTTCTGTTTAGTGCTGTCCATAAGCCTGTAACTGTGTCCCACTTTTTGTTGACCTCTGCTGACATTACAATCATATTCAGGCAAATCAGTTTGCACAACTTCACAGTATATTCTCAACCCCAATTGTATATAACATACCTGATAGATGTCCTCTCCATTGTTCATGTCAGGACGCTTATATCACAAAGACATCTTCTTCATTGTTATGCCACCTTGTCTGACAGTCACATAATATACATGTTCACTGTGCAGTCTGTACTGTATCATGTCGATAAGTGATAGTGTTCCTGTTACAACTGTCTTCCATTTACATGCCCTCATCTGATGTGAATTATGATGTTCCACCTGTCTGCTTTTCCTGTGTTCATTCCTACAGTTTATCTGTATGTCCCTATTCAATACACACACTTCCCCTGACTATTTTAAATGGCAGTCCATATACCCTTACAGATAATCTACACAACTTTTGTACAGAATGCCTGGAATTTGATTCCACAGTACTCTGCAATATACACACTTTCCTGTAATGTGTTTGGACCATATACATTGCTATATGATAAACCCTGGTAATTATTGTGGCATTCCACTCAAACTCGCTGAATTAGTTTGCTCATAGGTAAGCAAGTTTGCTAGCCGTGTTGCTTTACATGGTTCCTTGCCTGTCAACTCTGTTACCCACCACAAAACTGTGCTTGTTTGCATTTAAATGTGGTACACAGCATGAAGATGTAATTCCTGCTGCTGTTCGCTGCACAAACACGTAAACTCTGTGTAAGCTTCACACAAAGCATGCATGGAGTTTGTTGAATCCTACTGAAAGTCTACTTTATTGTCATGTAACATAAAATATAAACCATAGGCACAGAGTTTGGATAAACTAGTAAAATCTTCATTTAATTGATGTACCTGTGATGAAAGAAGATACTGCCAGCATAGCTATCTGAAATTATGTAAATAATTATATGTCATTTGTGAATATAAAAATGATCTGTATAAAATGCTTGTGTTACAACTGTATTAGAACTGTATGTCATGTGTGTATATCAAACTGGCTTGTACAGACATGTGTGCTAAAAAAGGTATTTTATAAAGTGCTTGTGCTTGAAATGTAACCACTGTGTGCCGTACTGGAATAGAACAGAAATGTGCATGCACTATTGCAACTGTTTAAGTGTATATATTTTAACAGTGGGAACTGGAATACAGGAGGTTAACTTCAGAGAAATAGCTGCAATTAAATTACTTTATGTCTATGCAATAAAAGATGGTACTTTTCATTTTTCAATGAGCTAGAGACACACAGTCTGTGCTGAGACGTTTTCCGTATTGTCCTTAGGATGAAATAATTACTAGTCATGAAATGTGGAGGAATATAATTGTTTTATGACTTTCAGCATCTGCTAAAGATCTAAGGTCTATGTATTTTCATAAGTAGATGCTAAATATTGCCAGATTCCAGCAGGGGGGTTTCACCTGGGTTAGAGTCAGAGGACAAGAAATGAAGTCATTCTGAAAGCTATCTTGGCAGTAATATTTCAGATATTAATTTGAGAAGTCTTTGAGAGACAGGGTATTATGTATTCTGTCTTGGACCTAACAAGAACCATTCACCACAACATCTGCCTTGCTCTGATGAAGTAACTTTCTAGGGAACAGTATAATTCTCTTAGCTAGAGTCAGGAATATAGCAAAGCTTCACTGAGATATTTTTCTTTATTTATTTGAGACTGTCCTGCAATGTTGTTTTAAATATTTCCTGTGATTTTGAACTCTGATGTCACTGTGAATATATACTGAGTATTTTCTTGTTCTTTTATTATTTATTATTAAATATATTTAAACATTTTATTGTGGCTGATCTGTGTAGAGATATTTAAGTTTTGAAAGTACTTGCATATTTATTTGGTGACACTGTGTGGGCCATTCCTAACAGCCTTGCTCTTGGTCAGAATACCATTTGTATTAATATTAATATTACACAATAAGATTGGATACCCTTTATGAAGGGCCTTAAAGTAGCTGATAAGGAATTGGCTGGTGGCAGTGATAACTACCTTATAGTCTGGGCAAAAGGGGGCATAACTAGTAAACCTGTGCCAGCCCTTCTCATGTGTGTGTGTGTGTGTGTGTGTGTGTGTGTGTGTGTGTGTGTGTGTGTGTGTGTGTGTGTGTGTAAATCAAACCTCAAAGAGTGTGCATGTCAGCTACTTGGGCAGGGACACAAAGCACTGGTTGGACAGAGAGGGTAATGGAGGACTTGGCTTGGCCACTCAGCTGTGAGCTCAGCTCTATAGCTTTGCCAGTGGGGAGTCTTACTGGGGATCTGAAGAAAGAGGGTGAAACCAGTCCTGCACTTATTGGGGGGGGGGTCTGTGTGCTCTTAAAGGAAATTGCACTTGATGCAGCCAGTTGCATCTGGAAATACTGTGGGTGGGTGTACCTGTTATACTCTCAGTGTATGTCCCCCTCTGTTGCCAATGGTGAAGACTGAGGCTCCCTAATTACTGGTCCAGTGGTGAGTCATCACAGTACCAAATAATTAAACTCATAAAGCTTTCCTAAGCACAGCATAATGTATTTGGATAGCTTACTGCTCTTTCACTGGTTTTAAGCACAATTCATTTTCTTTTAGAAGTCTTTTATTAACAAAAAAATCCTACTGTACCTTTTCTCTACTTTCAACAAGTTCTAGAATGGGTATGGGAGGTGGTGGCAATGCTTGTCTGCAGGAGTTCAAAAATGCCAGTTTTGGTTGTCTTCTTTCTCAAGTCAAAGTCCAATGACACTTGAAATTGTTGTCTTTAACTTCAGTTTTCCAATTTCATGGTCATCTACATTTGAATAATTTTCTCTCCCCCAACACATCTTCTTTGACAGTGATCTTCTGTCATGCCTAACTTGCACTCAGCTTGGATTGCAGTAACCCTAGCTTCAGCACTGGGGAAATAGTTTTTCTGATTTCAGGAATACAGTACTTTTTACAAGTGCAATCGATAATTGAAGTAATCTGCAGCATTGCCTGTTTTTGGAATTGGCCTATAAACTGACATTTTCCAACACACAGGATACTGTCCTGTTTTACACAGTTGCTAGCAACTTAAATGCAGCAGTGTTACATTATAATTGTTCAGGACTTTAAAGAATTCAGCTGGTGTTTCAACCTTATTATCAATGCTTTCTAGTGTCCATTTAACTTCACTCTGCAGGATGTCTGGCTCTAGTTACAGAATGCATCATTGTTATGTGTCAGTGATGTTGATGCCCTTCTTGTCAACTTAATATGTTGTCTGTGAAGAAACTGACTTCTACGGCTGTACTACTTTGACTGAATTCTGTGATCTTTTGTCTTCTGTTTTGTGTCCCATTTTTGTTTTTTGTCATGCCAATTTTTATCTGAAAGTTTCTCTTAATATAATTCATCTTCTTAAACAGGTCTCTTGTCATTCACATTTTATTGTCTTCTTCCAGTTCTCTGCATTGCTCATTTATACATCCCCGTTATATACTCTTGGTAATATCTATGATACTCTGCATAAAAGTTTTCCATAATGTACTCTATGCTCATTGTCTTTAGATATCCTTCTTTCCTCGGCCACATCTAAAACCCTCACAGTCATTGTGCCTTCTTAATCTTTCTATTTAGAATTATTTTTCCACTTCCTGGTTAATATCTCAAACTTCTGTTTATAGTTCTTCATGCATTCTGTCCACCATGCCTAATGCCTTTATATCTATTCTTCACCTCCAATAGATGTTCATTTGTAATAATGCTCAGCTTTGCAGTTAGAATCTGATGGTATGAGCCACAGTTAGCTCTGGATCTTGATTTTGCTGACTGTATAGAACTCTTTCATCTCTGACTAACAAGGATCTTGCTGATCTTATTGTGGTAATGTCCATCTGATGATATCCATGTGTAAATGCAGATCTTAGGCTGTTCCAAGATAGTGTTTGCTGTGACTTCTGGATTATCTTGGCAGAACATTAACAGTCTTATGTCTACTTCACTTTATAATTTAGTGCCTAACCTGCTTGATATTCCAATTGTATTTTTATAAAAAACTTTAGCATTTCAGTCACCTGCAATGACTATAATATCTCTTATTTTTTCCCAAAAGGTGCATGTGCCTGTGTTTGTTCTTTCTTTGCTGACATTAAAAATAACATAGTTGAAACCATAGAGGTCATCCTCTTTGACTGAATATGCCACAAAATTCAACAGGCCTAGCCATGACACCTGGCATTACCATAGAGAACTTTCAGGTTATCTTTATTTTTCTGTGAACACTTTGAGCAAAAAGTGGAAAGTGTGTGGTTTGCAATGATACATGATAACTTTCTACTTGTCTATAATACTGGTACATGTGATTTACTCACTAATATCCTTCATTGAACAATTAGTGCCACCAATTTCATTTGGATGCTTCATACTGACAGAATTGCCGTGACTGCCTTCACTGATGACACTTATCTGACTTTCTATGTTGCCTGTAAAGTAGATAACTTCTGCGATGATTGTACTCTGACTGATTTCTCTAATAGTACTTCTCTGATTTTCTATGTTGCCTGTGGAGTAGATGACTTCTGTGATGGTAGTACTCTGACTGACTTCTCTGACAATACTTCTCAATCTCTCTATGTTGTCTGTAGAGTAGATGACTTCTATGATGGTAGTGCTCTGACTGACCTTTCTAATGGTACTTATCTGACTTTCTATGGTCCCTGTGGAGTAGATGACTGCTATGATGATAGTAGTCTAACTGACTTCACTTATTGTACTTGTCTAACTTTCTTTGTTGTCTGTGGAGTAAATGAGTTATGTGATGGTAGCACTCTGACCGGCTTCCCTAATGGTACTTCTCTGAATTTCTATGCTGCCTTTGGAGTAGATGACTTATGTAATGGTTATGGTACTTCTCTGACTTTCTATGTTGACTGTTGAGTAGATGAGTTTTGTGATGATAGTACTCTGATTGACTTCGCTGATGGCACTTCTCTGAATTTTTGTGTTGTTTGTGGAGTAGATGAGTTTTGTGATGGTAGTACTCTGACTGACTTCTCTGACAGCACTTCTCAAACACTCTATGTTGCCTGTAGAGTAAATAACTTCTATAATGGCAGTACTCTGACTGACTTCTCTGATGGTACTTTTCTGACTTTCTGTGTTGTCTGTGGAGTAGATGCTGTTCTGTGAATGGTACCGCTCTGTCTGACTTCTCTGATGGTACTTTTCTGACTTTCTATATTGTCTGTGGAGTAGATGAGTTCTGTGATGGTAGTACTCTGACTGACTTCTCTGACAACACTTCTCAAACACTCTATGTTGCCTGTAGAGTAGATAATTTATATGATGGCATTGCTCTGACTGACTTCTCTGATGGTACTTTTCTGACTTTCTATGTTGTCTGTGCAATAGATGAGCTCTGTGATGGCAGTACTCTGACTGACATCTCTGATGGTACTTCTCTGAATTTCTATGCTGCCTTTGGAGTAGATTACTTCTATGATGGTTATGGTACTTCTCTGACTTTCTATGTTGACTGTGGAGTAGATGAGTTTTGTGATGGTAGTACTCTGACTGACTTCACTGATGGTACTTCTCTGAATATGTGTGCTGTTTGTGGAGTAGATGACTTCTGTGATGGTAGTACTCTGACTGACTTCTCTGACAGTACTTCTCAAACACTCTATGTTGCCTGTAGAGTAGATACCTTCTATGATAGCAGTGCTCTGACTGAATACTGTAATGGCACTTCTCTGACTTTCTATTTTGCTTGTGGAGTAGATGACTGACCTCTGTGATGATAGTGCTCTGACTGACTTCTGTAATTGTTCTTCTCTGACTTTGTATGTTGCCTGTGGAGTATATGACCTCTATAATGGTAGTGCTCTGACTGACTTCTCTGATGGTACTTTTCTGACTTTCTATGTTGTCTGTGAAATAGATGAGTTACAAATGTGATGGTAGTGTTCTGACTGACTCCTCTGATAGTACTTTTCTGACCCTCTTTGTTGTTGTGGAGTAGATGAGTTCCTTGATGGTATTACTCTGACAGT
Source organism: Protopterus annectens (assembly GCF_019279795.1). Lineage (NCBI taxonomy): Eukaryota > Metazoa > Chordata > Ceratodontiformes > Protopteridae > Protopterus > Protopterus annectens. Next base: position 1,807,022,264 of record NC_056739.1, on the reverse strand, counting down.
ACTTTTATGACTCTGTTGCCTGTGGTTCTGTGATAGTAATGCTCTGACTGACTTCTTTGATGGTATTGCAGTTATTTACAATGTTCTGTGTGTTATCATGTACATCTGAGTCTCTGACTGCTTTTATCACAAATGCTAAGTAAGTCCCCATAGCATTTTCTGTTCTGAGTTTTCTTCAGTGATGTACTGCATTTCAGTGTAGTATAGCAAAGTGATCAGGTTACTTCTTGTGGAGATTTTCTGGTTTTAGGGCCTCAGCAGATTTTGCTCAGGTCTGTCTAGGAGGCTGAGCATGTACCAGCCATTGTCTGCACTGCTGTGTTAGAAAATTCAGAGATCCTTTTCTAAGATTACGGTACATCTTCCCATTCTGACCAAAACTAAACTGTTACAATTTTCAAAATACTTTTCAGTTCCACTGAAAGCTTCATTGGAAGTATGTCAAACAAATTCCACAGTATACTTCCTTTTTGTTTTAGGAGGGCATAGAATAACATGAATGGAATATATTTTTTACTGCAAACCTTATTCCTGCCATCAAGATTCCCTTTTTATGTCACAGCAAATTTATGTTTGGTCAAAAGATTGTAACACTTACTTATTTGTATAAACACAGTGGCAAGAAAGATTTTCTTTTCTTTAAATATTCAGGAGTTTCATGCACTCATAGAAAATAGCACTGTGTGAACTTTTCTGGTAGGGGAAAGCTGCATTTTACATGAGAATTTTAATTGAAAGTCTTCTTTACTGCCATTAAATACTTATTGAGACATATACCACACATATGTAGGCTTTTGAGTGAATTACCAACTATTCTGCTTCATTTTTGGAAAACTACAGGAAAACAGCTTTTCAAAATAGATCATAAACAAACAAAAAATGTTTTCTTAAAGTGTACACTCCTTTCACTGGTTTAAATCAAAAATTCATTCTATTACAAAACCATTAATCACCCAGAACTTTTAAGTATTTTGTTCCTGTTTCTAGCAACAAATCCTTGGGGTAATGACAAAAATGTTTTTAAGACTTTATCAAGCCTGTTATTGGGATTTTGTCATTCTTCCTCCTGAAGTCAAAGTCCAAAGATAGCCATTCAGTGTTTTCTGTAACCTTGATATTTTTCCAAAATTCATGTCTCTTCAAGAAGCCAATATGTTATAAATTCAATGGTTTTCTCCCTCAATACACATTTCACTGGATGTCAAACTCTAATTACTCTTAGGACAGGAAATCTAAGTGCTGCAGCCATGGCATCTGTTCCCCATTACCTCCCATGTAATTATTGTATATCTCCCTTCTCTGACATAGCCTCTCATGAAGGCATCCCAGCCAGTATGATTTCTGCAAACAGCATAAAACAGCACATTGCTTCCCATGATGAGCAATTAATACATTATACCATCAAAAGATATGTAGAAAAGTAGACACAAATGGATTGCAAGTCAGTGTCTTTACCAAATCTTGTTTTGTGTGAGTAACAGTTAACATTTTGTGATGCCCTCTATTTTCTCATGCTGTACTGTAATATATGTTATAAACTTTCTCTCATAGTACTGTCCAACTGTTAATTAAGTGGATTAATAAGTAGCATTCTTCTTGGGTATCTTTCAGCAAATAAGTCAATTACTGAGGAATAGTCTACTGGGATGCCTCTATGCATGAACAGTAACACTAAGCTATTAAGATGTTTGTGTCCCATGGTGCTGCAGAGTTCAGACTTTATCAGTTTTAAGGCTGAATTAGCCCTTTCAACTCCAGCAGTTGTAAATCTGTTATGAGAACAAGTATACTTAATATGAAGGAAATGTTTGGGAACATTTTAACATTTGTTTGTGAATATGTCTGCTTCAAGTCATTTGGTAATGCAGAAGTGACTGATAAAGATACCCATGTCCTTTTCCAAAGTCTGAGGTCTTGGTGGAATGTTGTCTGTGAAGGCAAGTCAAAAAAAAGTTTTAGATGAATTCTTTCTTGCTTTCTGATGTCAAGTTGTTCAGGTTTAATGGAATTAGAGTGAATCCTTGTATAGCCATTGTAGTGTATCCGCTGGGCAGTTAATGAATAAAGTGATCCAGAAAGGGAATAAAAATTGCTCTTCTCCAGTACACTTCTGAAGTCTCTCCATTAACATTGTTCTTCATAATCTGCTGGTTACAAAGACATTGAAGGGGTAAATCAGTCTTACTGCAGAAGGTCCTCATTTCTGACATTTCTCTGAAGATATTCCTAAATTCCTACTCAGTATTTGCATGAATAGCCCAGAGGTCATCAAGCACACAGCTAACTTGCTTGTATGCATACAGTATGTCTTGTGGCGATCCATGCAGAAGTTTGCTAAGGGGCTTAATAAAGCCAAACAAGAACCTTGCTGATTGGAAAGAAACAGTAAAGCATGACTTAGCAATTGAACTATGCAGTCCACTTGCATCTGCCAAAGTTTTTCCATCCCAATGTGGCCCTCTGTTATTCATATTATATTGATTGAATAATGAAGAAGTGCTTCACACATATAATAGAAGTCATCAAAGGCTGTATGTCTCTCCACCTATCTGATCTCCCAGATAAACTTAAGATTTTGTTTTTCTATTGGCTTTTGCCATTTGTCATTCATTGTAAATTCATGCAATGCACTGATTCCTCTAGACACTGTTGCTTATTTGGAGAATACATGAAAAGCAAACCAACTTCCTTCACTGCATTTAGCATTACTTGTACTTCTGGAACTTAGCAAGCCTTTGAAAGCACAAGGTTCAAGGGGTGACTAGCAGAATGGAAAAATAGCATGTGGTACTTTTTTATTGAAACATAGCAGGGCAGCACTTGTGTGCTCCAGCCATTTTTCCAGCATGATCGACCCTTGAGCTCTGCAGTTCTCAAGATTCAGTGTTAACTTTGTTAAGCATGTAACCAACTTATTGCAGGTCTTCTCTCTGGTCCCAGATTCACTGGCAATGAACTCTATGAATCTCCATGGCCATTCTTCATATATCCTAATACAACTCCAAGTCACTCCCAGCTGCTTATATCTGCAGTTGGTTCTACCTGACTTCGTCGACAGCGCAGAAGACCGACAACGGAATCCGGAGCTCCAGAACATCGACAATGCAGAAGACCGACACGACGGATGACAACACCGACGCCGAGGATGCCGACATGGGAAAAGGCTGTGTGAGTATGCGGTAGTGACGGACGTTAGGGTGCGAGTCAGGTAAGTGTGGATATTGACGGTCTGTGGGGATAGGGGTGGGTTAAGTGAGTTAGGGTTAGGGAGCGATAGGGGTGGGTTAAGTGAGTTAGGGTTAGGGAGCGATAGGGGTGGGTTAAGTGAGTTAGGGTTAGGGGGCGATAGGGGTGGGTTAAGTGAGTTAGGGTTAGGGAGCGGGTTAGGTACGTGTGCGATAGTGACGGACCTTAGGGTTAGGGTAAGGTTTAGTGTGGGTTTGTAAGGATTTTGGTGTGCTTGTGTTGTGTGTGTGGTTTGTGGAATGGGGATGTGTTTTGTTTTAATTGTTGTTATTGTGGTGTGTGCAGTGTATGGGGTTTCGTGTTTGTGTACCGTCGGTTATTTCGTTGTCGGGTATGTGAGGTTTCGTGTTAATGGACTGTCGATTATGTGGTGTCGGTGATGTCATTGTCGGTGTTGTGTGGTTTCGACTATGTCAGGTAGAACCCTGCAGTTCCATCTGTATATCCTAATACAACTCCAAGTCACTCCCAGCTGCTTATATCTGCAGTTCCATCTGTATATCCTAATACAACTCCAAGTCACTCCCAGCTGCTTATATCTGCAGTTCCATCTGTATATCCTAATACAACTCCAAGTCACTCCCAGCTGCTTATATCTGCAGTTCCATCTGTATATCCTAATACAACTCCAAGTCACTCCCAGCTGCTTATATCTGCAGTTCCATCTGTATATCCTAATACAACTCCAAGTCACTCCTATCTGCTTATATCTGCAATTCCATCTGCTTGAATAGAATAAAAAGGTCCAATAGGCTGTTGTTTAATACCCTTTATCTGCCGCTGAATGTATTCTTTAATACAGTCTAGCAGTTCATTCTCTGCTGTTTTTTGAAATATATTTTATATTCTTTTTGCATGTCTGTAAGTGAGTTTGTAACTCTCTCTTACTAGCATCATTTCAGAAATCAACTAGAGATCTGAAGTTTCCATTGTTGGTAGTACAGTCAGATGTGCAGTCATCTCTATGTCTATGAAGTGCTATTCCTTGCATTCCACAGTACTATAGACACTTTATAATAGATGTTAGTAGAGCTCTGTTTTTGGCAATATGCAGCTGTGTAGCCTTTGAAATTTCAAAGTCTACTCCCTGACTTTTATTGTCAGTTGTGATTCTGAAAGCATGTAATTTTGCCTCAGATTTCTTGTGGTACTCTAATGCTGAGTGTTTCTGAATACAACATTAGCATGTTTCCAATTACAGTATGGCTGATCATTGAATAACTTTGCATGTTCTGTCTGCTGGTGTTGGAAACAACACACAGGCTAAGCAATACACCTCATGCTGTTTGGCAAAACACACCAGAATATTAAACTGGTCTAGCCATGACAGCTGACATTGACAAAGGGAATTTCATGATTTTCTTCTTTAATCTGTGAAGGCTTTGAGTGGAAAATGAAAGTGTCATGTAGTTTGTGACAATTTATGACAATGACTTTCTCCTTGACTGTAATATTAATAAATGTTATGTGCTCACTAATATCTGCTAGTGAACAATTAATGTCACTGATTTAATTTGGATGCTTCTTACTGATAGAACTGACATGACAGACGATGCATGGTACTTCTCTCACTTTCTGTGTTATCTCTTGAGCTGCTGACTCTGCAAATAGTACTACTTTCACTGTCTTCTCTGATGGCACTGCATTTGTTTACAATGTTCTTTGTGTCATCATGCACACTCGCCTCTGACTGCTGGTTAAAAAAATAAAAACAAATATCAAGAGGATGGTGACTTCTGCAGCAGTACAACAAAATAAAGTACAACTACGTTTGCCTCCACTGAAGGGTATACCCTTACAGAAACAAAAAAAAAAGTTTCACTAACTCAATAAAAAAGCAAATCACAGGGAGACTCAATTTACACACTGGATTCCTGTAAACCCACAATGGAATTGCAAAGTACACTATATGGATAACTCATATGTTTCATATTACACATGAGCTCCTTCTTTCAATACAAACTTTTGAAGTACACTACCTTTTAGTTCATTTTCCATTCATTAACTGACTTTAACAACTTCATTAGTCCTTTCAAGTCTGAATCACTAAAATTTGTGGGTGTTATTGTATTGTAGTACCCCCACAAGAATATGCAGTAGCAAAGCCCTCCCCAAACCCAAGCAATATCTAACTCCTGGTGACATGTACAAATATGTAATGAATATTCATGCAGCTGTTCTCACTGGCTTTATAAATATCCATCATGTATTCACATGTCAAATGTTCAAGTTTTAAAATTAATTTTCAGAAACTTGCATTTCGATTCAGGGAAATAAACATTGATTTTTATCAGATATTACCATCTTGATTCAGGGACATAAACATTGAATGAAACATATATATTTTTTTATTAGGTTTTAAAATGAATTATAAGGGAACAGCACTATATCTGGTAATGGACTACTGAAGGGACAACACTATAACTACATTAACTTTAAAGGAACAGCAATATTACTGTTAACTTAATACCAAAATAAATTTACATTGTAACTGCTTTGTATGGTAAGTTAAACAACTTTTCTAACAATAAAAATACTTCAATTGGCAAGTTAATAAAAAAATAAAGGGGAGGGTGAATCTCAGCAAGGGATCCTCATTTTCCTTGTCAGAATCAATGTCCAATGTGTCCATATGATTTCCAGGACACATCTCAGAACCTTCTTCATGTCTGCCTTCAGTGAGTGGCAACATCTCAGCACCCTCACTTTACTGAGCTTCCTGAAATTCTCTTATGCGACCAAAACAATAGGTAAATAGCTGAACAATGTTCCCCCATATTTACTTCTCCACATAAATTCATCTAAATGGCTTGGAACCATGTGCGTTCAGGTACCATCCTTCAATAGCTCCTGTCCATAGCTCTGTTAACATCCAATTGTGAACATCTAATGTATGCATGATGTCACTGGCAAATCTGTATATCAGTCAATCACACATCATTTGCATATGACATCATAGCCAATTGGCAGGTCAATCACACAGGCCACCCCCACTTCTGCACAGTCTGACAATGTGGGGTACTGTTGTGTCTTTAGGCTTTTCCCGGTTAGGGGTTGCCACAGCAGAACTCCGGTCCACTAATGATTGGCAGTTGATTTTTACGTGCTGAGTTGCCAGCCCTAACGCACAACCTTCAACGAAGGTACGCCCATTCACGCATGTCTCCATGCAGAAGACACTCTAGCTGAGAGTCAAACCGGTCAGTGTCTTACTGTGAGGTGACAACGCTACCGCAGCACCACCACTGCGGATATAATGCCAAGATGTGAACACCCTAACTCACAATTCCCTAGAAAATAACTTTACCACAAGAAATAAATTCTCATACATATCTGAACTATATGACATAATCATCCAGAAAATATGACATTATCCTCTACTTTGGTGTTGCTCTCTCCTCCTATAACTTACCTTCAGAGATTGAACCTTCTCTGTGTTTTAAGGCCTTTTTGAACAATTTGAAAAGTGACTGTTGATGTAGTTCTCCCTTGCTTTCTGAAAACAGCAAGACCAGGCTGAATTACGTAATAAAAATTAAGAACTCCATAAATGTTGATAGGCTGACCAAAGAATGAGGGCTAGAATGCCTGACTGTGGTAAAATAAAACTAGTGGTGAAGTATTGGGACAGCAGGTTTATCTCACCACATAATATACTACTTACTGTATTTATGAATTTATACTAGCACACTACAGGAACTTACCTTCACATGTTGTTACTTTGCATAGGTGCACTGATCAAATCCCGTCATTTTTTTTCATCTGATGTGCTCTTATTTCTCTAACAAATGGGATACCAGCCAGAATAAAGCTACTAATAACCTCTTTGATATTTACTAGTGCTATTTAAATATTCTGGTCATGCTGTTTACTTGAAAATAACTCTTTAGTCAAACATAAGTACCTCTCTAATGCTAAATTAATGTAAAACCCTTGAGATATATTCCACCCAAGAGTAAAATGCAATAATCTGTTTCATATGAATATATACTTGTATGCAAGCTAGTGAAATATCAGGACATTAGTTGTCCAACATTTGCTCTGTTCTCATGTAAATGATTTACTGAAAGTTTCATTGATTCATTTTCTCTTACCCAGATTCTAATTCTCCTTATGTTAAGTAATAGATGGCTAATTGTTCATAAGAAGCTACATAAACGTATATTGCTTATGTCCCTGTGTGTTGAAGTACAGACTATTTTCTGTTATGAAGTACTATATAGCAATCCCTGCTAGCAGCAGAAAAGATGCATGAACAATTAATCAAAATACTGAACATTTAGAAAGTGCAGTGTTTTTGCTACAGAACAATTGCACATTGCCTACTCTCATCTTAAGCTCTCATTTAAAACAAACCGGATAGAAAGCTCAAAACACATTTAGATGGTCATGTGTCAGCTACATCAAACTTAGAAGACAATTCATTAAGTTAGGAGTGCAATAAATATTGACAGATTCAATAAACTGTTTAGGTTCCATGCAGAGCCTACATGGAGTATTTTTGAGTATGAGATACTACTCATTGCATGGCATCGCACAGCATTGCACCATGAATATTAATGATATGCAATGTGCATAAGCAAGGTTTCATGGCTCACACCACCATTGCTGGCCACGACACCTGTAGACTGACAATGTGGATTATAGCACCAAACATTTCAGAGCAATAAATCTGAACAAACACTAAACTAATGGGGGGGGGGGGCAAAGGGCCAAAAATAGGGACAGATTTACTATATTGGTCTGATAACTGCAGAAAGTAGGTAGAATAATAGGATTTGTGTTAGTATGCATGTTCTGAAGGATATGAAGTATGAAGCTGAAATGTATGCTATTCTGTATTGACTTCAATTTTCAGTGATTTTCCAGTAAACCACACATTTTACAAGGAACAGCCCAAAAATATGATGCAAACATCTGGACATTCTGCAAACATCTTGACAACCTCCCATTTTTATTTATTTATTTATTTATTTATTTTTAAGCCAGTGTTTGCAAGATGTGGTGCTTGGCATAAACATGTTTAACTGTGCTCACCTGGTTTATGCAAAGTGCGGCAGTGCACAAACTGGAGGAATGGACCACCCACATTGTAGACATGACCTAGACAACCACAGACATAAACTGGATGCATTCAATTAATAATATTGGTTATCATGAAAACACAGTAAGCAGATTTGCACTAAGATTAAAAGTGAGGACTTTACAATAACTATTAAGATAGGGCATATGATGTCATTACTCCCATGGAAGCAGGTGTGGCGTGCACATGGTTCAGGGTTTTTGTACAGGGTGGGATTCTTGTACAGGGTGTGTAAATTCTGTTTTACTGTTGTGAGATTGCAGATTATAGCAATGAAGTGCAACATACAGAACTGTTTTCTCGACCTCCTTAGGAGAACTGTACACATGGTTCATTTGACTAGCACATTTACAGAAGTGACTGTATACCTAATAATCTTAAAATTGCATTGCTCACCACTGTTATGCATCACTTAACATTGCACAAACATGGTGCCCACAGGTGTGCACCCTTGCCTAGTGTGTTTGTGAGATGGTAAGTGATGCACAATGTTTTCAAATGGGGCAAAACCAAAATGTGCCCACTCTCAGTAAGAGCGAGACATGCAGTAGGCTGGAAGACATCAGCAGATAAAATGCAAACTGTGGAAAATGCTCATTATACATTGAGCTTGAGCTATAGTATGCACATCAGGAGTTGCTTGTGAGGGTGTGTGCTTTCAGACACAAAGTGGGGTGTCCAGAAGTCCAACATTTTTATTGGACTCCTAGTTAAATAGCATGCATGCATAAGTAGCAACAGGACTATTCAGGCTCAGTATACAAGTCTGAAGCCTGGAATAGTATTACCAGGGCTTTAACCAGTGCTACAGATATCACCCACATTGGTGAGCAATGCAGACATCACTTCGATATCCTCTGGAGGAATAAGTGTGATACCCTTGACCATTGGATTGGGAAATTTAGTGCAGGGGACACCCCACAGATGTGTATGTATCAATTTCAGTGAGTAATTGTAAGAGTTAAAAGCTGAATATAGTCAAGACTAGTATTCATAATGGTGTTCTGTTCTGTTCTGTTTTTTCCACAGCTGCTGCAGAGTGAGCCTCGAATGTCAGGTCCCATGCCGTGAGCTTGGTATGGATGTGAGAAGCACGTGGTAAGTATGCATCAGAACAGTACTGTTCTAAATAGTAATTTTAATAATAATAATGATTTATATAGTAATTTAGTAGCATTAAAAGTTAAGGGCCACTTAGTTGATATTTCATACCGTTGTATCAGATTGAACATGCATATCCTAACTGTAAAAGAAACTATGCATGCCTTAGTCTGTAGCACAAAGCAATTGTGCCATATTCTCAAATAACAATGAGCATGCATCTCTGAACTGTAAAAAGAAAGTATGCATGTGGTACTCTGTAGGACAAAAAAAAGTACAGTATTTGAGAGCAGTCATCAGTTGTGGGTTCAAAAACCACACTTTCCAAATATACAGTACTGTTAGGTTTTCATCATTATCGGAATGTAACTTCATACGTCTATACCAGTGGCACAAATGGTCCTCTGTAAACTGTAATCATTATAACTGGAGCACGCATATGGGCAATATATGCACACATTAAGGACTGGTGGCTGCAATCTGTACTATAGCGTGCCTCTGTCATGAACTAGGTAGTTTTAAAAGTAAAGAAGAAACTTGCTAGGAGTTTATAGTGTTAAAAGTAAAGATAACAGAATAGAGTCAAATAATTGTATTAATGCTTTGTATGTCACATATGAAGTACTAATGTTCTCCCTTTTTTCCTCTCACCCCAACCCTTTTCTCTCTATCTCTCTCTCTCTCTTTTTTTAATTTTTTTTTTTTTTGTTTTTCCCACAGCACCGCAGTGGTAGGCTTGTCCCATGGGATCCACCTGCCCCCACTCCACTGGCTACAGCACCACTATCCAGCACATCTGGTGCACACCCTGGTAGCACCCCTTCTGCCTCCCCTGCACTACCCAGCCCCTTAGGTAATTCTGCCCCAGAGGATAGGCCTGTGGCACCCCATGGGAGCAGTGGTGCAGGTGGTGAGTTTATCACCCAACAAGAACTGCAAGGGATGATTCGTAGGATTGTGAGCTACAGTGTGGGTGCACGTCTACATTGGATGGAGTACCTGCTCTCCATCCTTATGCAGAACACTCATAGGAAACACAGATGTCAGACACTGCAACCAGTGGAGCAGTGAGGTGACAGTTATGACAGTCCACTGGGTGAGGACTAGATTTTCACTGTCACCTGCCTTGATGTGCATTGGATCTGAATTTCCCACCCTCTCCCCAATCATGGTGTTCACCCATCTCATTTGTACTTCACCATCCCTGTCTCTTGTCTTGTTTGTCTGCAATTACTTCCTCACCTCCCCAACTTACCTCATCCAGAATTCCTACAGGCCTTTCCTAACATTCTTCTCTCTCTCTCAAAAAAAAAAACTGGGCATCTATCCCACAAAAATATAAAAAAAATCATCCCATAATTAGCTCTCCATTTCACATACATGTCTTCGTGACACATATGATTTGGTCCAATTCCCTATACAATAGATTGTGCTGTGGTCACCCCTCTCTCTGGAGTTGACAGTCCAAATTCAGCTAAATTTGTGCACATACAGTACGTTCATGTTTTATTCTTGAAGAAATGGATAGCTATGGTTCTTTCCTACATCTTTCCAGCACATTACTTCCCTCCTTTCACATTGTTCTTCCCCTTGCTTGCTCCCCATTTCACCACTTTCTTGTCTTCCCCATTTCTTTTCTTTAAAGAATTATTGTGTGATGGTGCCACCAATGTGAAGCAATGATAAACAGCAGCAATATAAGTAGATATATTTAAAGTATCATACACACTTGTAAAATTACTACTTCCACCCATATTTGGACCCAGTACTATCTGCCTCCAACAACAATGCATTAAAACTTGCTGTCACAGAGTCAGTTAACTATCATATGTATTTAACATATTCAATAGTAACTGACACAGTTTAGAAAGAAATTCCCTTTGTACTGCCTTGTGCTTGCTCCCCATATCACTAATGTCATATCTTCTTCATTAAATGTGTATGGAGCAGCATTGGGTGATCCCCTGTAATGTTTTACAAAGCATTATTGCATTTTACTCATTTAGTTTTATACAGCAGTAGTGTGCAATGTTGCACAATGCTGGGCATCATGCAGCATCGATAAGCAATGCTACTACCAAAATAGTTTAATGTATTACCTATAGCTATACCATTTGCCCTGAAAAAAAAAATCACTGCATTAAGTCCATTAATTCCTGCAACCACAGATTCAGTTAAGCACTAGGTGTATACAACAGCAGTTAAGTCTGCCATTTACTATATAGTCTCTAAAATACACCTGCTAATCAACTGAGTCTGTAGCACCACCTGTTACTGTAGTGATACATTTATTTTTGTGTTCAGATTGTACTTTGTTCAAATCCAGGTGTATGTAACAGTTTCAAATCATTTTAAATGTAAATCCAAATTCTGAAGTGAGATAGTTGATATGGAGTCTCTAAAATATGGCTAGATGGTACTGGTTTTCAAAACAACCGTATATAATACTTATAACTGGCTTTGCCATAGTTGCATGTTAGTGTGCAATGCGCACCATCTTGCAATTATGCTTTAAAGAAAAGAAATGAGAAAGACAGGAAAGGGTAGAAATGGGGAGCAAACAGGGGGAAGAACAAAGTTAAAGAAAGGCAAGAATGTGCAGGAAGGATTTAGGAAAGAACCATAGCTATTCATTTCTTCAAGAATAAAACATGAACATATATGCAAAAATATAGCTGAATTTGGACTGTCACCTCCAGAGAGTGGGGTGAACACAATAGAATCTCTTGTATAGGGAAATGGACCAAATTGAGTGTGTCATGAAAACACGTGTTCAAAATGAAGAGCTATGTATGGCATGATTATTTTGTGGGACAGATGCCCATTTTATTTATTTTTTTTATGGAGAGAGACAGGAATGTTGGGGAAGGGCTGTAGGAATGTGTGGGTGAAGTAAGTTGGACTAGTGAGGAAGCAATTGCCAAAATACAAGACAAACAAGACAAGAGACAGGGACAGTGAAGGACATAAGAGGTGGGTGAACACCATAGTTGGGGTGAGGGTAGGGACATCCCAAACCCATGGACTTAAAGTTGGGTGACAGTGAGAATCGAGTCCATACCCAGTGGACTGTCATCACTGTCACCTCACTGCACTGATGGCTGCAGTGTCTGATGTCTGTGTCTTCTTGTGTTATTTAATACAATGATGGAGAGCAGTGTCTCCATCCAGAATAGGTGTGCACCAGCTGTATGGTGCACAATCCTACACACCAACACTAGCAGTTCATTGTGGGTGATGAACTCAGACCTCTGCCACTGCTCTTGGAGGGAATCACTGGCTTATCCTGCATGGCAGAACTACCTGAGTGACCAGGTATTGCAGGGGCAGCAGGGAGGTGCTACCAGGTCATGCAGCAGATGTGCTGGGCAGTGATGCTGTACCCAGTGGAGAGAGAGCAGGAGGATCCCATGGGACAGGCCTGCCCTGCTATGCTTTGGGGAAAAGAAAATTAAAAAAATATGCAAAAAAAAGAGAATAGGGTTGGGGTGAGAGATAAATGGAGAACATTAGTAACTTCATATATGACATGCAAAGCATTGATATAATTTTGGCTCTATTCTGTTACCTTTGCTTTTATAACTACCGACTCCTAACAAATGCCTTGTTTACTGTTAAGACTACCCAGCTCCTAACAGATGCACAATATACTACAGATTGCAGCAAGCAATCCTTGATGCATGCATACATTTCATATATGTGTGTTCCAATTATACTGATTGCAGTTTACAGTAGGAAAGTGGTGACACGGATTTAGAGCTCTAACATTACATTGCAATATTGATGTAAAGTATTTTATACTTGGGAACTGTGGATTTTGAAGGCACAACCTATGACTACTGTGTAATACTGAACTGATATTTTGGTCTCCTGAGAAATGCATGTGTACATCCCTATTACAGTTTCAAAATGAATGCTCAATTTGATGCAACTGCATAATTAACCAATAAATGCATCCGAATTGTTAATGCTAAAATAACCAGTTCTCAGTCTGTGATGGCTGTGGAAGAAACAGAACAGAACAGAATACCATTCAGCATACCAGTCCGGACTATATCCAGCTTTTAACTTTTACAAGTAGTCTCTGTAAGTGATACTTACACATCTCTGGGGTGCCCCCAGTCCTACATCCCTTGATCCAGTGATCAAGGGTACTCCTCTTCCTCATCCTGAGGTCTCTGTAGTGATTCCTACATTCTTCACTAGTGCAGGGGATACTGAAGGCACTAGTCAGAGCCCAGGCCAGACTATTCCATGCCTCTGCCTTGTAATCTGAGCCACAATAGTCCCTCTGCAAAAGCCTGGGCCCATGTTCATTGACTAGGAGTCCAACAAACACTTAGCAGGGAATCTCAAAAACTCTCCAGGAATGCCTGCCATGCCTATCATTGATCAAGTCCAATGTAGAATGATGTTTTCACACCAATGGCAGATATCACACTTACTGGAAGTCCACACTTTCTGGTTTTGCAACATTTGAAACTGTTGCACAGTGCTTACCATCACACAAACACATTGCACAAGAGTGCAAGAGTATTAATTGAATGCATCCGGTGTATGTTTGTGGCTGTCTATGTCCTGTCTGCCACCTGGGTGGCCCATTCATCTGGTTTGAGCACTGCCACTCTAAGTTCAAACAAAATGTGCATAACCAAAGCCATTTGTGCCAAGCGGTGCATCACACAAACAGTGCCCCCGCCTAAAAAACAAAAAAAATAAATAAAAAAATGGAGAATTAGTTAAAATACAGAAAATCATTGTATGACATACACAGTAAAAAAATGTTAGTACACATGAGATATGACTACATAGGTCTGGATCTCAACTCTTACTGCAATGCACCATCATAAAACAGGATGAGTGACTTATCCATCTTTACCCAACAAGCAGCTTTGCAACAAATACATGACATAATTCCTCACACAACCAGGTGCTATTGAATGTACACTGCTATCAAGGTATGACCTGTTATTTGTAAATGTATTCTGTTTAATATATTTGGATGTAGTGCACTTAGTGATCACACAACTTGCTATGATTATTCCTTACAAATATACAGCTGTATCCTACCTTTCTGTGTTTCTTGGTCATTTGTCAGTTATATGACCAGTACTCAGAAACATGCAGTGTGCAAGCCAGTCTATATCATTTACCTTGAAATGTGTGAAGACATTAACTGAGAACACTATGATATGCAGTTGCCATCAATTAATGGAAGGTTGGATGGCACAAACAGGTACAAACTGCTGTTTTGCAGGTGGGGAGCAAAGCTGGGTTACTGTCATGACACATGCAAGGGTAAATGTTCTTTTGAGGGGGGTGGACACAAGCTGAGCTACTGTTAAGGCACAAACAAGGATATGTTGCTCTTGTTACTCTACGTGTTTTGTGAGGGTGCTGAAGCTGGAAACTGCTATGTGTCTCATTACTTTCTAACTTCTATCTGTTATGATTTCCCATTACAAATGTATGGTGCTAAACTGAGGGTATACAGTGATCATCATTACTTTGGGGAGGTATCGATGTGTGAATTGTTGAGGCCTGAGGCCTACTACCTGCTAGTGGAGACATACAAGTCAAATAACTCTCTGCTGTCACGTTATATTAATTTCTGTACAAATCTCTCACCTTGTATTTGCTTACTGTACCAAGTGATGAAATACAAGGACATGTCATAATATTATTATACAATACAGTATATGTTCAGGACTTACCTTGTAAATGCAGCAGTTGCCACAGTGTTAGCTCAGGGATGACTGTGGTGTAAGCAGTACACGGCTATTGACGGGGAGGTAAATGCTGTGGATCTGAGTTGAGGCTGGCAGAGGTTGCAGCATTCCTATACTGTGTTCCTGTCCACCCTGCAACACTCTACAATGTCAGTGTTGTGTATGTTGTGATACGTTAAATGTGGCTGAAAACTCTTTCCCATCTTGGCCTAGGCCTATTGGAAGCAGCAGCATTGGCTTCAGCCTGTAGAACATGCAAATGGAGTTAAGCAGCAGGGGCTCCTAACATTCTGCCTGTGTAGACTTTCTGTTTCTATACTCCGCTACCTTTGAAATCCACTGGAAAAACTAGCATGGAGTCCACATGGTTGCTTTATAACTTGTTGAATAGCTCCACCAAAGTGGCTGATTACCATGCAATTTAGCTGCTTATGCTGTAATTAGCATCTATGAAACACAGCATAGACAGATGCAATTCATTAATAATCTACTCCATTATAAAAAGGCAAATGTGTAGCTAGCCAAACTGATTGTGAGGGTACTTGCTACATGTTCAGAAAACCAAAATATTTCCAAAACTATCCTTACAGAGAAGTATTAAACTCCAGCATGTATGTTGTCATTTTCTTACCTACATAATGCATATGCTGGAATATATTAATGAATAATGTGAAGCAAAACATTTTATACTATTATCTGTATGCATTAGTTAGACATGTACTGATGGTATGGCCACATTTGTCAAGCCATTTCAGAGGTACAAATGATTGATAATACATGAAAATAGTAAGCTCTGTGATACATATAGGTTCATAGGTAGGTACTAGGCTATCTGCCCGAGGGCATTTTTAAGCCTAGCCAGAGTGTGTCGGCTTTCACCACCCCATTGATTAATTAACTGAGCCTCTGTCAAGCAGAGCAAATGAAGTGATCCCAGGGGTGTATTTTCTGTTACCCATCCACTCTTCAAGGCTTCTCTTGAAGAGTGTTAGTGAGGGGCTATGCCTAATGTAGTTAGGAATTTTGTTCCAAAGCATGTGGAGTCTCTGTGACAGGAATTGATCCCTCCAGCATGTTCTATTTATTGTAGTGGTGAGGTTTAGCTCACTAGAGTGCATGGCTCACAGTGACTTGGATTTCTTTAGGTGGAGCATGTCCATCAATTCTGACTTGGACATGGCTTTGTAAGTCAGGCAGAGATCACCTCTGAGTAAGCGATATGCCACTGAGTACAGCTGGAGTTTTTTCAGTTGGGCTGCATAGGACACATGTTTGAGGCCAGTAATCCTCTTGGTGAGATGCTTTTGTGGTCTTTCCAGCTGCTGTAAGTGTCTTGTGAGGTACATCACAAATGGGGCATTGTACTCTATGATGGGTCTGATGAGTGACAAGTAGAGGAGCACTATAACAACTTTATTTCTAGATGCAAACTCCTTAGTAATTAGATGGGCCACATAGAAGGATTTCCTAACTACTTTGGCAATATGATTGTCAAAGGAGAGATTACTATCTACCTGGGTCCCCAGATCTCTTGTTACCTTTTCTGTATTAAGGGGGATGCCACCTATTCTGCCATAAACAGGTTATACAACAAAAGGAGGAAACTAGTTCAGAAAAAAAGCAAATCCCAAGAAGGAAAGACATCTCTGATCAGTATCAGTAAGAAATTAAGGTCCCTCATAAAACCATCCAAGGCTAACTTTGAAAGAAAAATAGCCAAGGACTCGAAAGATAACCACAAAGCCTTCTTTAGCTATATCAAAAATCTAAGTGGCAACTTGCAGATATGCTCTGAGATAGTGCAAAATAGCACAAAATATACTGAACCTACTGATATTGCCAACATACTGACAGATAGATTCAGTGCAAACTTCACCTCCCTCTCACCTTCAAAAGGGCCCACAACAATAGGGGAAAAGTGTAGTGTCCCAGAAATCACAGAAGCACAGGTGAAAACAGCCCTTTCATAAGCCAAAAATACAGCATCAATGGGGCTAAATATAAATTCCAGGAAGCGTTGAGCCTGGGAGTTTGTACTCAAGTAGTTTTCCCAGTTAATGGTAGGGTGATTGAAATCGCCCAATATCAGGGTGTTCGGTAGGACCTTCATGTTTTCCAGTGTCTCCAGATAGGTGGAGTGGTGGTCCTGGGTCATGGAGGGTGATCTGTAGCAGGCTATAATTTGCACTGCAGATTTGACCAATGTTAGCTGCACATGGATGATCTCAGAGATATCATGCTAAGCCACTAACCTGGAGATGTGAGTATCCTTGATGAATATGGATACACCCCCTCCTTTTGTGTTTCAGTCCGTGTTCTCTGGCCGAAATGTGTGGTATGAGTTGTAGCCCAGTAGTGCTGGAGTGCTGTCTGGAGCCTTGAACCAGGTTTCAGTTACGGCACAGATGTCAACGTTCTCCATACTTAGGAATGCTTAGAGCGCATGCATTTTGAGATTTAAACTCCTGGCGTTGAGTAGCATAACCCTAATTTTTTTACTTGTGCTGTTTACGGTGGTGGGTTTGAATTTTGAGCCTTGCCTAAAAAGGCATTTTGGGGGTAGCAAGAGCCTTGGCCATTATTCGAAAGCCAAGGGGTGACAGGTGCAAGCCATCTCTTGCGAAGCAATGCAGCTTGTCGAGCATGTCATCCCAGGCTGACAGACACTGGATCCCCTTTGAATGACACCGGAAGCTTAGCCAATTGTTGAAATTGATCATTTTTTCTTTATACTAAGGTATCATTCTTGGTGAGGGCAGGATGCTACTCAGGTTCAGGCAAATACCCGCCTGGGCTACATGATCAAAGAGCTCTTCCATGTCTCTTATGTAGTTCAGGGAGGTACATTTCAGGTCATTCACACCAACATGAACAATGACACAGTCATATTTGTACTTGTTCTGGAGTGACCTGAGTGTTTGTGTTATGTGGCGGCTAACAGTAACCTTCTCGTTGTCCAGCCTAGTGAGTGGGGCGTCAGTGTGCCTGACTATCGAGTCACTTATTACTAGTGTGTTAGGTATGTTATTTCGCCTTAAGGGCTGTGATTGTGCTGCACATTGATTTTGTGTTTTATGTGTTGTCTGGTTTGTGATAGGAGGTGCAGGTTTTGTGGGTGTCTGCTTTGGAGCTCTCTGATGCTTTTGCAGGTTTTTATTTAGAGCCTCCGAGTATGATTTCATGTATTTATGTGTATTTTTTGCCAGTGCTGCTTTAGTAGGTCTATGTGAGGCTGGAGGTGTGGTGCAAGTGTTAACCTTCTCCTCATGACTGTCTGTTCCAATCTTGGGTGGAGAGACCTTAGCCTTCAGTTTGGCTGTATAATTGCATCTCTTGCATATGTTAGTGTTTTGTGGTAGGAGGAGAGGGCTGTCTGTGTACATGAGGCAGTTGTAACATTGCTTCAGGATACCCAGCTTCACCAGCTGGACTGGAGAGTACACTTGAAGTTGCCCTTTGGTCATGCCTGAATAGTAGGGTGAGCTGCTTAGTCGCTTGGTTGGTGAAGGATGGATAAAGAGCCTTGCCCTGCTGGGCAGTCAAGTGTCAGGGTATATTAGTGCTTGCTATTAGGTCTGAGCAAGTGCTGGACTGTAGGATGCTTTTTGAGTGCTTAGGTTGAGAGTTAGACTAATTTCAAGTGAAAAACTGAAGAGGAGACTTAGTGGAGCCGGGAATAATTTAACCCTAGCTAACCAGTGCTGCCCAGTGCACAAAACCATGCAAACTCGTTTTTTAAACTATTAACTTCTAGTCTGGAACCACTCCTCCAGGGACAGATGGCTGCTCAAAGTCCCCCTCTCTCACAGGTGAACACAGAAACTTCCCTCTATCCAAGTAAGGTATGGGCCACTCAGAAACTTGTAACACAGCCCCGAATTCAGCACTAGCCTGAAAACTGGACAATACTAGCATAAAAAGGCGGGAAACAAGAAATTTTTTTTTTTGAAAAGATAAGGCAAAAACAGTAAAAAGTACATTTAAAACAGCTTTAAACAACTACAAGCAATCAGAAAAGGCTGTCGCACTTTAGTGTGTAGCCTACAACAGTTAAACAATTTATTTAAACAAAAAACAACTTTTTAAAAGTGCAGGCAGTCAAATAAGTACAATCTGTGAAAGAAAACAAGCTTTTAAATCACAATAAGTGCTGGAAAAATCAGTGTTTAGGCAAAAACAGTTAAGTACAGCAAGAAAATACAGAAAACTGATAATCACTCCAAAGTCTCTCTTTTAAGCTAAAAGGCTTGTATCAGTTTAAGGCTTTCTAGTGCTTTCCAGTAGGTTAGTTACAGGAAAGATAGGAAACAAGCACAGATGTGGTCTTTTAAACCAGAAAGTTGAAAGAGATGGACAACTTCCTGAATGATCAATAAACTACAATTCCTGGGCCAAGAACCACTCCTCTTGTGGTAGACAGGCTACCTAGTACTTACCACTCCTATTGATAAGCTAGAAGGCTGCACTCCAACACAAAGGCTTGGGGGGCTCAGAAGCTTACAAACAGTCCCGGATACAGGAAATCTGTACCTGGACAAGACTAGTTACGGGAAAGGTGGGGATCAAGTGCAAACATGGGCTTTAAAACCAGAAAGTTGAGAGAGATGGAAAAAACTGCCCAAATGGCCAATAAACTACAATTTCTGGACCAGAACCACTCCTCTTGTGGCAGATAGGCTACCTAGTGCTTACCACTCCCACTGATAAGCTAGAATGCTTCCCTCCAACACAGAAAGGCTTGCGGGGCTCAGAAGCTTACCAACAGGCCTGGATACAGAAACTCTGTATCTGGACTAGGCTAGTAAAAGGAAAGGTGGGAAACAGTGCAAGTGCGGCTTTTAAACCAGAAAGTTGAAAGAGATTGGGAAAAAACTGCCCAAACGGCCAGTAGCTACAATTTCTGGGCCAGGAACCACTCCTCTTGTGGTAGATAGGCTACCTAATGCTTACCACTCCCACTGATAAGCTAGAAGGCTTTACTCGAACACAGAAAGGCTTGGGAGGCTCAGAAGCTTACAAAGAGTCCTGGATACAGCAAATCTGTACCTGGACAAGACTAGTTACAAGAAAGGTGGGGAACAAGCGCAAACACAGGCTTTTAAGCCAGCAAGTTGAAAGAGATGGAAAACTGCCTAAACGGCCAATAAACTACAATTTACGGGCCAAAACCTACTCTTCCCGTAGTAGATAGGCTACCTAATGCTTACCACTCCCACTGATAAGCTAGAAGGCTTCCCTCCAACACAGAAAGGCTTGGGGGGCTCAGAAGCTTACAAAGAGTTCTGGATACAGCAAATCTGTACCTGGACTAGACTAGTTACAGGAAAGGTGGGGAACAAGCACAAACGCAGGCTTTTAAGCCAGCAAGTTGAAAGAGATGGAAAACTGCCTAAACAGCCAGTAAACTACAATTTATGGGCCAAAACTCACTCTTCCTGTGGTAGATAGGCTATCTGATGCTTACCACTCCCACTGATAAGCTAGAAGGCTTCCTTCCAACACAGAAAGGTTTGGGTGACTCAGAAGCTTACAAAGAGTTCTGGATACAGCAAATCTGTACCTGGACTAGACTAGTAACAGGAAAGGCAGGAAAAAAGCACAAACACAGGCTTTTGAATCAAAAGGTTGAAAGAGATGGAAGATCTTCCGAAACAGCCAATAAACTATAATTTCTGGGCCAGAAACCTCTCCTCCTGTGGTAAATAGGCTCCCTGGTGCTTACCACTCCCACTGATAAACTAGAAGGCTTCCCTCCAACACAGAAAGGCTTGGGGAACTCAGGAGCTTACAAACAGTCCTGGATACAGCAAGTCTGTATCTGGACTAGACAAGTTACAGGAAAGGCAGGAAACAAGCTAGGAATTTTTTTTAAAGAAAAGAAGCTAAAACAGCAGTAAATACAATTCAAATTCAGTGCAGGCTAGCACACATGTATCAATATTATGGCAAATGCAGTTTAATTAAATGCAATTAAATTAACAAATGACTAAAAAACAAGTGCAGAAGGCATTAAATTAGAAGGCTACTAGCAAGCAGTAATAAGTGCAGAGTAAGTAACAGCACACAGAACAGCAACTAAGACAGTTACAGTCAGAGCAGCTGAATATATGTGTGTGTATATATATATATATATATATATATATATATATATTTTTTTTTTTTTATATATATTTTTTTTTTTTTTTGAGGTAAAGAACACAGCAGGATTAAGAAGCTACAGGTGCTGTCCTTCTCGAATGCTCTCTTTGTACACAGTAGGAGTGCCTAAAATCAGAATATGATCTCACTGCACTCAATTGAGTGAGCAAATGAGATAGGCCCAGAAGAAGTATCCAAATACAAACTTACAAGAGGGGCTGGCAGTTTCAAAGCCACCAAGATTAACACCAAGACAAGAACAGGGAGGGTGGGTGGGAAAAACACAATGGAGAAAATAAGAGACAGAAATAATACAGCACCACTATAAATAATAGACAAGTGTATAAATACAGCACAGTGCAAATTAAATTGCAAAAAGTCTACTTATCAGTTTGAAATTGATTCCAATTCTGCAGCTCAAAGCAAATCTATCAGCTTTCCAGCAGTTCACAGAAATGCAGTCTGTATTGTAATTACAGCAAGATACACCTCAGGCAATGATTAACAGCTAGGATGTGGGCTGGCTCAATAACCCCATCCCTGAAACTAGTTTGAGCTACCCTGAGAAAAAAAACACAATGGAGACAAGAGACAGAAATAATACAGCACCACTATAAATAGTAGGCAAGTGTATAAATACAGCACAGTGCAAATTAAGTTGCAAAAAGTGTACTTATCAGTTTGAAATAGATTCCAATTCTGCAGTCAAAGCAAATCTATCAGCTTTCCAGCAGTTCACAGAAATGCAATCTGTATGTACAAATGTTTCAGGCACAGGTTCTTTGAATGCATATTTAGCATTTCAAATGCGTTTTATTATCATGTGCCTGTTCTTTTGTGGTTAGGGGCAGCAAAGACATGTTACTGTTATGTCACAAAGTACAATGGACTCTTAGTATGGGAGGGACCATAGTTGAGTTACTGCTATGCCACATACAAGGATATGTTGCTCTTGCTACTGTCCTTGATTTGCATCCTGCCTGTTGTTAGTATTTCACATCTGTAGAATGTTTTAGGTTTTTCCAGTGGGTAGTACTGACTACCTACCTTAGCTGTTTTATCTGTCAACAGTTACTTTGTAGTTATGTGATACTTATGTGTATTATCATTTTGTCTTTTAGGACAGAAAATGTCATTGAGATGCAAACCCCCCTTTCAGTGAGGCCAAGAATACTATAATTGTTGATACACTCCATCAACATGGGGCTTTTCTTCTGAGAAGGGGGTTGCCCCAATGTGCCAGAAAGGCTGAGACTATGGCAACAGATCATTACCAACATACATTCCATGGACAGCCACACTGGACTTATGAGCACAGAGCCACTGACATGATCACCTCTGCATTGTGGTGTGCAGCTGCTGTTGCCACCGGAGGTGGGCCTGCTGGAGAACCACCTCTCATCCCCAATAAGGAATTCCCGGCAAACCTTCTACAGCAGAACAACTCACAGCAGAGTGGCCCATAACATCTCATTGAAGTGGGTGCCACTTCTCAGTCCCATAAAGAGCATTCAGGTCGGCTTTGTTATATGACCAGTTGAATACTGTTGTACAGTAAAACAATTGAAATAAAAGTTAGTTCTGTGTTACATATCTTTTTTGGGGGGAGGGGGATAGAATATTGGTACAGTGATAAGCTCAGTTTGGAGTTGTCAGCCAAGTTCTTGTTGAATGTAAACTTCATGCAGATATAGAGGAGTACAAGTAGTACCCCATGTCTAACTGTTAAATGTGATGATGTTGCCCTTACCTCTTGCTTAACTTATTTCAGGTCCATTAGGAATCCAGCGATGTGTGTCTCTTGCAGATGGTAAGCCAAATAAATGATTTTAGTACTGCAGATCAGTTTATAGAAATATCGTAATACGTCATTTTAGGCCTTGTGTGTACTGCTGTACTGTCTGTAATAGTGGCAGCACTGTTAGTTGTTTAGCATATATTGCACCATAGTAGTGCAGTTATTAATGTATGCCTGTGTTTCTCCTTTTTTTATTACAGATGATCATGACAGTGGGACTGTGGGCCCTGTGCCACATGTGAGTGTCTCATTAGACACTGGTGATGGTGGTGGCAAAACTAAGGCACGCTTGGGGGTGTAACGGATGAATTTGACACAGAGACTGAAATCTAGCCACCCCTTTTTTTACCCAGACACAGCCAGTAGGTCTGTGTCTACCCAGTCCACTGAGCCGACAGATATAGGACACATAAAGGGTAAGGACACTGAGCAGGGAAGTGTGGCAACTGTGGCTTCAGTCTATGTTGAGTCTGGCCGTAGCCAAAGTGTAGGTGAGGTGCCACACAGGAAAGTTGATAGGGGTATTTGGATGGGGCCTGCTGTTCCCCCTTCATCTGATGCAGTTGTCTCTCCCCATGTCAGTAAACATATGTTTAGGACCATCATGGAGGTACAGGCATGTTCAGAAAGGCACTCCATACAAATGCTTAGGGTTGTGGATGTTGCACAATCTGAAATGCGTGGCTGCCTCCACTGTGTTGCTGATTCACTGAATTGGATGAATGACATGTAGGAACAAGGGGTGTCTGGGATAGACTGTGGGGTGTCTGTCTAGAACAAGCATGAATGAGCCTCTATGAATCTGTGATGCAACATCTACTGGGAAGGCAATAGCATCCTCATGAGCATAGGTCAGTCACAACATCTGCTGATAGCCAATGTGTTCATGCCCAATAAGCTCCTGTAGCTGCAGTACTTCCACTGGTCCATTGGTGAGTGTGCTGTCCACACCCAGACATGGCAGGCCATGGGGTCATGGTCCTGGGTATTCCTGTGAAGGGATCATGTCCAGCAGACATTGGTCATGCTCAGGTAGCAGCACTGCATCTGTCCTTGAGCATGAAGGCGACAGTGCAATTCCTGTCAGAGCCAGTTCTTGTGGTCAGAAGCAGCAACTATGAAATGTCACCTCTACCATTCACGGCTCACACCTGTCTGACATACCAAGATGTAGATCTAGCACTGAGCTTGGCTGTGTTCATGCAGACTCTCACACACCACTTTCACATGGAGGACCCCCTGCAAAAACACACACAGGCTGCCTGCTTCCCTTTCTCCTCACACACACTCACCAACCTTTTGTGTCAGCCTACGCCTCCTGCCCCAGCACTCTGTGCAAGTGATGATAACTATGTCATATTCCTGTTTTCTCTCTTTTGGATTCAGAGATACAAAAGCTTTGAGTCTGCTGCACAGAGTGCATAGCTACATTAGTGCATAATCTATCTGCATTTGTGTTGTTGAACTGATAATTGTACCTGCCACGTATATTTGCTGTGCCAAATTATACAGTGGATAACATCATCATGTCAGCACTTTCTAGTGTATACTCTTGCAAGGGTTGTGAAGTCAGGAACTGCAATATGTCTCCTTATTTTATAACTTTTGTTTTTAATGTTTTCCAGTACATACATATGGTGCAAATCATAAAACATGCCATCACATTCAGATCTTAGGATTGTATGACAGCACTGTAGTCAGACTCGTCAGAACAGTAATACAGTATAACGCTTTCTTATGCATGAACCTCACCAGACACATGCAGCAAATGGGAAGACCACAGGGCTTTCTCATCATGATAACACAGGACCTACTAACAATGACATGCTGCATGTGGGTATATTTAAAGACATATCACTGTCATTTCTCTGGTATCACATTAAATTGTAACTGCTATTGTAAGCCTCTTACTTCTGGTTTAAGCACTTGGGCTTCAGGCCAGTTGTCTTACATTAAGAAAGTTTGCAGTCTACACTCTTGTGGGATGAGATGGTAGCCTCTGCCATTCTGAGGTGGAAATTGCTGGTTGAATGCTTATTGTGCCTGTTGTTCTAAGTGTATTTTTTATGGTTTAAGCACTTGGCCTCCAAGCTAGTTATTTTACTTTTGGAAGGTTTGTGGTGCAGACTGCTGTGGCAGGAGAGAATAATTTACACCCTTCTAAGCTGGGAATTGCTGGTTGAAGGTTTATTGTATCTGTTATTCTGAAAGTGTTTTAGTTCTGGTTTATGCACTTGGGTTCCAGACCACTGATTTCACAATAAGAAGGTTTGTTGTCTACACTCTTGTTGGAGTATTCTACTGAATTGCTGCTTTATTTAAACATTTTTTTTCTGCTGTTGTGATTGTAATTGTCTGCACTTTGTATTTCTAGTACTTCTGCATTTCATAGCATAGGCTCAATTCAGGGTTGCTGAATCTATACTGTTCTGTATCATTTGAGCACTAAAATCAGCCCTCTTACATTAGAAAGTCCCCCACACCCTTGTGGCAGAAGTGTGCAGCCAAGGACCCATCTGAGTTGGGGATTTATGCAATAAGGCTCAGTCTTGGCCTTTCTCTTTGTTTAATTGTTTAAAATTGTTTAACTTCACATTAGCTTCTCAGAGCTTGCACTGCTGCCCTGTGAGCAACTCAGTTGTGCAATTTGAAACACATTGTCGAAGAGACATTTTTGTTAGTCTTACAGCAAAACCTGGCCCATCTAGCCCACTCCCTACTAATTACTAGAGCATAAACCTTCCATAATGGATGGACACTTTCTTACTATTTCTCCCTGCAGCCTAAATGGCACGAGGATCCTGAGATAATGTAATAATTGTGTCATGTATACTAACAACCAGTTACTGCTAAAATAAGCTAATACAACATGTGAGAGCTGTATCTTTACTATAAATTTGGAATCAATTCTTTCACATAGCAACAAACCAGATATCAAACATGTTGTCAGCACACACATTTCACTTCTTAGACATAAGCTCACAACACATAAATCCACATACACGGAGGTACTCGCTACAAGGTTACCTAAACATCAGAGACCTCCCAAGTACAAACTGACTCCATACACTGCAGACCCAACCAAATCCATTACACATAATAATACACAAAACAGTTTTTCAGTCAAAAAACCCCTAAGGCAAAACACCTCAAAACCAAATGTCCCCCTCGCCAGGCTGGAGAAGGAGAAGGTCATGGTCAGCTGACTCCAGGTGCCAGGGTCCATCAGATCATGCACGCACTCAAGTCTCTCAACAACAAGTACCGTTATGACTTGTCATAATCCATGTTGCAGTGAATGACTAGAAACGTACCTCATATGAAGAGAGATATGACTGAGCTCTCAGATTATCTGTCCCAGGCAGGTATGTGCCTATCCTTAAGCAGCATTCCATCTTCACTCAGGATGATGCCTCAATATAAACAAAACATGACTGAATTCAACAATTGCCTTAGCTTCTGTTGTCAATCCAGGGGGATCCAGTATCTTTCAGCCTATTTATTTATTTATTTATTTTATTTTACATTTGTTGATTGAGAGTATATGGCTGAGCTATTGCCCTTTTTTAGCGAATGCCCAGAGCCTAGGAAGATATGGTCGGCAGACCATGCTGTTTTGCCACAGTCTTCACCTGTCACCTCTTGACTTTCAGTTACTGGCAAATGTACTTGCCTGCCCCATAGTGGCCTTTTTAGGCAATGTCAGAACAACTAAACCCCCAATGTGAAAAAGTCCCCTAGAGACAAACTGAAGGTCATGCTGCTTAATACAAAAGTGTAAATCCGAAACTGCACTCACTGGAAGCACTCCTTACCTTGGAAGATGCCCATATCTGTGCAGTCACAAAGACATGGTTCAAGGCCACAGAGAGTCCCCCTGGCCATGCAAGGCAACAAAAGCTTCCACACATTCAGACATCAAAATGAGCATGAAAGAACCAAAGGCAGATGTGTATACATCTTCATTATAGACAAATACACCTCAAGACTGGTCAAACAGTATGATTCCATAGCTCTAATCCAAGTCGAATTAACTGTAGGTAAAACTCACTTCTATAGGTTCATAGGTTCATAGGTGTGTACTAGGCTAATGGCCCTGGAGCCTTTACAAGCCTAGCCCATAGGATTACCCTAGGATGGTGCCGCCAGACCTTAGTTCCCAGTGTCTCTGTCAAGTAGAGCCACTGGAGTGATCCCCAGGATGAATTTTCTGTTTCCCATCCACTCATCAAGATTTCTCTTGAAGAGGGCCAGTGAGGTGCTCTGCTTGACATGTATGGAAAGTCTATTCCATAGCATGGGCAGTCTCTGGGAATGAATCTGTCCCTCCAGCTTGTTCTGTTGATTGTGGTAATGATGTTGAGGTCTCTGGAGTGTGTAGTGTGGAGGGACTGGGAATTCTTTCGATGTAGCATTTCTAACAGAGCTGGGTTACACACGATGTTGTACGTCAAGCAGAGATTGCCTCTAAGTAGGTGATATGAGACAGAGAATAGTTGGAGTTTGTTGAGTATGTCCATATAAGATAAGTGTTTAAGGCCTATGAGCCTCTTTGTGAGGTAGTTTTGTGGCCTCCCCAGTTGTTGGAGGTGTCTAGTGAGGTACATGCAAAATGGAGTATTGTACTCAATGACTGGCCTAATGAGGAAAGAGTAGAGGGAGACAATGACCTCTTTCTTCCTGGATGTAAAACCCTTAGTAATGAGATGTGACACATAGAAGGACTTTCTAACCACAGTGGCGATGTGGTGGTCAAAAGAGAGGTTGCTGTCAACCTGTGTCCCAAGATCTCTTATAACGCCTTCTGTGTTCAGTGGAATACCATCAATGTGTTAATTCATGGGAACCAGGTTTTTCCCAAATGGGATGATGACACACTTTTTGGTATTGAGCATAAGGCCATAGGTCTGACCCCAGTCGTTGGTATCAGTGAGGCCTTTCTGTAGGATGTCAACATCACTTGGGGAGTTAATTATGGCTCCCAACTTGCAATTGTCTGTGAACTTTGTCAGCCAGAGTACCTTTGTGTTGGCCTGGATTTCAGAGAAGTAGATACAAAACATAAGAGGACCCAGGACCAAACCCTGTGGGACTCCACTCGTGACTGGTCAGCAGTCTGACTTGGAGTCAGCTTCTTTCACACTGTGGGTTCTATCTGTGAGCCAGTTTGCAACCCACCTAGTGATATAGGGGTTAATGCCTAGTTTAGTGAGTTTTTCTATGATTCCTGAGTGGAGAATGGTATCAAAGGCCTTGGCCAGATCAAGGTAGGCTGTATGAACCACCTTGCCTTCATCCATAGCTCTGGTGACTGACTCAAAGAAGTCAACCAGGTTGAGCAGGCATGATTTACCTTTCACAAAACCAAACTGTGAGGGATCCAGAGTTTGGAGATTCCCTATATCCTTGTTTATTAGGTCTATGATAATGCATTGTATAGCTTTGCATATCAGACTCATCAGGCTAATGGGGAGATAGTTTCCAGTGTCTGTAGTCACTCTTCCTTTGTGGAGAGGGATAACTACTGTAGCAGTGCACCATTCGGTAGGGACAAAGCCTGAGGTGAGGCTGTGATTGAACAGGACACACAGGTGAGGTGCCAGTTCACTCTGTAGTTCATGTAGAACACAGCCAGGGATACTGTCAGGTCCCATAGAAGCTGTATTCTTGGCCTTGGGCAGTGCTGTTTTAACCTGTGCAGCAGTAATACTGGGTGCCTGGCAATCTACTTATATTGTGATTGGTCCTTTGGTGGGGGAGAGAGGGGTAAATTTGGCACTGAATCTGTCAGCCAATATACTGGCAATATCTGTTGGCTCGGTATAGGAGGTGCCATTGTGCAATAGCTCTGAGCAAATCTGGGTATTGCCATGGAAATTCTTTACATAAATATAGAAAGCCTTGTGGTTGTCTTTACTATCTGCTGCAACTCTGTTTTCATAGCTAGCTTTAGAGGTTTTGATAAGGGCTCTCAACTTTTTGTTGAGGCTGATAAGGGAGTTTTTCCAGTCTTGGGATGTGACCTTAATCCACATCAGTTTCCTCCTTCTATTGTAGAGTTTGTTTATGGAAGGAGACCACCAGATTGGCTTCCTTTTTTTGGAGGAAAGCATCTTGGTTCTATTTGGGTATGACGAGATCCATGCATTCGTATACGTGTTCGTACAGGGCATTAGTGTATGATTCGATGGTCATGCAGCTATTCTCCAATTACATGGGTGCCATGAAGTTAGCCACCTCTGTTTTTAGGAGCCCAAAGTTAGCTTTGGAGAAGTTTTTCATAGTGGTTACCTTTGCGGGGGGGGGGGGGCAGGTGGAAGGGATGTGGATTTCCAAGGGAATTAGTTTGTGGTCAGATCTAACCAGGGAGGAGTTGACTATTGGTACAGAGCAACGGTTGCCCATGTTAGTAATGACCAGGTAAAGGATGTTGCTACGTCTAGTGGAGGTAAGAACAAGCTGGTCCAGGGCATTGGAATTAATGAATTCCAGGAAACGGGCAAGTGGGTACATGAGTAGTTTTCCCAGTTAAGGGAGGGGTAGTTGAAGTTGCCCAGTATGAGAGTGTTAGGTTGGACCCTGATATACTCCAGGGTGCTTAGGAACATGGAATGTGAGTCTTGGAACATGGTTGGGAACCTATAGCAGGCTACAACCTGAATCGCTGTCTTACCCAGTGTTAGCTGCACCTGAAGTATCTCTGATGCATTACGTTGGGCTACCAGTCTGGAGGTGTGCAATTCCTTCATGAATATGGAAGTGCCACCACCTTTGGAGCATTGGTCCCATTCTGGGGCCGAAAGGTTTGTAATGAGTTATAGCCTGGTAGTGCAGGGGTGCTTTCTGCTGCCCTGAACCAGGTCTCTGTTACAGCACAAATGTCGATGCTCTCCATTTTAAGGAGTGTTTTGAGTGAGTGCATTTTGAGATTTAGACTTCTAGCATTAAGCAGGTGCTCAAGGCCACAGAGAGCCCCCCTCAGCCATGAATCACGAGAACCACTCTGCCTACATGAACCTACTTGAGTCACTCACTATATACCCAAACACCTTGGTCATGTGTGATTTCAACCATCCTTCCTTCAATTGGGAGTCATATATGAGCACAAACGTGCTCGTCCTAAGGTTCCTGGCTTTGTTAATAAACATGCTCTGTAACAAATAGTCTGCATCCTCACACTTAGTACTCACTAACATAGGGAGTCTCTGCACTAAACCCTGCGTGTTGCCCTCTCAGGTCAGGTCAGATCAAAATGCAGTCTTGTTCGAATTAACGGTCATAGTTGACATTCCCTCAAGAGCAGAAAGGATGAAATATTTCTCTAAAGGAAATTATATCCTCCTAAGTGATGCCATAAATAGTTTCAACCCCCCTGCTAACACTGTCAACAATAACTGCTATACAGAGGTGCACACAAATGCCCTGTATAAACACTTATCCAAATGTATAGAGATAGCTGAACCTGAATGGATCAAAACAAGGTCCTCACAGAAAAATAAGCCAGCCTGGTGGACATCAAACATGAATAGGTTATACAACAAATGGAAGAAAGTAATGTCTAAGTGGAAGAGGGAAATAACTTAGCAAAGGAAGGACACCCTCAACAGTTTGAACAGGCAAATTAGCTATATTGTAAAGACCTCTAAAGCCAAGTACAAAGCTAAACTAGCATCCCTACCTAAAGATAATCAGAAGGCATTCTTTAGCTACATCAGAAATCTAAAAGGGAAGGGTCAGCTATATGCCAAACTAGTAGTGGATGGTCCCACTCATTACTGACCCAGACAACATTGCCAACCTACCATCAGACAGATTTGAGGCAAACTTCACCCTCCCTGTCCCCATCAGACATACTCCAAAGCATACCTATCACCAGTCCTCTACCTAGTATCTCCAAAGAGCAGGTCATAACCACACTCTCCATGGCCATAAACACAGCCTCTATGTGACCAGATATCCTAACCTGCCTACTAAATGGTCTGAAATAGGACCTAGTGGAGCCAGCTGGCACTCTCTTCAACCACAGTGTAAGTAATGGCTTTGTCTCAGCAGGGGTGATCACAGCAACATTAATTCTCTTGCACAAAAAGGGTCCGTCAAACAACCCTGGGAACTATAAACCCATAAGCCTAGCCTTATCTGCCAGGCCATGGGGAGAATAATCATGGACCTTATCAACAAAGCCATATGTTACTTTCAAACTCTTTACCCAACACAATTTGGCTTGGTAAGGGTAGATCATGTTTATTAAACCTGGTGGACTTCTTCAGGGATGTTACCAAAGCCCTGGACAAAAGCAAAACACTACATACAGCCTATCTTGATTTAGCCAAGGCTTTTGGCACAATCCCCCACTCAGACATCATAGAGAAACACACATAGCTTGGAATTAACCCATGTGTCACTAGATGGGTAGACAACTAGATCACCCACAGAACACATACAGTCAAAGTTAGGAATTCCACCTCTAGCAGCAGACCAGTTAACATTGGTATGCCACAAGGATCTGTGCTGGTCCCTCTACTGTTTGGAATGTATTTCTCAGAAATCCCAGGGAAAAGAGAGGGCCTGTGGCTTACCATGTCACCAATGACAGCAAACCGGGTGCAATCACTGGGTCCCCCAGCAATGATGACATACTACAAAAAGGCTTTACATAGACAAATGATTGGTGCTAAGCCATGGAGTCAAAATAAATGCAAACTAATGTGTTATCATTCCTTTCATCAAAGGGGAAGTCCCTGCACATGACACTATTAACAGTACTCCCCTTAGCTGAAACCCTGTCGTGAGAGATTTTAGAACACAGGATTATAGCAACATTAACTTTGATTGCCCTGTGTCCACAATGGTAAGGAAGGCCTTCTATGTTGTATATCTCATAAGTAAGGGCATCACATCCAGAGCTAAGGATGTTACAACTTCCCTTTACTCAACCCTCATCAGATCACTAATAGAGTACAATGCTCCCTTCTGTATGTACCTCACCAGACTCCTGCAGCAGCTGGAGAGACCTCAGAAGTTTCTCACCAAGACAATTCAGAGCCTGCATCACATGACCTCCATGGACAGACTGAAGGCCCTGTCACTGTACTCTATCATATAGGCTGCTGTACAGTACACTGCTACAGAGTGGTATTAGACCCTACCCTAATGAAAATGCTGCACTTCCACAAGTCACATGGGACAAGATTCACTCACTGTAGGGATCTTAACCTAGCTTGCAACATTGACAGCACATGCTGGAGAGACTGATATGTTTCCCAGTGATTGTCATGCCTCTGGAACAAACTCCCAAGTCACATAAAACAGAGCTCCTCAATGACCCTCTTTAAAATTAATTTAGACAACTAGATGGGAGACTGTAAATTTACCATGGGTGTGTCACCCATGTCTCTCTTTGATAAGGGAAGTAGTTGATCATAATACACTTATGCTGGAAGTATAGACAATATAAGCTGGTCAATAAGGAAACAATGATATAACATGGCTAGGCTTATAAAGACCCTAGGGCTAATAGCCTAGTAAACGCCTATGAACCTAAGGTGACATTTGCCTGAGCACCAGGCCAGTATCTGATCCTGCCCTGGTGAGATGGTTGCATATGCAATAATCTGATATAGCTAATTACATCATCATTGTCTGTTGAGCATATGGTGGTACATCAGCATTGTCTATTGAGCATTTGGTGATAACAGTATCCCACATGCTGGTGTAAAACGTTCTCTGTAATGTGAAGAAATAGCTTACATGCACACACACACACACACACACACACACACACACACACACACACTTGATTACAGTGAGACTAGAACCACTTCCTATCTAAGTATACAGACTACAGAACATGGTACTATATGCAAGCATCATGGCACAAGTCTGACTTTTACATGTCTGTAGGTTAACTAATAGTGACATCAGCAGGCCATATAGGAGACAAGAGGTTGGGAGGGCTCTATAAAATGGATGTGTAGGCTTGTGCAATTATCAAAAGACTAGCAAGCCATGCCATTGGAGAAGTAACTATAGAATAGCACATCTACTCTTCTGAGTAGAGACACACACGCCCAGTTGACTGCAGTGAGAACAGAACCCCTGCCTATATAAATACACAGACTATAGAACACAGTAGTCTATGCACCACAGCACAAGTCTGACTTTTACATCTCTGCAAGTCAACTTATAGTGAATTACATCAGCAGTGCATGTTAGAGTGAAGAAGGTTGGAGGACTGCCTGAAATGGATATGTAGGCAGGTGAAGGTATCAAAATACTGGCAAGCCATGCCATTGGATAGGTAACCATAGGATAGCAAGTTTACTCTGCTGAGTAGAGATACACACACACACTCAGCTGACTGTAGTGAGAACAGAACCCCTACCTATATAAGTGCACAGTACTTTACACAACAGCCATGGCACAAGTCTGACTTTTACATGTCTGCAGAACAATTTATAGTGGATGACATCAGCAGTGCATGTTGTAGAGAAGAAGACGGGAGGCCTGCCTAAAATGGATGTGTAGGCAGGTGCAGGTAACAAAATACTGGCAAGCCATGCCATTGGAGAAATAAATATAGGATAACATGTCTACTTTGTTGAGTAGACACACACACACACACACACACACACACACACACACACACACACACACACACATACACACCAAGTTGACTGCAGTGAGAACAGAACCCATAGTTAAGTGCACAGACTACAGTACTCTGTGCAAGCACCACAGCACAAGTTTGACTTTGACATGGCTGCAGGTCAACTTATAGTGGATGGCATCAGCAGTGCATGTTGAAGTAGGTGGGGTGCCTGCCTGAAATGGATGTGTAAGTAGGTGCAATTATCAAAATACTGTCAGTTTATGGTATTAGGGCAGTAACTGCAGGATACATACTTGCTCTTCTGGCTGGACACACACACATGCACACTTGACTGCAATGAGAACAACCCCCCTACCTATCTAAGTATATATACTACAGAGCTCAGTACTTTATCCAAGCACAATGGCACAAGTTTGACATTTACATGGCTGCAAGTGAACTTATGGTAGATGACATCAGCAGGTCATATGGGAGACAACAGGTTGTGAGGTCTGCATAGCTACATAGATTGATAGGTACATATGAGGTCAGTAGTCTAACTGGTGAGTGTGTCCTAGGTGTGTAGAAGCCTAGCTGTGTAAAAACACAAGTACCCTTACTGAGCATAGTTGCATATTTTAATTTAGCAGAGCAAGGTTGTCAGCACCACTGACTGGCCCAGTTCATGAAGGAGCACACAACAGTATGTATTACATTTTGTAGTGTGGCTGATATATGAGTGCAAAAATACTGAGCCTCTAGAGTTGTACTGGTTGTGGGAGGGGTGGACAACACATGTATGTCTTGTGAATATAAGACATATATATATAATGTGCCCTGAATTTCTAATGTTTCAACATGTAGTATTATGTCATACAAAGGAAATGAAGAATAAACACCAATAACAAAGCATAATATTTACACACTTCCATAGCGTGTGAGCAGTGGCTTTACATGATGGTTAACAAAGTGTACACACAAGCAAGATACTCCTGTTTGTGCATTGGTAAGTGGTACACAAAAGTGAGCCACATTTCTAACATCAGCAAAAATAATACTTTATGGCATATAGTGAATTCGAACCCAGGACCATGCATATGGCAGTCCTACACTTACACCTGTTGCCACAAGAATGTTGAGGAAACTGTTGTCTATGTTGCATTTCATTTCTGTAAACGGATATGTCACAGCAGTAAAACAAAGGTTACACAGTCTGTACTAGAACTTAGTACCATCTGTACTCCAGGATGGGATTTCACAATGGCCAAGGTCATTAATTGAATGTATATGGTTACTATTTTTGGCCATCTGCTTCATAGATGGTCTGCCGTGCTTCACA
This sequence comes from Protopterus annectens, assembly GCF_019279795.1. NCBI lineage: Eukaryota > Metazoa > Chordata > Ceratodontiformes > Protopteridae > Protopterus > Protopterus annectens. The sequence continues at coordinate 1,806,987,239 of NC_056739.1, read as the reverse complement.
CAAACCAGATAAACACATCCATTACCAGCTTACACTATTTGTTCTATGTGGTGTGTCACCCAATTAGTGCAATGAAAAATGAGAGGAATAAGAAAGAAAACCTTAGTAATGGACACATATAAGTAAAGTAAGTGTCTGCTGTCACATGTTAAGGTACTTTCTGTACAAATTCATCACTATTTATTTCATTACTGCACCAAGATATACAAGGATATGCCTTAATATTATTACAGAATTCGTACTAAATGCAGGACTTATAATGCAGCAGTTGAGACAATTTTATTTCAGGCCTAGAATTTCCTTGTGTCTACTCCCATGGTATTGAAGTTTTCAGGAAAAAAAGAAGAATGTAGGCTACATGAATGCTTTATAGCTAGTTAAATAGCTCCACCATACTGAAAATCACCTGCTTATACTGTAATAGCACCTATGAAAAACATCTGCTACTTTACTAAATATATGAACTTCGTTGGTGCCCATTAGTTGATGTGCACCTTCACACAGCTGTGCACACCTACGCACCGCTGCATGCATAAACATTGAAATAAGGTGAGCACAGGGGATCTTATTACTTTTATCCATCCCTGTGATATCACACAAACATGCAGCTTAAAATGTTGATGAAAGGCTTCAGACCCTGTAGTAGAATCCAGGATCTTCTGTACTCTAGCTCTACACATACATATGCTGCCACATGAATAGTTATGTGACAAGCATCGAGAAACCTGCCATTTATTGCTTCATTCCCCGTGGTTGCACTATGCACCACATCACACAAAGACGAAAATTAAAAAATCAATTTTAACTTAATGAAGACAGATATGATACATTTTAACAAACAATAAACATGATAACACAGAACCTGTGAATTGTGCACTGACTAGATGAACTTTTACACTTCACAGACCTACATGTACACCTCTGTAAGTGTAATCTGACACACACCCCCTAATGTCATCATTCACTGTTGCCATGTATTCAATATGAACATGGAAATGCCTACACAAAATGAACAGCTGTACATGGTTACAAGCTATTGGGATTTAGCAATTCTAATGAGTTTTGACCTAATTTGCATCTTCACTGTGCTGACAGCCCTGAATCTACATGGTTTGTAACCGTGTAGGCAGGGAAACTGAAGGGGAGCTCAATGTTGTACAGTCAAGGGAGGGTATTAATGAGGTATATATCTGCACAGAGGAATGCAGATTTTGGAATCTATGTTTCATGGGGTTTACACTTTTAGCTGTCTACATTAGTTACAATTGCATTGTTCATTTGGGGGTAGTGGTGCAAAGCTGCATTTATGTCAAGACACTTAATAAGGAATTGTTACTAATGTTAATATAATTTTCTAGAATCCAGCATGTCTGGGAATGTCATAATGTGTGTGGGGTTACATCTTAGGGTCTGTTCTGTACAAATGCATGAACAATTACTTGCTCTAGTTTCCATGTAGACTCCTTTGGGTGGTTGTATTCAGAAAACTTTAGAATACATGGCCAACATGAGCATGGAGTCTACATGGTTACTTTACAGCTTGTTGAATCACTCCACTGTGATGATTTCCTTCATTAACATACAATTCAGCCACTTATGCTGTAATTTGCATGCCGTGAAAGTTTCTGTGTTTGTGCATGACTGCACTCTGCTATGAGAAGTTTACTAAATCTAAAACTTTTCGTGACAGTGTGACCATGGACAAGGTCAAAATTATCGTGTAGGCTTTATTAACCACCCCCCATAATCTTTAAATAATACAAGCAATGTTCCACAGTGAAACTGCACAATATTTCTTAGACTGGAGAGAAAAATACAGTTAAGTGTTACAGCAACAGGTGAGAAGCATTTATAACATTATCAACATTTTTTTCTAAGTGTTGAAGTTCTATTTCTCTGCATCTTGCAAATACCTGCTACAATGGCAATTCACAAGCAATAATCTTGTATCATTACCTGTATGTTTTCCCATACTGTCTTTTTATTTTTTCATGACATGAACCATATATTTTAAGCTTGCACTACAGTTTCCACCCTTTCATTCACCGTGCATCATTGCCTGTTGTTGCAGTGCTGCAATGACATTGCAAGTCAACATTAAGCATTGACAAGTACATATTCTTTTATGTTTAGCTTGTATAACAACAGTTCAAAACTGTATGTACTGCAATATCAGCTCCTATTATCAACAAAAGCAAAAAAAAGTTAACATTTCAAGGCATGACAATCATTAGCTGTACAGACTACAATTTAAAAAATGTTAGAAACATAACTGCACTTCTAAGATAAGCAGCTCAAATTTCCATGAAAGCCACCATGTTTAGGGCAGTTACATTGTTTTAAGCAAATGTTATAAACCTTATTATTTCACTCAACTTAGAGAGAAACTGGCCTGCACTGAGTAAAATTGCAGTTTCACATTCCTTAAAAATCACCCTAGTGAGAAACACAAGCAGATAAGAGTTAGTTCCTAATAAAATTTGAGGTTTTCTGGCAAGCCATTAATGTCTGAAGTAAGTAATTAATGATATACATTTGAATTTTAGACTTCATACCCTTCAGAAAAATGCAGTTTTAATACAAAAGCTATTATTCTAGTAACTGTAACAACAATACTTAAAAATCTGTTCCTAATTTTTGGCCTTTGTACCCCCTCCTCATTAATTTTCAGCTTTGTTGTGATTTCTTGAGAGATATGTGGCAATATTTTTTTTCTCATTTTCGATCTCTAATGTGACTATTTCAGACTTTTGTTACCGTAAAGAATAGTACCAGTAGGGTACAATGCAGTAATACATGTTTCTGGCAGTTGACAGAGCACTGTGACTAGAGGTTGGGATCTCTCTGCCACAGAGAAGAGGTCTGCTAAAATGCAAACACAAAAACAAAAAAGAGATGGCAAATGCAGAAAATAAAAAGAGGTGGCAGCCTATGTTGGTTGAGTGATGATTGTTCACCTCAGTGATTTCCTGGGATCTCAGTACTGACTGCTGTGAAATTTTTATTTGGACGAAAGTTGACAAAAGTGTAAAGCTCATTGGTGCCTGCCTGCACCACATACCTCTCATCTGTCCAGCCTATTCCTCGTTCAGTGGAGACTGTTAAATGGCAATTATGAAAACTTCTTGAAAGGAATCTGTGTATTTGCAAGAGGGAATAGGGAAGGTATTTATGTTGGAAGCCCTACTGGGGAAATGGGGGGGGGGGGGGGCAGATGTCTGTGATCTTGATATAAAATTATTAATAAAGTGTATGCATCATAGCTCTCAACTCTCCCTTATTTGGCCTAATCTTTTTGCCCTATCCCTCATAATTCTTTTTTGATTTTTTGATAAATTACTGAGGGTGACAGTCAATATTGCCAGGCATTAGAGTTTCAAGCTTCTTGTTGCTCCAAAAAATGGTTACTGATCAACCTGTTGCTCTATTAACTTTTTTTTTAAAGTGGTGTCCTTATTTTAGGACTTTGTACCCCTCCCCATTTATTCTGGCTTTGTCCGGAATTATTTAGCAAAGGAATTCAGAGGTATTGTCACTGCATATGCATCTGTGTCAGGTGTGAACTGTGCATCACAGCACTATTTAGGAAACTGCTTTGATGAAAAACCTGTTGTTCTGTTAAGCAAGGTTGTCATATTTGTCTGTGACAGGTGTAAACCATGCAGCATGGTACAGAATGGCTGTCCAGTACCTAGTAACATTTTGTACAGCGTGCCCCTTTCTGTGGCACATGTTGATGTTTAACACCAGTGCTAGCAGCATTTTCACAAATTTGGTTCTTCATACTTTTGCTTATTTAACATGCACAGACATGCACTTATGGACTAACTGGTAATATGTGCACTTTTGGAAGAGAAGGCATAACTCTCAACCTTCCATCTCCAGATTGAGAAACACAACCTTTCATAATGTGGAACAAATGGGCAGAAATGTGGAGCACTTAACTAACAGCTTACTAACAACTTCAACTCGGAATCTCAGAGGTGAGTTCGGAGCACGAATAAGTTTTAGTTGTATTATTGTACAGATTATGTCAGTGTTTGCTATTTATAGAAAGGCATGCAAGGGCAAGCGCTTCATAATAATAACTACAGGATGGCAAAACTGTGTGGCTTTATATGAGTGGCTAGGATTGTGATCTTTTCATCTGTTAAATAGCATTTTTATAAAAACAGACTTTGCAGGATAGATTACATCACTTGGTCAGTGCAGAGTGTTCATTCTGTTTATTGCTGTAGTTCATGCTATGTTCCTCAAAGGTTGATTATAATATTGTGGTGTTATTGTTATCCAGGGGCAGCAGCAGCAGGCAAGTCCAAAGGAAGCTGTGACTGCTCAGATGACACAATGGGCAGGGCTAATTGAAGTGGGTAGAACTATATTAGGACAAGATCAACTCTGACCGTGGCTACCGATTTAAAGAAATAAATGGTCATAAATCATTGTACAGACATGCTAAGGAGTCTTCCAGTCATACCTTTCAATTGTCCAGATTTTCGCAGACTGTCCAAATGTTTGCCTTATATTTTTGGTTTGTTCCTCGTTAAATTTGTGGCTTCCAGGCAAAAATGCATGCTAACCCAAATCCTGTTATATAATAGCATTATTAAAAATCTGTCCTTATTTTTCAGCCTCCCCCCACATTATTTTAGACTTTGTTCAGATTTCTTGCAGTAAGCTGTTGTGAGCTATGTATTCAACAGCAGTCTGTTTTTCAGACTAGTGTCACTTTTTAAGTGAGACATGGCAGATGCTTGAGTAGGTTACAGTAAGATAGTACAATATACAACACCTCTAGGAATAGACTTTCTGAGAATGTCCAGATTTTTGCCTCATATTTTTGGTCTGTTCCTTATAAAATTTGTGGTTTTCTGGCAAATCACTGGGGATTGAAGTAATACTATAAACGTTGTTATCAGCCATGTTTAATGTTTAAAGGTTGAGATGAGTCGAAGTCACGACAACTCCACTAGAAACATTTTAGTCCATGTGCCTGTCTACAGACTTTTGATTGCAGGAAATTATCTTTTTATTTATTCACTTAGTATGATAGTTCCAATCACTATCATTTAGTGAGTCTCAGTACTGATAATCTTTCAAGCCTGATGGACTTTTATAATACATTTCTGCCACCAAGAAGTTGATACTTGGTTCCTAATACATGGCAGATATCCATTAAAAGTAATATAGATTATTTCTAGAAAGATTCAGATGATAGCCCTCCCATCCCCCAGTGCACATACACACACACACATACACAAACTCCATTTACTAGATACTTTAAACATAGGAATCCGTTTTTCTAAATTTTTGTGCTGAATTAAGCCAAAGTCATGTTCTACTAAATTAAGTTCAGATGGTTAGTCTGCAAAGAAATATTATCAATCCTCATTCATTCCAGAGCTGCACCTGGCACCTGTAAACACCTCTCAGGTGGGTAGAAGGTCAGGGATGAACATGTCCCGGAAGAGCAAGGCTAAATATGAATGAATAAATGAAACCCTAAGCCAAAAGAACAGTTGTTCAGTATGATCTTAGATTAAAATTCGTATAATATGTTTATAAACCTGTTTAACTTTATTAGAGGCAGTTTGGGTTGAAATATTGTGGTATACATATATATATATATATATATATATATATATATATATATATATATATATATATATATATATATATATATATATATCATATAATCGAAGGTTCAACTCAGTGAACCTCCATTCGTAGAACCAAAAACAGTGAATGTTCACTTAAGTGAACATTCACATCAGTGAATGTTATGCACAAGGAATGGAATTAGTTAGCCAACAGAAAGAAATTTGCCCTTTTCCCCACTGTAGTGTGATCTCAGAGTTGGTATATATAAGAAGGTGTGGTGTGGGGAGTGCAGCCCCCCACCTGGGTGTTTTTGACATAGTGTGGTTTGTGTGACTGTCTCGCTGTTGGTCAACTAATTCAATTCCCTGTGTAAAACATTTGCTGATGTGAACATTCTCTTAAGTGAACATTTGCTGTTTTTGGTTCGAAAAAACAGAGGTTCACTGAGTTGAACCTTTGATGGTATGATATAGACCCAAATTACTGGATAGCATAATTCAGAATAAAACTAATTGCTTCCTAAACATATATTTGCTGTGCTTCTAAGAAGTCCAAATTTTGTTTGCTGAATTAGCACTATGGGAAACTTTTTCAGTTTCCCTGTATCATGTTTTTCTCTCTTTCACATATTATTTTGTTTCTGTTTGTTATAATAATCCTTGAATTCAAGCTACACTGTATTTTGAGTAGCATATATACTTCAGTGTGTAAATTCATTTGGCCGCTTTTCCATATCCAATTACCACTGTGTTTGTATGGCACTGTATGTAATTCTTTAGATTTTACTAATTTGTCTCAACAGCTAACCACTCCATCTGCAAGCCAATAGGTTTGGCCTTGTTTTTCTATTTCCCATCTTTATGCCTACATTGTTTTTATTAGCTCATTTTTATTCACTTTTCAGAATTTAGTTCCAACTAACTGCAAAGCTTTGATTTAGTCTTCATTTATGTACCATATAATTATTTTTATTTTTTACATCACTTGTGCTATCTCTTCTCTCTTTTTTTATTCTGCTACAGCTTTCATCTATTTCACAATGTAATCTGATGTAGAAATATTCTTCAATTGTTTATTTTTATTTTGTTATACTTCTTTAACTGGATTGTCCAGCTAGGATGAAGTCCATTTTCAGTGGAGAACTGGGAATGCTTCTCTGGTTAAGTCATTTGCTAAGAGTCACAGTAGACAAATGGTTACTGGAAGAGTCAAAGCCAGACCTCTAGGATGAAACTTGTTTGTAGCCTATAGCCTTAATTGTAGGTGCTAAACTCTCAGATGAACCTGCATATGCTTTGTTCAGCTCTATTAATTGAAGGCTGGCAGCACAGAGGATTAAGGCTATGAGCTGATAATGAGTTGCATTCAGTAGTCCTTGGTTTGACTCTCTCGGCCTCTATTTGCCCACTGTGTGTCTCTTAACCAGACAGTGCTTTGGGGCAAATGCAAAATTGTGCCAGGCTCTTCAATGGTCTACTTAACTACATGCTTAGCAACAACCTGTGAACCTAAAATTACTGAAATAAATACATAGGATCATAGGATCTTAGGAAATTACTAGGCTAATGTCTCTGGGACCCTTACAAGCCTAGCCAATAATTTATCCCCAAAAAAGAAACCTCAACCAGCACCTGTCACCCCTGTCAGTGAGGGACACAGGTGGAACCCCAGGGACAAAGTTGTGGTTGCCCATCTACTCATCAAGGTTGCATTTGAAGAGGGTCAGCAACGTACTTTGTTTGACATGCATGGGGAGTCTATTCCAAAGATGGGGCAGCCTCTGGGAGACATACCTGTCTCTCCAGCAGGTTTTGTTAATGTCACATATTAGATTTAAGCCTTTTAATCAGGTATTACGTAAGGAGTTAGACTTACAGATATGGAGCATCTCTAGTACACCAGGGTCTGAGATTGCCTTGTCGGTGAGACACAGATCACCTCTGAGCAATCTGTACGATACAGAGTAGAGTGATAGTGATTTGAGCCTGTCCACACAGGACAGGTGTTGGAGGCCATGGATTCTCTTTGTGAGGTATTTCTGTGGCCCTTCCAGTTGGTGCAGGTAATTGGAAAGGTACATACCAAATGAAACATTGTACTCAATTATTGGCCTAATGAGGGAGGAGTACAGAGAGATAATAACCTCCTTTTTTCTGGCTAGAATCCCTTTACTTATGAGATGAACCAAGCAAAAAGGCTTTTCTGACCACTCCTGCTACATGATGGTCAAATGTGATATTGTTGTCAACTTGTGTACCCAGGTCTCCTACCACAGGTTTTGTGCTTAGGGAGTTGCCGCTAATGTGATAATCAGTAGGGGCTGTGTTTTTGCTGAATGGTATGATAATAATTTTTTTTTTTGCATTTAACCAAAGGCCATAACTTTGGCACCAGTCATTTGTTGCTTTGAGACCCTCTTGAAATATGTTAACATCATTTGAGGAGTCAATGACAGCACCCAGCTTACAGTCATCTGCAAACTTGGTCAGCCACAGGCCTTTTGTCTTTGCCTGGACCTCTGAGAAGTAGATGCCAAACAATAGGGTTCCCAGGACAGATCTCTGGGGGATACCCCTAGTGACAGGTCTGCTATTTTAGGTAGTGGCACCTATTTTGACCTTATGGGTCCTATCAGTGAGCTAGTTGGCCACCCACCTGATGAGATAGGGATTTACACCAAGTTCTGTTAGCTTTTCAATGATGGCCAAGTGGGGGATTGTGTCAAAGGCTTTGGCCAAGTCAAAGTAAGCTGTGTGTACTGACTTTCCCCTCATCCACTGCCTTGTTGACAGTCTCAAAAAAGTCAACCAGGTTCAAGAGACAAGATCTGCCCTTGACGAATTTGAACTGGTTGGGGTCAAGTGCTTGGAGATTTCCTATGTCCTTGTTTATGAGGCCCATAATAATATGCTCCATGGCCTTACAGATTAGACTTGTCAAGCTAATGGGGCGATAGTTTCCAAGGTCAGTAGTGGCACCACCTTTGTGCAAAGTGCTGGAATGAAGCCTGTACTTAGGCTATGCTTGAATAGGGTGCTCAATGGTGAGGCTAGTTCTTGCTGGAGATGTAGCAGAATACAGCCTGGGATACTATCAGGTCCCATGGAAGCTGTGTTCTTTCCCTTGGATAGGGCCTTTAACACTCGATCTATGGAGACGTGAGGTGCGGGGCAAGTATCGGGGATGTCAAATGGGGGGACAGGGGGTGAAGTTTGCACTGAACCTGTCTGCTAGCAGGTTGGCTAAGTCAACAGGCTCAGTGTAAGTGGTACTGTTAAGAACTAATTCAGAACAAACCTGGGCTTTGTCATGGAGGTTTCGAATGTAACTGAAAAAGGCTTTGTGGTTAGCCTTTGTTTCGGAGGCTAGTTTCAATTCATAATTGGCTTTGGAGGTTTTCACACGTGATCTAATTTGCTTGTTGAGGCTAAGGAGGGAGTTTTTCCAGTTGGGAATGTGTGCCTTTTTAGCCTTAGACAACAGTTTCTTCATTTTGTTGTAAAGCCTTTTGATAGAGGATTTCCACCACACAGGTTTGTGTTTCCCTGAGGAGTAGGTTTTAGTTCTGTTGGCTATGGTTGAGTCCATGCAGTTGTACAGGTGCTTGTATACTGCACTGGCATACTGTTTAGCAAATGTGCCTGCATCCTCTGAGGGTGGTGGTGGTGTGAAGCTACTGATACCCTCCCTTAGAAGGTTGTAGTCAGTTTTTTAGAAGTTTTTTAGCCTGGTTATGGCTGGGGGGGTAGACAGGATAGACACTTCAAATATCCATTCAGTCAAATATATCCTAGAAATATAAATGACCATTTCACTGAAAGTTTGTATGCTGCTAAAGATTTAACAGAATATCAAAATGGAGTATTTGGCTAGCTATAATTAGTATAGTTTTATGCATATGTTTGATAGTGTGACATATTGTGCTAATATAAAGAAAAGGTTGCAGTATGTAAGAGAAAATGCTCATAAGAATGAATGGGTCTACAGGCTTGTTTTTCAATCTTTCAGCTGCTTTCCATGTGAGAGCATGGAACAGAGGGGTCTGGGAATTTGCCCTTACCTTGTTGTTGCACAGTCTCAGGAGATCATATATATAATTTGTAGGCAGTATGGGGATGTACAGTGGTTTACTGCTGGAAAAAAAAATGTTCCTTTTTTGTGTTTCGATCTTTTTAAATTCAATGTGAAAAGATTTATCTTTTTTGCATTCACTCAAGTGACAGTTTGTTCAATGTTGATACAATCAACGAAAAGAGTTATATTCCATTGAAAATGAAAACTGTTGTACAGGGCATTACCTATGCAATTTACAATATTTTATATGAAAAGTTCTTGTATGTTGGCAAGACTGTCAGGACTTTTATTAACTACTTACAAGCACAATCATTATATTTGTCACAGCAATGACGTAAAGACATTGTGGTCTATGTTAACTAGTTCTGACGTTTGTATGCCAAGGCTGTAACTAACATTAAAATTTATTCTTGCAACTTTCTAAGTTTCTGTGCAGCATAGCATGCCAAACAAAATACTGTCTCAACTTTAACACTTTGGCACCTTTCAAGTCCTACTTCAGAAAAATTACCTCAGGATCTTTTCTGTCACTCACAAATTGTAGCAGTTCTCTGTGAAAGCTGTTCCTAACACTGGATATCTTGATCAGCTCTGCACCTTCTGATAAATTAGGTGCTACATGCTAAAGAATTATATCTTTTTTTTTCACAAAATAAATTTTTACTAGTATCCTACGATCTGTCACCAAAATGCACCTTGACTCAACTGCAACAAAGATGGAGTTGAGGATTGTTATATGGATAAAGTGACTGCAACCTACAATCACATGTCTGATGCATTTTTCACTCCAACAGAAGAAATAATGTAAGTTGAAATGGAAAAATGTACAGTTTTGGTGGTACATTTTCTGATTTCAACAAAATAACAGTGCAGTTTCCACAGATGTAAAATAGCTTCAAAATGCTTTAAAGGGGATTGTGCGTGTCCCTATACCCATAAGTAAATCCGAAGTACATTGATCTTAAAGTTAGTACACATATTCTCACACACACACACACACACACACACACACACACACACACACACACACACATGCATATATATATATATATATATATTTTTTTTTTTTTTTTTTTTTTTTTATTTATTTTTTATATAGCAGGGATGCTGGGATGCAAAAGGACTTGCCCCCTGCAAAAAAAACGTTTTGATGTATAAGATACACTTTCACAGTTTTCTATTATTTGTAGTTAATTACACTCATTTCTTCTCAGTTTTGGGGTAGAATTATCAAGTAAGACGACAGATGACCGACCACCACAGCTAAAAATCTTATTCTAATAAACAATAAAAACGTTAAAACATTCAGTAAGCACTTTCAAGACAACAAGCTGCTTCATCAGACCATAAATGCTTTATGAAAGTAACTCAGTCATTAAAAAATACAAAATAAACCAATCATTTTAATGAAACAACCCACGTTCTTTAAGAATTGGCTTTAAAGAGATACAATCATTCAAGCCGGGATTTCTATCTGCTTGCATACTAATAATCCATTTTAATTCATTCCATTCCATCCTACTTCTTAAGTCCCCACCCCTCAAACTCACATTTATTAATTCTAACACAGTAAATCTAAAATTATGTTTAGAATCACACTCAAATACATGTCTTGCTAGTGGTAGTGGGCTTCTTTTTCCTGATATCATCCACATGTTCTAAAACCCTAATATCCAGTTAGTCTTCCCTATATAATAAGACTGACAGGCTGTACAATGTGCTTAATAGATCACATTACTACTCCTGCAATCTACATAAAAGTCAAACTCTATCCTATATTTAAACACTGGATGCTCAATATAGGAAGCAACCCATATACATTTACAGGCACTGCGTGTGCGACAGGGAAACATACCTGTGGAATCAATCGGAGCTCCTACAATCAATATTATGTGGATGTCTATAGCACAAATGACATTTCAAGGATCTGTTGTTCCTAAAGGAGAACTTAGGTATACCACCCACACTTTTTTTACATCTTGATCAGCCAGAAGGGCTAACCAATTCCTCTTTATGATGTCGCAAACTATGCCAACATCACTAGAATAAGTTAAAACAATACAAGGATCATTATTCTGTCCAGGCAAAATTAAATTGGAAGTATTCTGTATATACTCAGCAAAAAACAAACAAATAAATAAATAAATAAATGGTCTAGCAGAGAAGCAGGATGAAAAGTAATGAATTAAAATGGATTATTAGTATGCAAGCGGATATAAACCCCGGCTTGAATGATTGTATCTCTTTAAAGCCAGTGCTTAAAGCACATGGGTTGCTTCTTTGAAATGATTGGTTTATTTTGTATTTTTTAATGACTGAGTTATTTTCATAAAGCATTTGTGATCTGATGAAGAGGCTTGTTGCCATGAAAGTGCTGATCAAATGTTTTAATGTTTTTATTGTTTATTAAAGTAAGATTTTTATACTTTCAGCTGTGGTGGTCGGTCATCTCTCTTCTTACTTGTTTTTTGGACTTTTGTGGATTATATTGACCTTTATCCACCATTACCAGATTTATTTCATATATTTCAGATTGTCAAGTGTCAAATCAGAGAGAGAGAGATATGAATCATTCTGTGGTACAATAGATAAAAGTTAATGTGGACATGTAAAAAGAGCAGCAGGGGCAACTAATTCTAGCATATTGGCTGCTCATAGTGAATAAAGTATGACAGAAACATGGAAGCAAGTTGATGGAATTTATAAAATAAATTAAGAATACATATGTGAGAAGATTGCAGTTTTAAAGGGGCTTTTGTGAATTATGACTGTTTAGGCAACTGAATGGTTATGAAATAAATTGCGAAGATCACAATCAAATGTATTTAATGAAACAGTCAGATTCATGATCACATCATAATGGTATGGCAGTCAGTGAGATAATTATAGCAAAATAATGTGTTATTTTACCTCCCAAACATAAAGTTAGATAACAACTGCTTCATTCCAAATAACATCAACTTGTATAAACTACCATTGAGATCACAACCCTGATAGTAAAATGAGTTGAAACTTGACAAGTTGAGGCTCAACAAGTTTGGTTTATGATGGATAGAATGGCCCCCAAAACAACAACTAAATCATGCTAACACCAACAAAATATTGTAGAATTATCAGCTGTCATCATAGGTCTCTCAAAATGTTAAATGAATGCAGGCATTGTAGGAAAGAAGTACCAGGAGGATGAAAGCATACCACAGTGGTTATTAGATACAAAGGAAAAAATACAATTTGCAAGGGATGTAAATGCCATGGACTTATAAATTTGACAATTTATTTGTGTAAGTTATTACACAAATGATTGGTGGATTCAAAAAAAATTATTGCAAAGAGGATGGAAGGATTAAATAAACTGTTATAAAAATCAATGAATCAGATATTGTATTCATGGTGAATATTATGGCAAATATTATGGAGTCAGTATATAATGGTTTCCAAGTGGGTGACAATTTAGTACATACTAATAAGGTTGTGACCTGGTCACTCACTATGTGTTTCTCAACAAACTGTATAATCTGCCTGGAAATGAGAAGGTTCAAACTTGAATAGTTAAAATGTCAACAAAACATAACTTGCAGGTTGGAGATAGCACTAGTGCAATATGCAATTTCTGACCCAGGTAATAGTGATTCACTGTGCTCTACAAATAGTCTATACAGATGAAATGTTTTTATTCAAACATGAAAGTGATATTAAGCTGAAAAATTAGTGTCTGATTGTTGCAGCTAAAGGCAGTGTTAACAGCATCTCATGAAATTCTGAATGGAACAGGGGCGTTACAACTTTTGCATAAATTATAACTATTTGGTAAATTAATCAACAACATAATTAATACATGAAAAAAATTCTTATATAAAAGAAAACAGCATTGTAGAAATGTCTCCTTTTCTGTGCTATATCTATAGGGGCATGAATATCACTTGCAGTTTGTTCCCAAATGTGAGCCACGCCTCAGTCTTGATGCTGTCACTCAGCAGACTGAACTAATTCTCTAACCCCAAATGTGATATGTGATACAAATACTGTCAGCACTTTGTGGAACCATAATATGCACTGACTTCTCACTTGACATGATTCACACAAATGCATTTCTTTTTCACCTTCTAACTCAGAAGTTCTTATTCCACCTATTCCTCCTGGGTCCTTCTTCTTACCTGTTAGTTTTCCCACCACCTACTCTGAGCCATTGTGTTAAAATTCTTATTGGCATGCAGGCAACTATATCTGCTTTGTTGTCATCTGTGTCTGTAATAAATCTATTATTTTGCATGAGATACGTCTCACAGTGATCTTAGCTGGAGGGTGTTATAAAATATATTAGTCCGATTCATTAAGGGTCACAAAAAAAAGGCCAGCTATGCCATATAAATCCACTGGCATCAAAAGTCCCTGCAAAATAGGCTATTTGCAAGTAAATGTCATATAACAATGCCTGTGTATGCTATTATATTGTACTCATTTGTCAAATATTGGCTTGTGGGATTCACAGTGAAAGAATTACACTATCTAGAAAACCTACTCCTGTTAGTTAATGGTAATATATATAGAGAAGATTGTAAATATTAAATGTTAATCTCACCAGCTACTCAAGTCTGCTGTTACCCATATATGTTATAATGTTCTGTGAAAGCAAAACATGTCACAGAAGAAGTCTCTCTTGAGTTGTGCTTCAAGCTCACCTGTACTGCAAAAGAGGAAAAAGGAAACTTGAAAAATAGCTAATCTAAGTTCAGCTAAATGGCCATAACTATAATTATCCACAGCTTCTTGTTTTTTTTCTGTTAACAAACACATACATTTTCACAATTTTTTATGAGTCCCTGCCTTATGAAGTGCATAATTGTCATGCAAGTCTGTTCAGAAATGTAGTTTCATGGAATTATCACTGTGCAGTTCTTTCCAAGTTTGTAGTTTCATAAACTACACTCTTGGAAAGAACTGCATAGTGATAATTTCATGGTTAACGATGATATGATTCACTGTAAAATACTTAAAATCTGATGAGAAAATGTGAAAAAATTGTGAATTTATTTGTATTTGTTCAATGTAAAGTTGCATTACAAAAAATGTTGAAAGCCCAGTTTATTAACTATTAAAACAAACTTCCATAGATCTTCCCTATAATTTTCATGTCACGATTTCAGCACACCATTTTGGGGTCTGGCTTCCTTAACTAAGTAATATATCAACTAACAGTAGGCATTATTAGAAAGGACGAAGGCTTATTAATAAAATGACCTTAATGTCATTAATTTACGATGCCCTGCAGTATAAAAATTAATCACTGGTCATTACATATAATTCATATTTTCATATTTCTGCTCATGTTTTCATAACTAAGAGAAGTACATGATATTGAGAGGAATGGTGTGAAATGCCATGGTATGAGACACACAATTTTATTGCCAATGTCCATTTATGTCACACTACACTGGAGATACTGGTAGCTATGTGTTAATAATTATGGAAATAAACAATATTTCCATATGTATGTAATGCTTCAAAAAAGCAAATGACTTGCAAATCATTGCATGGCATCAGGTGAAATGTTAGATGTTGCTGAAGAAAACTGTCATTGATATTTTCACTGTAGGTTGCACATATATATGCTGTTTATATTGTTAATTATGTAGTCATGCATATGCTTTCATATTTCTATAAATATCAAAAATAGCTTAGTAAACATGTAGTCATAGAGGAGTTTATTGTTTGAAGGACAAGGCTCTATATTCAACCTTACCAGCCAATCAGTAAAACAGTTCACTGTACCTATCCAGGCATGTCCAAAGGGAAGTTTCAGGTGTACTCTCCGGTCCATTCATTTCCGGTGAATCTGGGCATTTTGAGGCAATGTTACAATTGCCTCATGTACACAGACAACCCACTCCTCCTTCCACTAAACACTAATACATGCGAGAGATGCAATTATACAGCCAAACTGGAGGCTAAACTCTCTCAACCCAAGACTGGACCAGGCAGTCAAGAGGAGAAGGGAATAACTTGAATCACACCACCAGTCTCACATAGACCTATGAAACCAGTACTGGCAAAAAACACACATAAATACATGAAAACATACTCGGAGGCTCTAAATAAAAATCTGCAAAAAGCAACAGAGACCTCTAAAGCAGACATCCAAGCAACCTCCACCCCCCAACACAAACAATGAAACACATACTTCACAAACCCAGTGTGCCACACAATCACAGCCCTTATGGCAAAATAACATACCCAACACACTAGTAATAGGTGACTCTATAGTCAGGCACACTGACGTCCCACTCACTAGGCTGAACAAGGAGAAAATTATTGTTAGCTGCCTGTAGGGTGCCAAGATCCGCCACATAACACAAGCACTCAGGTCACTCCAGAACAAGCACAAATATGACTCTGCCATTGTCCATGTTGGTGTGAATGACCTGAGTCGTACATCCCTAGACTACATGAAAAGAGACATGGAGTAGCTCTCTGATCACGTAGCCCAGGCCAGTATGACCCTGACCCTGAGTAGCATCCTGCCCTCACCAAGAATTATACCATGGTATAGAGAAAAAATTATCAATTTCAACAATTGGCTAAGCTTCTGGTGTCATTCAAAGGGGATCCAGTGTCTGTCAGCCTGGGATGACATGCTCGACAAGCCACACTGCTTTGCTAGAGACGGCTTGCACCTGTCACCCTTAGGCTTTTGAATTCTGGCCAAAGCTCTAGCCACCCCCATAGTGCCTTTTTTAGGCAAGGCTCAAAACACAAACCCACCACCATAAATAGCACAAGTAACAAAAATCTGAGGGTAATGCTACTCAATGCCAGAAGTCTAAACCTCAAAATGCATGCATTCAAGGCACTCCTCAGTATGGAGAAAACCGATATATTTGCAGTAACAGAAACCTGATTTAAGGAACCAGAGAGCACCCCAGCACTACCAAGCTACAACTCATACCATACATTTCGGTCAAAAATCCCGGACTGAAATACAAAAGGCGGGGGAGTATCCATATTCACCAAGGTTACCCACACCTCCAGGTTAGTGGCACAGCACGATGCTTCAGAGATCATCTACGTGCTACTAACAAAGAGCAAAACTGCTATTCAAATTATAGTTTGCTACAGATCACCCACCATATCCCAGGACCCCGATTCTGCATTCCTGGAAACACTGGGAAACATAAAGGTCCTACCAAACACCCTGATATTGGGTGATTTCAATTACCCAAACATTAACTGGGAGAACTACTCAAGTACAAACTCTCTTGCCCAACATTTCCTAGAATTTATAAACTCAAACGCCCTGGATCAACTGGTCAACACCCCCACCAGAGGTGATAACATATTGGACCTGGTCATTACCAACATGGGCGACCGGTGTTCCACACTGGAGGGCAACCCCTCACTGGTTAGATCTGACCATAAACTAATCACTCTGGATATCAACATTCCGCCAACATCCCCGGTCAAAGAAACCATCGTGAAAAACTTTTCATAAACAAACTTCACGTTACTTAAGACCGAGGTGGGAAGTTTCAAAGCCCCCATGCTAAAGGATAATGCTGCCCAAGCTGCAAAATCCTTTACTAATGCATTCTACGGGCACCTACAAGAATGCATGGATCATGCTATCCCAAACAAAACCAAGACCCACTCCTCCAAGAAAAGGAAACCAGTCTGGTGGACCCCTACCATAAACAAGCTATACAATAGAAGGAGGAAATTAGTACAAAAAAGAGTAAAATCCCAAGAAGGGAAGACATCCCTGATCAGTATCAGCAAGCAACTATGTTCCCTCATAAAATCATCCAAGGCTAGCTTCGAAAGAAAAATTGCCATGGACTCCAAAGATAACCACAAGGCATTCTTTAACTATGTCAAGAATCTAAGTGGCAATTCTCAGGTCTGCTCGGAGTTAGTGCAGAATGGCGCAACATACACTGAACTGACTGATATTGCCAACATCCTGGCAGACAGGTTCAGTGCAAACTTCACCCCCATCTCACCCCCAAAAGGGACCATTACTATACCAGAAGAATGTAATGCCCCTGAAATCACAGACACTCAGGTTAAAATATCCCTCTCCAAAGCCAAAAACACAGCATCAATGGGACCAGACAGTGTCCCAGGCTGCGTTCTACATGAGCTCAAAGATGAACTAACCCCTCACCTAAACAAACTGTTTAAACTCAGCCTCTCCACAGGCTATGTGCCCACAGAGTGGTGCACAGCAACAGTTATTCTGCTCCACAAAGGTGGAGCCAAAATGGACCCCGGGAACTATCGTCCTATAAGCCTGACTAGCTTGGTCTGTAAATCTATGGAGCTCATCATCATGTGTCTCATTAACAGAGACATTGGAAACCTCCAACCACTGTACCCTACCCAGTTCGGCTTTGTTAAGGGCACATCATGCCTCCTAAACCTGGTGGACTTCTTTGAGACAGTTACAAAGGCTATAGATGAGGGAAAGGTGGTCCACACAGCCTACCTAGACCTTGCAAAGGCCTTCAACACCATTCCCCACTCGGGTATTATAGACAAGCTCACCAGCCTGAACATAAACCCCTATGTCACGAGATGGGTTGCCAACTGGCTCACAGACAGAACCAACATAGTAATAGTTGCGGGAACTAGGTCTGACTCTAAACCAGTTACAAGTGGCGTTTCCCCAGGGCTCAGTCCTAGGACCCCTCCTGTTTGGCATATACTTCTCAGAGGTACAGGCAAACACAGGAGGACTATGGCTGACCAAGTTCACGGACGACTGCAAACTAGGGGCTATAATTGACTCTCTGGCTGACACAGACATCCTCCAGAAGGGTCTCACTGAGACAGATACCTGGTGTCAAAACCATGGCCTCAAGCTAAATGCCAAAAAGTGCATAGTCATCCCCTTTGGAAAAAACAAAGTACCCACAAACTACCACATAGGTGGTAGCTCCCTAAATACGGAAGACATAATAAGGGACCCAAGTAGGTAGTAACCTCTCCTTTGATAATCACATTGCCAAAGTGGTTAGAAAATCCTTCTATGTGGCCCACCTAATCAGAAAAGGGTTTGCATCCAGATTGAAAGAGGTCATTGGGCCCTTCTACGCATCACTCATCAGACCCATCATAGAGTACAATGCCCCATTTGGGATGTACCTTACAAGACACCTGCAACAACTGGAAAGGCCACATAAGTACCTCACCAAGAGGATTACTGACCTCAAGCAGATGCCCTATGCAGCTCGACTGAAAAAACTCCAGCTGTACTCAGTTGGATACCACCTACTCAGAGGTGATCTCTGCCTGACATACAAGGCCATGTCCAACCCAGAACTGATGGACATGCTCCACCTAGAGAAAACCATATCCCCTCGAGCCACATGCTCCAGGGTTATAAACCTCACCACAATAATAACTAGGATGTGCTGGTGGGATAGATTCCTGTCCCAGAGACTTCCCATGCTCTGGAACAAGATTCTAATCTACATTAGGCAAAGCTCCTCACTAACCTTTTTCAAGAGAAACCTTGACGAGTGGATGGGAAACAGAAAGTTTACCCCAGGGATCACTTCAATGGCTCTGCTGGACAGAGGCACAGGGAACTAATCTAAGGGGGCAGCAAAAGCCAACACATCCCAGCTAGGCTTGTAAATGCCTTCGGGCAGATAGCCTATTACCTACCTATGAACCTATTAGGTGAATGTTTATTCATGGCTAACAAAAGTGTTCCAACAATATATGTCTAAGTTGTACATTTTCCAGGCTATGACAATTTGTTCGTGAAAGTTTAGCAAAAAATATAATTTTAGTTTTTTGTACTGCTGCAGTAGCATTGTCACCTCATAGTAAGACGCTGCCCAGTTCGATTCTCAGCTAGAGCGTCTTCTGCGTGGAGACATGCATGAATTTGCGAACCTTCGTTGAAGGTTGTGCATCAGGGCTGGTAACTCGGCATGTAAAAATCAACTACCAATCATTAGTGGACCGGAATTCCACTGTGGTGACCCCTGGCCGGGAAAAGCTAAAAGACACAACAAGTAAAGAATACGTCTCACTGATACCATTGCCCTTTGAACAGTTTTAATAGCTTGTATTGTTTAAAAAATATTTCTATTTGTTTATTTTATGCTTTTTAAGTTGATTTAGAAAATGCACTGGAATGCAAGGATGTATGTAGGCTGCTAGAGATGTGACATTTCACACAGCATATGTGTTAATAAGATATACAATATTGTTTCACTATTCTTCTATTTGCAAAATTATGTTTTTGAGCAGAGTTGCATAAAATCAGCTGCATAGTTCATGAGGGGGAACTGATGTTTTTTCTTTTAAGAAATGGTGACATTATGTGTGCTTCTTTTCTGCATAAGCATGTAAAGCAAAATAATGAAAATTCATTTTCACATGTAAATTATAAGTTGAACACATGCCTTTCACATCTCCATTTCTGAGTATTTTTGCAACAAATTTTCAAATATGCTGAAAGTCCAAGTTTTTTGCAAGTATATTAAGCACCATAACATCTCCATTTCTTATTTTTTTCACACAGAATTTCAACATGCAATTTGTAATATTATCGGGTGGCGCAGTGGTGCAGTGGTTAATGCTGTTGCCTCACAGCAAGAGGTTCTCCGTTTCGATTCTCAGCTGGGGTGCCTTCTGTGCGGAGTTTGTATGTTCTCCCTGCGTTCATGTGGGTTTTCTCTGGGTACTCTGGCTTCCTCCCACATTCTAAAGACATGCTTCAGGAGCATTTCTCCCTGGGCCTCCACTGAAAACAGGATCTGTGGAACCTAGTCGAACTTTCCCGGTTAATAAATAATCTCTCATCTCATGAGTAACATAACTGTTATTCATACCTCTCACCCGATTAATGCAGGAATTCTGGCCAAAGTAAAAAATAATGAAAGAGTACAAAGGCACAAATTCAAGTTCAAATTTTAAATATAGTTCTTATAAAATTAGAAAATTATCAGAATAACAGGTTTTGCATTAACATGCATGTTATAAAATATATCAATCCTGATATTCAAATGTCTGTCATTTTTAATGACTTCACTGCTCAATGATTTGGCAAAAAAAAAAAAACAAATTTAATGAGGAACAGACCAAAATCTGAGGCAAAAATGTGGACATTCTGTGAAATTCTGGATAGTTGAGAGGGACACATTTCAGTCGGGAAATACTACTGGACTATCAGTTTATGCAACATCTTTTTTGGACAAAATTTCTCAATAGCATGAGCTGAGGCTTTAGAGATGATATGTTGAAAATATGGTATTAAAAAGCTATTAAATGATAATGCTTTTAGCATTTGTTAAAATAATCCTTATGAAACAAGGCAGAATGATTTAAGAAGCTGTCCAGATGATGCAAGGTCAGGGTGCCATCTGTGCTATCAGTCACTTCAGTTTGTGAACAAACCTGGTGAGCTAGTGAGGCAGTGGGATGGCCAGGATGGGTTTTCTTCAGTCCAGGAAAAGGGTGTATGTGGATGCTTATGACTAATTCAAGCCTACAATATTGACTTATCTGTGTTCCAGTCCATGCCTTAAGTACTACTTGGGTGGGTTGCCTTGTCTTAATTACACCTACAGTATCTCAAAGGTAAATCAAACAACATGCTGTTTCTACAATGTAGCTTAATCATTGCATAGTGTACATGTGTGATTCAGTGACAGACCTGCCACAAGTGGTGAATGCCAGGCAGCAGAGCTGGCTATATTATATGCTAATTATCATATGAACAGATGCTAATGAACAACATTATTAGCAGCACATAGTATGCAAATGAGGTAATTTAAGATGGCAATGGGATTCAGAAATGTATAAAGAGAGTGACATGATGCTCTAACACTATGACTATGTGGTAATGTCTGTAGCTAAGCCATCATGTACATGTTGCAGATCTGCAAAAATATGTTAGGGTTTCTGCAGCATTTGTTAATGCAATTATACAAGAATATTTTCTTCACATTACAGGCCATGGTGGTGCATTTCATCCCCTCAAAGGTGCCAGCTCATTTGACTTTACACAAAATTACATGGAGTCCACAACACCGACATTGTGGACTGGTGCTTGTGGATAGGGACACCATGCACACCCTGATGGATATGTATCAGTCTCATCTTCAGGCCTATGGAGTCATGGATTGCCTATTGTAGTGGAAATCAAGGTATGTGTGGCTTTACATATATTAGTTGCAGAGAAATTTCAGTGGCCAACAGTGGCACAGTGGGGGTATCTCAGGCATCTGCCTTGAGAATTCTATATCAGTTCCTCAGTGCTATGCTGCAGCATGTGGATGAGCATATGTGGTGTCCAAGTACCACAGAGGAGAGACAGACCACACCATGTGGCATTTATATGATACAGCCTATTTCCCTGAGGGACCAGGGAAGATAAACTGTACCCAAATTAATATAAAGGCCCCACCTAGGGAACTGGGAAGACGCTATGTGAACCAGAAAGCATATCACTAAATTAACTGCTAGTGGTTGGGGTTTGGCATGGTAGTTAAGGTGTTAATTTCACAGACAAAAGGTACACTGTTTAACTGTTACCTTTGAAGGGAAATTGGCTAGGCTTAAATTGGCCTCCAAGACCAGCTAGCCTTGTACTTACATGTGAACCTATGAGGTGCTATCTAATGCATGAGAAACTATTTTCAATGTATCAACAGGTCACCCAGACAGTTATTATAACTCCCACACATAGCACACATATAAGCTGAATCAGTGGTTTGTAAGGGGTAGCTTGCCCCAGGGTTATCTTTTTGGAGATGATGGACATGACCTGAAACCTTTGCTAATGACATCTACCAGAAAAATCCACACAGTGAAGCAGACCAAGGATACAACTATACCCTACTGCAAACCAAGGTTATTGTGGAATATGTTTTTTAACTGCTGAAGGCACACCTTCACTATCTGGATTCATCTGGCGGTGTCCTGTGGCATGACCCTGTCACATGCGCAAAATTATTTTCAGTATGTACAATGTTACATGATATCATACTTAGGATATAGTTGCAGTGGAGGGGGGGCAGCTGCACAAGAAATGGCGGCTGAGCCAGATGTGCAGTAAGTGGAGGACCCAGCAGCAGGGGATGGACATGCTAGACATCAGTGGATGCAGTATGCTGTGGCATTAGCAAAGAGGCAGCAACTTGCACATAGTTTTGCCTCATAGTAAAACATATACACTACAGTAAAAGTGAGACATGGCAACCCAACACCAGACTGTGTTTAACCATACATAGGCTGGCCACATTGTGGATCAGACATAGGCAAACTAAGTAACTTTGTACTATAGGCAGGGCACAGTTGTCATTTTCTCAGTCAAGGAGGAGGAAGAAGTAGGAAATATCGTTCACAGGGAAATTTGTGAGGACAATGAAAATTAAGATTATAGTTGTGTGTAGAAGATGTGGTTGAGATGGTGGTATTACCATAAAAGGCTTTCTGAAGGACCAGCATTACTGGATGTCAGACTTTGTGAAGCACAGTGGCCTATGGTGGTATGAGTGTGTCTTCTGGATACAGCCTCAACAGTAGATGAATCACAGCAGCCTGACATATTGGACAAGTCCAGGATATGCATGGTAGAGGGTTGAGCATCCCATGCATGCACCTGCTCAAGATATCTGCTTCTACCAGGAGTTGTATTGGGTGTCCATAGCCCTGGCTAGATGTCAGTGTACTGTGTGACTGTGGATGATATCTGTTACTAGACATGACACTGTTATGACTGCTATGACCCAAGGGATGCCATCTCCAAGCCATAGTCACCTCCACAACAGATGTAGCTGTGAAAGTGCCAACCCTGCATTGTCATAATCTAAGCCATCCATGGTCATGACAGCTACCATTCATGCTAGTGCTAGTGGTGGAAATGTTTTGTGGATGGCCCCTGACACACATGTTATACAAGCATGAGTGGACATGGTGCACACTAGTATATTATTCAGTCTACCAAAACTATCACACATATGGGTATGCACTCTCAGAGATCATACCACACACCCTGTATTTTCTATAATAACTCTGAAATGGCTGTGGGGGTACTAGCCTGTGCCTCCAGGATGGCCTTGCACATACATTGAGCCATGGCCATTGACACTACTGTGTCTGGTTACTGACTGGCTACTTCAAGAGGAGGCTGATAACCATGTCTCCAGTACTCACCTGTCTGTGACTACCCCCCACCCCCCATGTATGGGGCTTATGGAAGACTCATGATTATCTTGGAGGGTCTACCACATTTCCTTGATTATAAGTGTTGCCAGTAACCTATTGTCCTTGTAGTGTATGTGTCTCCTTTACGCCTCAGGCACAGCACATGTGTACTTGGTATGTATGGGGCATCCTTTGGTCTCATTCCGTTTGCTCAATGCATGCGGGACCATAAAGGAGTGTCACTGCCTCTGACAAAGGCTAGAAACTTCTTTGTTTCTCTCAGAAGTTGCTTGACCAATGGCCCTTCTCCTGTTATCCTTACTGTTCCATGCCTGGTAGACAACTGTTTTTCTCTGCAGGACGTGTAATGCCAGTCATCCTATGATGGACCATGTCATATGTACAGTCCTGGCCTCCTACAGTATTAATGACTGTTAGAGAATGGGTGATCTGTACATTGCCACTCTGATTGCAGAACAAACATTATATAGCACACTGTTAATTTCTAGGTAATACCCACTTAAAAACAAGTCAATGAGTGTGGAAATGAGAAACAGAGAGACAGAGAGAGAAAGTGCTGCCTGTGTATGAAACTTTTAATAACGGCAACATGCAGTCCGTTATCAAGGACATATGAAACTCACTGCAAAAGACAATCCATCATCAAGGACATACAAAACTTTTAATGACTGCAATAGGCAGAAGGACGTGTGAAACATTTAATGTCTGTCATACTTGACTGACTTTATTCCTTAGTGATTAAGCTAGTAAATTATTAGCCATTGCAGATCTATGTTCAAAATCATTGACAGTATAGGGAAGAGGGTGTAGTTGTGCTTCATAACTTATTATTTTTTTATGTGATACATCATGGATGGAGGATGAAAACTGTTTGTGACTACTGTATGTGTGTGTGTGTGTGTGTGTGTTTAGACATTAAATAACTACATAACATATATTTTGGATATAAAATCCTTCCTCCAACACCAATTCCATATACTACAGCAAGTCTGAAATCTTAGGCAGAGCAACTATTTTACATCAAAAAATATAAAAAAAAAACAATGTAGTAATTAAAAAACAATTTAACAGATAGTCCATTCTCTAAGTGCAATAATGCCTTCCAGGGTGTGTGTTATTGTGGAAATCATGCCCTTTCAGGACTGTAGAGGCCTGATGCAGCTGGGTAGGCATTATTCTCACAACAATACACACCCTGGCAGGCATTGCTTGCTTACAAGGTTTTTTCCAGGCACAGTCTCAGATGGCCCAGAAAGCAGCACCCTACTCAAAAAGCCACTGACCATAAAGATGGTGGACCTGCAGTAGCACTTCATTCTCTGCCTTTGAGAACTTCATTGTACATATGGCTTTCTCAGCAGAGTCACTGTTGTTCCTTCTTTCATAATTAGTAGGCATTGTTCTATAGGCATTAAAACCAGAGCTATTACCATGGTGGTCATGACTGCTCCAGACAACCCCTTACCACACTGTGCCCCCCAATCTGTATACAATGCTGGTGTTGTGCTTGATACTTTTACATGTCTATCAGGACAGTTTTTATAATGCCAGGCTCATAACATTACTGACAGCATTTCGACCGCATCCAAAAACCCTAATATTTCCAATCACCATACTGAATTGCATGTATCCTTTCATTGTTAAAACACTTGCACATGTGCTATTCCATATTCTATACACCAGAATTTTTTTTATCACAAAATCACAATACATGGTTGCCCCTAAATTTCTTCCCACATATTCTCATTACCTGCTGCTTGGTATGGTTCCCAATAGCTTAACATTCCTTCAGCACAATTTCCTTAGCCTTCTACAAGTTCTTTCACTTTCCCATTCAGCTTATAAAACTGCTGCTAGATATAATGTATTGTGTACTTAAGTAAAATAACAAATACATATAGCTGTACTTATGAGCAAGAAGCTGAAAAAGTAGCACTTCTGTATGCATGCTGTGATCCAGCACCTGTATGTAATCATGTAGTAGTATCACCTGTAGTAGCTTTTCACCTTGCAGCTCTGTGATGTCTTCCTCAATGTGAAGAGGTTCACTGCATTAGTTTCATGGTTATATCATGAAAATTCAGGTGCAAAGAGTATGCAAATGACACCTCAAGAAATTATTCTCTCTGAATTGCTCAGTTTGCACATTGCATTTACTGACAAAACATCATGCTGACTTGCAGATTCAGGCAGCATGACAAATGCACAGTGTCACCTGGGAGGAATATATAATTCTACATCTTACCTAATGGAAATGGAATCACTGCAGTGCATGTCATATTCATGGCTGTGAGAAGACAGACATATTTCTCTACTGTTTTTCTGTCAGGTAAAGTCTGTTAAAGATGCAAACAACACACCATGCAGGGCTCAGTAGTAGCACATGCAGGAAATTAAAATATTCCTTCATATACTCCACAATGACCACAGCCAGCATCTACTGCAGGAGGCATATGAGGAACCCCAAGAGAGACATAGAATGCTCAAAAAAACTTTGACAGGTGCAATGGAAATTCAGCCCACAGACAATGAATGCTGCCATCTTTACAGTAACCTCAAATGACATCATTGCTAACACCTTGACAAGTGGCAGGCTAAGGTTACAGCTATAGCACCAGAGATATAGTATAAGTAAATTGTGTTTTGCCTACTTATACATACTGCCAGTGTGTGATATGCACATATATTATGCACTCCTGTTTCTCTCTACATAGCCCCATAAGCAATAGGGGAGAATATGCAGCTGCAAAGAAGGAGGACTGGGTGCCTTACCAGGCACAAGGGAGAGTATATCTGCTTCATATAGTACAGGGTAAAATATTGATACAATGGCGAGTTGGTATATGTTCTGCACACAGACTGTAAGTATGCTGAAAGTGTAGAGCTCTAGTCTGCCACTGGAGGTTTTGTACTCTACTGCCAATTCCTTAGTTCAAAATTTGCTGTGTGTGTGTTTGCTGTTTTTAGTGCATCTTTCAGTGCTGCCTTCAGCAGGACTGTACAAATAACTCAGCATATTAAGGCCTTGAATTTTGGATAGCATGTTTTGATTTTCATGGGTGCAGTTCCCACACTTGGTTGTTTATCATGGAAATTTGGCGAGAGTGTTTATTGTAGTTTCGAATACCGTACCCATAACAGTGTAAGATAAAACTATGTATGAACTGCATTGCTTTATTTTATATGCACTTTTCTCTCTCCTACCCTTGTTCTCACTATCCTTTCCATTGCATACATCTGTTTTATTTTTCTTATATTGTTTTTCTCCATTTATTTTACAGTTATATGACCAGCATTTAGACCTGTACCCATTGTTCTAGTAATATCTTCCAGCAGCCCAGCAGGGGCACTACATCTATGCCATCTGAAGCCCAACCTGCCAGTTTCACCTTCCCAGCTCAAATATCAGCTTTAGGAGACATACTGTCCAGCCCTGCAACAGATGTTGGGGCTGTTGTTTCTGCCACTGGTAGTGGGAGTGACACCTTTGTGACACACAGGCAACTATCAGACATGGCTTGGCATTGGCCATCTAGAGAACGTACTCCAACAGCTCATTGACTTGCATTCCTACTCTGCATCCAACTATGGCCCCATTGCAAGGAATCCCAGGCTAGAGTTTAATCTCCCACTGAGTCGCAATAGGCAGGGTTGTCAGCTGTGTAACTCCATCCTATCTACCATCATGGTGTTACCCTCTCTTTTCAGTCTATGTTCACCCTTGTTTGTTGTCCAAACCTCCAAAACACCATTGTCTATCATCTATTTATTTGATGGTTCTTTCTCTATTGTGCTCCCTTCCTTCATTGTGTCAGTTTTATAGTTTAACTGATGCACAGATATTCACAGATATTATAAAGCCACTGAGTCTGATGACCAGCCATGTCTTGTCAGTACCCTCTCTCAGTTGCACCTCCTTTCTCATTAAGGGCCACACCAGTCAATCCTGGAGTAAATGTGTGAATTCCCATGCAACCATTTAGTTTATATTTGAAAGGAAGATAGCAAGTCCTACTGCTTAACATGAAGGGGAAGTTGATTACAGAGGTTTGCAAGGTGCTGGGTTATAAACCTCTCCCTCAACCATGTTTTATCTCTTTGTGAAGATTTAAGTCTCTGGTTCTAGTAATGATGGCAATATTTGACTTGCAGAGTAACAGGAGGTCCAGGACAATTGAGTATCTAATGGCAAGATAAGAGAGAGATCTCTCCTCAAAAAGCTATAAGACAGTAAATAAAGGGATACAGCTCCAAGCCTGCCTTGAAAGCTCAGACACTTCAAGACTGTAATCTTCTGGTTAGGGACCGTTGTGGTATTTCTAATTATTTGCAGACATAACAAACTGGTGAACCAAATGAAAAACACAATCCAGGCTGGAAACAACCACACAAGAAACAGGATGAACCAGATTTTAATGTCAGTTTTAGCACTTTCATCTGTATATAACACAGTACTTCTTCAGAAACATTATACTAATACAAAAATCCATTAAATACCATACTTTCCCCTCCCCTGAAAAAACACATGCACTGCCAAAACCAATGAAATGCACACTTCAATTAAGATACCTCACAAATTCTTGACAAATAAAGACTTGGTTGTTGTTGTTGTTGCTGTTGTTGTGTCTTTCGGCTTTTCCCGGTTAGGCGTCGCCACAGCGGAACTCCGGTCCGCTAATGATTGGCAGTAGATTTTGACGTGCCCAGTTGCCAGCTCTGACGCACAACCTTCAATGAAGGTGCGCCCATTCATACATGTCTCCACACAGAAGACGTTTTAGCTGAGAATCGAACAGGACAACGTCTTACTGTAAGGCGACAACGCTACCGCAGCACCACCACCAAGCATTAAAATCACACATTCTTAAAGACACATGTTCTTTGAAAAGCACACATTTGGTATATACAAGAACTTCATACTATATAGGAATGAAGCTTCAAAATGCTGGCAATAGATATAGTTTCATTGAATCCAGGTGGAAAACAAGCATTAAACCTAACTTGCCACCTTAACTCTTTATATTTAATGGTGTCAGCCCAAGGACCACCTCTTACATTTTTATTAATCAACTCAAGACACAAAAATCCAAATTCATGACCAGGGTTTTCAACCACATACTTAGAAAGTACATTGTTGGGGTTCCCTTTCTTGATAGCAATGATGCGCTTATATATACGATATTTAAACCTTTTCTGGGTCTTTCCTATATAAAACCCATTACATTGTTTACAGACAGCCAGGTAGACAATCCCAACAGTATTACAGTTGCAGAAAAAAAATTAGTTGGATGTAAATACCGTTAACAGTCATCTCGTCACCTTCTATGATGTATTTACATAGGCTACAAAAAACATATTTACGGGTACCAGTTCTCCCACTGATCTTGTTTGAAACACCAACCTCTCCATTTTCTAAGATTTCCTTAATGTTCCTCCCCCTTTTGGAAACAATTTTGACACTACCCCCAATCAACTTTTGAATTTCATGGAAACATGAAAAAAACATTCCAGTTCTTTTTCAAAATTTCATAAATATGATCACTATCGGGGGAATAGATGGTGACAAAGTTTAGTTTGTAACCAAATTTGTCTCCTTCATCAGATTTGTTATTTAGGCCAAAAGTGTCACAATCACCATTTAACACAGGGAGAAAAAAACTTTTCTTCTTTTCTCATCTACCTCATCTCTTATATTTTGTACCAATTCCTAGAGGTAACCTCTAGCCAAAAACATATTGGCCAAAAATTCACATTCATGGGAGTAGGTGTCTTCTTCAAAAACCATCCTTGTCAAACTTAGAAATTGCCCCTTTACAATGCCATGTTTTTGATGTCCCAGGTGGCAACTGTCATAATGTAGGAGGCAATTTGAAAAGGTGGGTTTCCTATAAATGCTGCTGACCAACCTTTTGTTCACTGTGTCTTTGGTGATTTTGACATCTAAATATGAGATGTCTTGTTCACTCCATTGGGAGGTAAAAACAAGAAAATCTGTTGTTTGATTAATATAGTCAAGAAAAATCTTCAATTCATCTAGACTTTTTTCCAAAGAATAAAGATCTCATCCAAAAAATGCAAATAGAGGGCCCATGGTGGGGCCTCTCTATACTTCTCAAAGATAAACCTTTTCTCCCATTGCAACATTACTACGTTCACAAATATGGGGGCGCAAGCCACCCCCATTGCCACTCCTACTTTTCTGAAAAAAGTAGTGCCCATTAATGTAAACATAGTTATCCTTCAACACCATCTCCATTAACACATCTAAGGTGTTGATCTTATTAGAAAAAAGGTGGCTTTCAGTTAGAAAATCATAATACCAATCCAAACCCTCCTCATGGGGTATCACATTGAATAGATTAACAATATCCACAGTACACAACATTAAGTCATCTTTAAATTCAATTTTAGACAATTTAGTAAGGAAGTCCCAGAAATCCCTACAAATGTGCTGAACACCTTCCAACACTTTTTTAATGTAATATCCACATATTTGGCCAAAGGGTGGGCTTCAGATTTGGATGCATTCACAATTGGCCTCATCGGTGGATCCCTTAAGTTTTTGTGGATTTTGGGCAATCCAAATATCATAGGTATTATTGTATACTTCACAGCCAAAAAGGTCCATTCATCTAAACTGATCTGTTCTTGGTTAAGCATATCCTGCAGTTGCCAGTCAATTCAGCATAAGCAATATGTGCTATGTTGAAAGACATTTCCTCATAAAAGCCAGCATTTTGTTAAAATAGTCACTTGACCTCATTAATACTACCCCCTGCCCTTGTCAGACTTCATGACCCTTATAGTTTTATCATTACACAATCCCTGCAACAATTTTCTCTCTACATCAGATAGGTTAAAAAACTATCTTTGCATTGATTTTTTCACAGGTTTCTAAACTCAGATTCTCAGAGTCTTTCAAAAATTACTAACGGCCACATTAAGGGAGGTTTAAAATGCTACTCCTTTTCAGAGCATTACTATTAAATTCAACTTCTTTCCATTAAACAGCAACTTAAAGTTCAATTTACACAAAAATACCTTAAGGTCAAGAATTAAATCAACAATGTTCATTTTGACAGTAGGAATAAAATTAAACCCATTACATAGTAATTCAATAACATGTTCATCAAATGACTTGTCAGAGTAGTTATACAAGTAAAAGTCACCTTTTCTGTTGCTCATAATACTGGGACCAATGTCCTCATGTTCATCTAAGTCTGCTTTGAATAACTCCTTGTTGCTTAATAATCCCGATGTGGGTTGTTGTTCCTCCACGATTGTTGCTGAAATCCCACATTTGACTTCCCCTGAGGGTAATTCTGATTCTGTTTGTTGTACTGTCGATTCTTTATCCTCTCCGACAGTCTCAGAAGCTCCCTGGAGGTCCAGAAGAATTGCATATCTAATAGCAAAATAAGACAGAGATCTGTCCTCAAAGATCTATAAGACAGTAAATAAAGGGATACAGCGCCAAGCCTGTCTTGAAAGCTCAGACACTTTTAAGACAGTAATCTCCTGGTTTGGAACCTTTGTGGTATTTCTAATTATTTGTTTGGTATCTTACTTTCCCCTTACTTATAGGTTCATATGTTCATAGGTAGGTACTAGGCTATCTGCCCAAAGGCATTTATAAGCCTAGCCAGAGTGTGTCAGCTTTTGCCACCCCATTGATTAAGTAACTGATCCTCTGTCAAGCAGAGCCAATGAAGTGATCCCAGGGGTGTATTTTCTGTTACCAATCCACTCGTCAAGGTTTCTCTTGAAGAGTGTTAGAGAAGGGGTCTTCCTGATGTAATTTGGAATTTTGTTCCAAAGCATGGGGAGTCTCTGTGACAAGAATCTATCCCTCCAGTATGTTCTATTTATTGTTGTGGTGAGATTTAACTCACTACAGCGTGTGGCTCGCAGTGACTTGGATTTCTTTAGGTGGAGCATGTCCATCAATTCTGAGCTGGACATGGCTTTGTAAGTCAGGCAGAGATCACCTCTGAGTAAGCGATATGCCACTGAGTGCAGCCGGTGTTTTTTCAGTCGGGCTGCATTGGACATATGTTTGAGGCCAGTAATCCTCTTGGTGAGGTACTTTTGTGGTCTTTCCAGCTGTTGGAAGTGTCTTGTGAGGTACATCCCAAATGGGGAATTGTACTCTATGGTGGGTGATGAGTAGAGGGGCACTATAACCTCTTTATTTCTAGATGCAAACTATTTAGTAATTAGATGGGCCACATAGAAGGATTTCCTAACTACTTTGGCAATATGATTGTCAAAGGAGAGATTACTATCTACCTGGGTCCCCAGATCTCTTATTACCTCTTCTGTATTAAGGGGGCTACCACCTATGTGGTAATTTGTGGGTGTTTTGTTTTTCCCAAATGGGATGACTATGCATTTTTTGGCATTTAGCTTGAGGCCATGACTTTGACACCAGGTGTCCATCTCAGTAAGGCCCTTTTGGAGGATGTCCGTGTCAGCCGGAGAGTCAATTATGGCTCCCAGTTTGCAGTCATCGGCGAACTTGGTTAGTGTTTGCCTGTACTTCTGAGAAGTATATGCTGAACAGTAGGAGTCCCAGGACCGAGCCTTGCGACACACCACTTGTGACTGGTTTAGAGTTGGACCTGGAGCCCGTTATTCTTAATGTGTGAGTTCTGTCTGTAAGCCAGTTGGCAACCCATCTCGTGACATAGGGGTTTATGTTCAGGCTGGTGAGTTTTTCCTGTAATACCCGAGTGGGGAATGGTGCCGAAAGCCTTGGTGAGGTCAAGGTAGGCTGTGTGAACCACCTTTCCCTCGTCTATGG
The DNA here is from genome assembly GCF_019279795.1 of Protopterus annectens. NCBI lineage: Eukaryota > Metazoa > Chordata > Ceratodontiformes > Protopteridae > Protopterus > Protopterus annectens. The sequence goes on along the minus strand of NC_056739.1, from coordinate 1,806,954,580 downwards.
CCTTGGTGATTGTCTCAATGAAGTCAACCAGGTTAAGTAGGCATGATCTGCCCTTAACAAAGACAAACTGGGTCAGGTCAAGTGTTTGGAGGTTCCCAATGTCTTTGTTAATGAGTTCCATGATGATGCGCTCCATAGCCTTGCAGACGAGGCTAGTCAGGCTTATGGGGCGATAATTACCAGGGTCAGTTGTGGCCCCTCCTTTGTGGAGAGGAATAACCATTGCTGTGTCCCATTCTCTGGGCACATAGCCTGTGGAGAGGCTGAGGTTAAACAGCGTATTTAGGTGGGGGGTTAGTTTGTTCTGTAATTCATGCAAGACTCAGCCTGGGAAACCATGTGGTCCCATTGACGCTGTGTTTTTGGCTTTTTTTTTTGCGTTGGTGATTTTTGGGACACTACACTTTTCCTTTATTGTTGTGGGCCCATTTGGAGGTGAGAGGAGGGTGAAGTTTGCACTGAATCTATCTGCCAGGATGTTGGCAATATCAGTAGGTTCAGTATAATTTGTGCTAATTTGCACTAGTTCAGTGCATACCTGCGAGTTGCCACTTAGATTCTTAACATAGCAAAAGAAGGCTTTGTGGTTATCTTTTGAACCCTTGGCTATTTTTCTTTTGAAGTTAGCCTTGGATGATTTCATGAGGGACATTAGTTTAGTACTGATACTGATCAGGGATGTCTTTCCTTCTTGGGATTTGCTTTTTTTCTGAACTAGTTTCCTCCTTCTATTGTATAGTCTGTTTATTGCAGCGGTCCATCAAACTGGTTTCCTTCTCTTAGAGGTGTGAGTCTTGGTTTTGCTAGGGATGTCATGATCAATGCATCCTTGTAGTTGTTCATAGAGTGCATTTGTAAAGGTTTCTGCATCTTGGGCAGCATTATTCTTTAGTGTGGGGGCTGTGAAATGTACCACCTCTGTCTTAAGTAAGGTGACGTTTGCTTTAGAAAAGTTTTTTACTGTGGTTTCCTTAGTTGGGGGTGGTGGTGGGGTGTAGACATCCAGAGTGATTAGTTTATGGTCTGATCTAACCAGTGACATGTTTATCTCCAGTGTGAAACACCTGTTAGCAATGTTGGTGATGACCAGGTCCAATATATTTTCACCTCTGGTAGGGGAGTTTACCAGCTGATCCAGCTCGTTTGAGTTGATGAATTCCAGGAAGCGCTGGGCCTGGGAATTTGTACTTGAGTAGTTTTCCCAGTGAATGGTAGGGTAATTTAAATCGCCCAATATCAGGGTGTTCAGTAGGACCCTCTAGTTTTCCAGTGTCTCCAGAAAGGTGGAGTGGTGGTCCTGGGTCATGGAGGGTGATCTGTAGCAGGCCACAATTTGCATTGCAGATTTGCCCAATGTTAGTTGCACATGGATAATCTCAGAGGTATCATGCTGCACCACTAACCTGGAGGTGTAGGTATCTTTGATGAATATGGATACACCCCCTCCTTTTGTGTTTCGTTCTGTGTTCTGTGGCTGAAACGTGTGGTATGAGTTGTAGCCCAGTAGTTCTGGGGTGCTCTCTGGAGCCTTGAACCAGGTTTCAGTTACTGCACAGATGTCAACATTCTCCATACTGAGGAGTGCTTTGAACGCATGCATTTTGAGATTTAAACTCCTGGCGTTGAGTAGCATAGCCCTCAGTTTTTTGTTTATTGTGCTGTTTATGGAGGTGGGTTTGACTTTTGAGCATTGCCCAAAAAAGGCACTATGGAGGCATAAAGAGCCTTGGCCATTATTCGAAAGCCTAGGGGTGACAGGTGCAAGGAGTCTCTTGTGAAGCAACGTGGCTTGTCGAGTATGTTGTCCCAGGCTGACAGACACTGGATCCCCTTTGAATGACACCAGAAGCATAGCCAATTGTTGAAATTGATAATTTTTTCTTTATACTAAGGTATCATTCTTGGTGAGGGCAGGATGCTACTCAGGGTCAAGGTCATACCAGCCTGGGTTGCATGATCAGAGAGCTCTTCCATGTCTCTTTTCAGTAGTCCAGGGAGGTACATCTCAGGTCATTCACACCAACATGAACAATGACAGAGTCATATTTGTACTTGTTCTGGAGTGACCTGAGTGGTTGTGTTATGTGGTGGATTCTGGCTCCCGACAGGCACCTAACAGTAAATTTCTGCTTGTCCAGCCTAGTGAGTGGGACGTCAGTGTGCCTGACTATAGAGTCACCTATTACTAGTGTGTTAGGTATGTTATTTTTCCTTAAGGGCTGTGATTGTGCGGAACACTGATTTTGTGTTTTATGTGTTGCCTGGTTTTTGGCGGGAAGTGCAGGTTGTTTGGGTGTCTGCTTTGGAGGTCTCTGATGCTTTTGCAGGTTTTTATTTAAAGCCTCTGAGTATGATTTTGTACATTTATGTGTATTTTTTGCCAGTGCTGTTTTAGTAGGTCTGTGTGTGGCTGGAGGTGTGGTGCAAGTGTTAACCTCCTCCTCTTGACTGTCTGTTCCAGTCTTGGGTGGAGACAGCTTAGCTTCTAGTTTGGCTCTCATGTATGTTAGTGTTTTGTGGTAGGAGAAGAGGGTTGTCTGTGTACATGAGGTAGTTGTAGAGGTAGATTCACCAGCTGGACTGGAGAGTGCACCTGAAGTTGCCCTTTGGTCATGCCTGAATAGTAGGGTGAGCTGCTTAGTCACTTGATTGTTGAGGGGTGAATAAAGAGCCTTGCCCTGCTGGGCAATCAGTGTCAGGGTATATTAGTGCTTGCTATTAGGACTGAGCAAGTGCTGGGCTGTAAGATGCTTTTTGAGTGCTTAGGTTGAGAGTTAGACTAGTTTCAAGGGAAAAACTGAAGAGGAGACTTAGTGGAGCCGGGAATAATTTAACTGTAGCTAACCGGCACTGCCCAGTGTGCAAAACTGTGCAAACGCGGTGGATGGGAGATCGTAAGTTTACCCCAGGGGTCACATCTGTGTCACTGCTAGACAGGGGCACAGTAAACTAATTCTATTATATAAGGGGACCTTCATTGTGTCACTACTAGACACAGTATTCTCAATTTATTCTGTACATTTTTGTACCATTTCGTGGGGTGTCAAATGCCACATCACTATGGCTAGGCTTACAAATGCCCCAGGGTAGATAGCCTAGTACTATACTATGAAACTATGAAACTATAGTAGGGAAATTAAAGAAATAGAAATTAGCCCAAAATGGCAAATAAACTACTAACTTCTGGGCTGGAACCACTCCTCCAGGGACAGATAAGTTGCTCAAAGCTCACCTCTCTCACATGAACAGAGAAACTTCCTTCTATCCAAGTAAGGTACGGCCCCAAAATCCGGACAATACCAAGAAAGGAGGGGGGGTATCCATATTCATCAAAGACACCCACACCTCAAGACTGGTGGCAACGCACGATGCATCGGAGACCATCCAGGTGCAATTAACCATAGGCAAGACTGCTCTGCAAATTGTAGCATGTTACAGGCCACCCTCACAAACTCAGGAACCTCACATGGCCTTCCTGAAAACACTAGAGGGGATAAATGTATCACCAAACACCATCATACTAGGTGACTTCAATTACCCTAATATAGACTGGGAACACTACTCAAGCCCAAACACCCTAGCCCAAAAGTTCCTGGAATTCATAAACTCAAATGCCATGGAACAACTAGTCACCATCCCCACAAGAGGAGAAAACATACTTGATCTCATCATCACGAACATGGGAGCACAATGTTCAACACCGAAGTATACCCCTCACTGGTGAGATCAGATCACAAACTAATCTCGCTGGAGGTCCTCATCCCACCCCACCTGAAATAAAAAGACCACAGTAAAGAACTTCTCAAAGCCGACTTCACACTTCTAAAGACTAGTGTGGTCTCCTTTAAGGCCCCGAGCCGACGGAAAACAGTACTCAAGCCGCTGAATCACTTACAAATGCCTTCTACCAGCACCTGCAGGACTGCATGGATAAGGCAATCCCAAGCAAAACAAAGACTCTTTGTACCAAGGCAAGCGTCCACTCTGGTGGACCCCAGCCATAAACAAACTCTACAACAAAGGAGGAAGCTACTACAAGATAGAGCAAAATCCTTAAAAGGTAAGACACCCTTGATCACTATAAGTAAAAACTAAGAGCTCTCATAAAATCATCCAAAGCAAATTTTGAGAGAAAATAGCTAAAGACTCAAAAGACAATCATAAGGCCTTCTTTAGCTATGTTAGAAACCTGGGAGGAAACTCCCAGATATGCTCAGAACTAGTTCAAAATGATGTGAAGATTACTGATCCTACAGACATTGCCAACATACTGGCTGACAGGTTCAGTGCAAACTTCTTCCCCTCCCCAAAAGGAGAGATATCTATACCAGCGATTGCAGCCCCCAAACATCTCCAACGCAAGTGAGAACTGCTCTCCAAAGCAAAAACACAGCATCCATGGGACCTGATGGTGTCCCGGCTGTGTGCTCCACGAACTCAACGAGGAATTAAACCCACAGCTAGGACAGCTGTTTAATCATAGTCTTACCTCTGGATACGTCCAGGAGTGGCGCACTGCAACTGTGGTCCCACTTCACAAAGGCGGTGCCTCCACCGACCCTGGAAATTACCGCCCGTTAGCTTGACAAGCCTTATCTGCAAAGCCATGGAGAGGATCATAATGGACCTCATAAATAAAGACATAGGAATTTGCAGACTTTGGATCCATCCCAGTTTGGCTTTGTCAAAGGCAGATCATGCCTTCTAAACTTGGTTGACTTTTGAAACAGTCACCAAAGCCATTGATGAGGAAAGGCAGTCCATACAGCCTACCTCGATCTGGCGAAGGCCTTTGATACAATACCCCACTCGGGTATCATTGAAAAACTCATCAGCTTAAATGTTAACCCATACATCACAAGATGGGTTGCAAACTGGCTGAGTGACAGAACCCACAGGGTCAGAGTTGCTGGCGCCATGTCAGACTCAAAGCCTGTCACAAGTGGTGTACCACAGGGCTCAGTCCTGGGCCCACTCTTGTTTGGCATCTACTTTTCGAAGTACAAGCAAACACAGGAGGGTTATGGCTGACAAAGTTTGCAGATGACTGCAAACTGGGCCATAGTAGAAAACACATCTGACACAGATATCCTTCAGAAGGGTCTCACAGAAATGGATAACTGGTGCCAGAGCCATGGCCTAAAGTTAAATGCCAAAAATGCATAGTCATACCCTTCGGGAAAAACAAGGTTACCCTAGCTACCAAATAGGTGGCAATCCACTGAGTACAGAAGAAGTTATCAGGGACCTGGGGACCCAGGTTGATAGTAGTCTGTCATTCGACACCCATGTAGCTAAAGTAGTTAGGAAGACCTTCTACATTGCCCACCTTATCATGAAGGATTCTCATCTAGATCAAGGGAGGTCATAGTCTCCCTATACTCATCACTCATCAGACCAATGATTGAGTACAATGCCCCATTCAGAATGTATCTGACCCGACACTTGCAGCAGCTGGAGAGGCCACAAAAGTTCCTCACCAAAAGGATAAAGGGTCTCAAACATCAGTCCTATGCTGCCCGACTGAAAGAACTCCAGCTCTATTCAGTCGCTTGCTCAGAGGTGACCTTTGCCTAACATACAAGGCCATGTCAAACCCAGATTTGATGAATATGCTTCACCTCAAAAATCTAGATCCATCAGAGCCACAAGGGCGGAGACTTAAACCTCGACACGGCTATTAATAGGACGTGCTGGAGGGATAGATTCATCACCCAAAGACTCCCTATGCTGTGGAATAAAATCCCGGTATATGTGAGGCAGAGCACCTCGCTGGCCTTGTTCAAGAGAAATCTTGACCAATGGATGGGAGATCGCAGATATACCCCAGGGATTACCTCAGTGTCACTGCTCAACAGAGGCACAGCAAAATAATGGGTATAGTTCCCATACTAAAGGGGCGTAAGCCACAAAACTATGGGCTAGGCTTGTAAATGCCCTCGGGCAGATAGCCTAGTATGAACCTATGAACCTATGAACCTATGAACTAGTATCACAGCCCTGAATTCAGCACTAGCCTGAAAAGTGGACTATATTAGCTTAGAAAGGCGGGAAACAAGGAATTGTTTTTTTTTTTTTTTTTTTTTTTTGTTTCTTTGAAAAGATAAGGCAAAAACAATAAAAAAAATACACTTAAAACAGCTTTAAGTGAATACAAACAATCAGAAAAGGCTATCGCACTTTAGTGTGTAGCCTACAACAGTTAAACAAATTATTTAATCAAAAACAACTTCCCTTTCCAACTTACCATTTCTTCATAGTTATACAATGGGCACCTGACCCACATAAACATTTTACTCCCATCTTCCCTAACTCCATCCTCAATCTTTAGATTTTCACCTTATATCCCACCCTCTGCTTGCTTCGCTTTTTTCATTACTTGCCTATAATTTATTTACACCTTTTAGCTGAATCAACAATTAGAAGAAAAATGCCACTATAATAGCAATTTAAAGATTCTATATGACTTTTCCTTCTTTCAGCTTCCGTGTACTCAGAATCATGCTAAGCAAATTTTAGACATACACATGAATGACATTCACTGTTTTACTTGTCTTTCCTTGAGGTCACAGTTCAGGAATACTGCTACATGCACAAGCTGGATATTTAATAAATTCCTCAACCAATAATAACAAATTTGGTCAATGTTTGTATTCATCTGGCCAGTACTTCTGAATTAACCTGACAGAAACATGTTTCTTGCCATACCATTTAATTAATTTATTTATTTATTTGACATTTGTTGACCAGGAATGTCTGACTGAGCTTATGCCCTTTTTCAGCAGACGCCCGGGGAGAAAAGCTCCACAAAGTATTATATACTCTTTACAAAGTTGGCCATAGCACCATATTAAAATTCCTTTACCTCTTTGCTAAGATAACCATTCTCCCCTTTTCTCTCTCTTTCTCTCCTCTTGAAGTAGCTCTACTGTTTTTCAGGGCTAAGATTTATTCTCATTCCTTTATATTCTTTCATAACAGGATTCTATGCATGCTGAACTCTCCTGTTCCAAAGTCCTGTACGCCTGGGTAATTTGTATCACCCATCCTTAACCCACAGAATTCTGAATGACATTGTGACACAATCACTTTTGATTATTAGCTTATTTACTTTTGCAGCATCCAGTCCCACTCCTTTCACATAATTAAGGGCCACATCAATATAAATGGAAGATTAGCAGCTAATTTCAGCATACCCATCCATGTTGGGGTGGAGGGGAGGGAGTGGGGTTCCAGTCAGCTGATCAATGACACCAAGAAGATTTCTGCAGGCATAGAAAAGCAACCAGTACAGGGGATAGACTTACTTCTACCAATCCAGTGATGATAGCCTTCATCAGGATGCAAATAGGAACAAGTACAGGAGGAGGGTATTGTAGGCCCTTGCAAAGATGGGGTGGGGGCTGAGCCTGATGGAAATGCCCTCATAGCCAGAATTAGCAGATGCGGGCAGGGGCATAAAACACTTCTATGGCTGCCTAAATGATGGCTTCTTCTGGCTGACTTGAATTTGTACTGAGGAGTCTATAACAGCAGATGAATGAAGGGGCTTAAGACTAATAGAACAGATCTGATAATATGACAGACATGAAAGGAAAAGAAACAGGAAGCCTTGAAAGCTTGAAAATTAAATTCATAATGTCCTAATGGACTATGTAACTGAAGCAGCTAAAACTGAACTTCAGAATCTTGAACATACATTACTGCCAAGTAAATATTAATATTCCTTTAGCAAAATAAATGATTTATTATGGAGACATTTATATAGGTGATTGGATAACAAGCACATTTGCTAAGAATATGACAAGCAACTACACTAAATGTGACATAAACAACATTTAAGATTACTAGACAGCATTTCTATACTTTATGTAGTTTTACACAACACTACTCAAAAGAAAAAGAACATTTTTTAGTTTCAGTACTGAAAATAAATATGGTAGGCTTCACAAATTATGAAAGCCTATGTGATAGAACCTGTACCATTGTGAAAGAAATTGATTCAAATAGCCAAATCAACCTGAAAAATGATACTAAATACATTTCCAGAGGTGGAAGCCCTGCTGTAGTCTCATGTGGAAGGATTGCACTAGGACACACATTACTACAGCAGACTCCTTCTAATCTAGCCTCTCTTTATCCGGCCATAAAATTTCTGCCATATCCCTAGCAAAGACAACAGAAAAGAACAACACTTCCGCCTCCTCTGGGCTAAATAATGACAGACATTTGAGTTTTAGACTTCATATTCATTAGAAAAATGTATACTAACACAAATCCTGTTTTTCTAGCTGGTTTATAACTATAAATCCTATTTTGCATGCTTTTTCTGATTAACCAGCCATTAATTTATCCAGCCTAAGGTCCGGTCCCAGCCTAAGGTCCGGTCCCAGCAAGACCAGATAAAAGGGAGTCTACTGTAATATATTAAATCTCTGAGGCTGCATGACCACACTGCTGGCTATGAGTTTGTACATCATCCAAACCAAACGTGCAAGGGGAATGACTCATTGTAAAAAAGATAATAGGTTTTTAATTGTATTTGATCATGTTTCTGTGTGCTCTTCTGATACATTTTGTAGATTAAAGTTTCTCCAAGTTTAGTTCAATTGCTGATAGGTGAATTCATGATTCCTTGCATAGCCATTTAGGATTCTGTAATATAACATTCGGCCCTATCTAGTAAAACCATTACTCCCCCATGTGTGTAATATCAGCATCTCTTCATAGGTTCATAGGTTCATAGGTTGGTACTAGGCTATCAGCCCTAGGGCCTATAAAAGTCTAGCCATAACAATTCCCTGGCTATTTCTTCCCACATTATTTACTTTCCTGGACCCCTGTCTAGCAGGGCGACTGACGTGATCCCTGGGGTGAATTTCCTTTCTCCCATCCAATCGTCAAGGTTCCTCTTGAAGAGGTCCAAAGAGGCACTCTGCTTTACATGTATGGGGAATCTATTCCAGAGTCTGGGCAGTCTCTGGGTCAGGAACCTATCCCTCCAGCATGTTTTGTTTATTGTGATGACAAGGTTTAGATCCCTGGAGCGTGTAGCTCTGAGGGATTGGGATTTCTTTAAGTGTAGCATGTCCAACAGCTCTGGGTTTGACATGGCCTTGTATGTTACAGAGATCTTCTGAGTAGCCTCTGAGTAGAGTAGCTGGAGTTTTTAAGGCGGTCAGCAGGGCATCTGCTTTAGGCCTGTGATTCTTTTAGTGAGGTATTTCTGAGGCCTTTCCAGTTGTTGCAGATGTCTTGAGAGGTACATACCAAATGGGGCGTTGTATTCTATAATGGGTCTAATGAGGGATGAGTACAGTGGGACAATGACCTCCTTTTTCTGGATGAAAAGCCCTTCGTGATGAGGTGTGCCACATAGAAGGATTTCCTGACTGTTGTGGTGATGTGGTTATCGAAGGTGAGACCACTGTCCACCTGTGTCCCTAAGTCTCTTATCAAACTTTCTGTGTTTAGTGTACTGCCACCTATATGGTTATTCATGGATACATGTTTTTTCCCAAAGGGGATAACAATACATTTCTTGGCATTGAGCTTGAGCCCATGGCTCTGGCACCAAGCATCTGTTTCTGTAAGGCCCTTTTGTAGAGTATCCACATAATTTGGGGATTCAATAATGGCTCCCAGTTTGCAGTCATCTGCAAACTTTGTGCTCAGAGTCCCATAGTGCTGACCTGTACTTCAGAGAAGTAGATGCCAAACAAGAGCGGCCCCAGGACTGAACCCTGAGGTACTCCACTTGTCACTTGTCTGGAGCTGGATTTGGAGTTGGCTACTTTTACAGTGTGGGTTCTATCAGTAAGCCATTTAGCAACCCATTGGGTGACATAGGGATTAATGCCCAACTTAGTAAGTTTATCTATGATTCCAGAGTGGGGGATGGTGTCAAAGGCCTTAGCAAGGTCTAGATAGGCTGTGCGGACCACCTTACCCTTGTCCATGGCTCTGGAGACTGATTCAAAGAAGTCAATCAGGTTCAGGAGACAAGATCAGCCCTTCACAAACCCAAACTGGGTGGGGTCCAGTGTTTGAAGGTTGCCAATGTCTTTGTTTATAAGTTCCATGATAATACGCTCCATGGCCTTGCAGATAAGGCTTGTCAGACTGATGGGACGGTAGTTTCTGGGATCCGAGGTGGATCCCCCCTTGTGGATTGGGATAACTGTAGCTCTGCGCCACTCAGTGGGCACGAAACCTGAGGTGAGGCTATGATTAAACATGATACTTAGGTGAGGTGCCAGTTCATACTGTAGTTCATGTAGTACACAGCCCGGGATGTCATCTGGTCCCATGGATTCTGTATTCTTGGCTTTAGAGAGTGCGTTTTGTACCTGTGTGGCTGTTATTACTAGAATTTGGCAATCTTCCAGTATTGAGATGGGCCATTTAGGGGAATGACTCATTGTAAAAAAGATAATAGGTTTTTAATTGTATTTGATTCAGAAAGAACCACAAGTAGGTGACTCATGTTTAACCTAGGAGCTTGACACTATATAGGGGGAAGCTATACTGACATTTATTTATATTTACCTTTGAGGTCCAAAGTTCTTTGATTGTCTACAGACAAGGTCCTTCTCTTCTTAGAATGTTGGCTTTTTACCTTCTTTCTTTCTTTTTCTTTCTTTCAACTACCTGCATTTTCATTAAAGAGTTGACATTGCAACATGCTCTTCCATTTACTTTTTCAGTACAGTAGCCTGTTTGTAAGATATACAGGGAATATAGTCTCTAATTAACCCATATATCCCATAGCCCTTATAAGCTAGAATCCTTCTTATACATCCCAGCTGTTCAATCATTCATTAATATTTGCTATTGTTTTTCCTGACCATGTCTTTACATGATCCTGTTACATACTCTAATGAAAGTAAAGGAAGTGCTAACTTATACTGCATTTGAAGTGTTTTTGCTACCATTTTAGCTGCTTTTCTGCAAAAAAAAACAAAAGTTCTAAGCTTGTTTCCCACCTTTCCTGTAACTAGTCTAGTCCATATATAGACTTGCTGTATCCAGGACTGTTTTGTAAGTTTCTGAGTTCCCCAGACCCTTCTGTGTTGGAGGGAAGCCTTCTAGCTTATCAGTGGGAGTGGTAAGCACTAGGTAGCCTATCTACCACAAGAGGAGTGATTTCTGGTCCAGACATTGTAGTTTATTGGCCCTTTGGGCATTTTTTCAATCTCTTTCAACTTTCTGGATTAAAAGCCCATGTCTACGCACCGTGCAACAGAGCTCAGCTGAGGTAAACTATTACCGGTGCCAGAAAGTTTGCTCTTCAATTTTTCCCTAAGAACATGCTTGTTCTTTTACTTCTTGCACTTCAGTTAGCATAATTGGCTAGCACTTTAACAAGCTTTTGTAGCATTTATTATAGCACACTTAGGTGCCATCAGCACTAGCTGTTCCAATGCAGTAACAGCACTGGTACTTATTAGTTATGACCGGTAACAGCACCAGTACTTATTAGTTATGACCACCCCTCCTGGTATGATTGTAGGGAAATTTCCTGTGCTTTCTCCTGCTAACCTGGTGCACTTGGGTATTCTGAGATAGTGTGGCAACTGTCTAATAGGTTCATAGGTTCATACTAGGCTATCTGCCCTAGGGCATTTATAAGCCTAGCCAGAGTGTGTATGGCTTTCGCCACCCATTTTAAATTAATTTTGCTATGCCCTTTTTCGAGGTTAGTATACTGTGCCTCTGTCTAACAGTGACACAGAAGTGATACCCGTAGTAAACCTACAATCTCCCATCCACTCATCAAGATTCCTCTTGAAGAGAGTCAATGAGGGACTCTGCCTAACCTGGACTGGGATTTTATTCCAGAGTGAAGGGAGCCTCTGGGTTATGAATCTGTCCCTCCGGCATGTCCTATTTATTTCAGTGCTGAGGTTCAAGTCCCTCGAGCGCGTAGCTTGATGGGATTTGGATTTTCTGAGGTGCAGCATGTCCATTAATTCCGGGTTGGACATGGCTTTATACGTCAGGCACAGATCGCCTCTGAGCAGGCGGTATGCCACTGAGTAGAGCTGGAGTTTATTTAACCAGGCAGCATACGGCATCTGTTTGAGCCCCTTGATCCTCTTGGCGAGGTACTTTTGGGGTCTTTCCAGTTGCTGCAGGTGTCTGGTAAGGTACATCCCAAAAGGGGCATTGTACTCAATTATGGGCCTGATGAGGGATGAGTAAAGAGGCACGATGACCTCCCCTGACCTAGATGTGAATCCCTTCATGATTAGGTGGGCTATATAAAATGTTTTTCTAACCACTTTGGCCACGTGGTTGTCAAATGAGAGATTGCTATCAACTTGGGTCCCCAGGTCCCTTCTGTACTTAATGGATTACCACCTATGTGGTAACTTGTGGGCACTTTGTTTTTGCCAAAGGGGATGACTATACACTTTTTGGCGTTTAGCTTGAGGCAATGGCTCTGGCACCAGTTGTCTGTTTCTATGAGGCCCTTTTGGAGGATGCTTGTGTCGGCTGGAGAGTCTATTATGGCGCCCAGTTTGCAGTCATCTGCGAACTTGGTCAGCCACAGTCCTTCCATGTTGGCCTGTACCTCCAAGAAATATATACCGAACAAGAGAGGTCCCAGGACTGAGCCTTGTGGGATGCCAATTGTAACTGGTTTGGAGTCTGACATGGCTCCAGCTATTCTAACCATATGGGTTCTGTCCTTGAGCCAGTTTGCAACCCATCTAGTGACATAGGGGTTTATATTTAAGCTGGTGAGCTTATCTATAATGCCCGAGTGGGATATTGTATCAAAGGCTTTTGCGAGGTCCAGGTAGGCTGTGTGGACCACCTTCCCCTTGTCAATGGCCTTGGTGACTGTTTCAAAGAAATTGACCAGGTTTAAGAGGCAGGATCTGCCCTTAACAAAGCCGAACTGGGTAGGATCCAGTGTTTGTAGGTCCCCAATATCTTTATTTATAAAGTCTATGATGATCCTTTCCATAGCTTTGCAGACTAAGCTAGTGAGACTTATGGGGCGATAGTTTCCAGGATCCGTTGAGGCACCACCTTTGTGGAGGGGGACCACTGTTGCTGTACGCCACTCTTTGGGTACATATCCTGTAGTAAGGCTGAGATTGAACAGTAGTTTTAGGTTTGAGTTTAGCTCTTCTTGGAGTTCATGTAGGACGCAGCCCGGGACACCGTCTGGTCCCATTGATGCTGTGTTTCTTGCTTTGGAGAGGGCAGCTCTTACCTGAGCATCTGAGATGCCAGGGGGGCAGCACTCTGCTGGGATAGATATTAGCCCTTTTGGTGGGGGGGTGAGAAGTTTGCGCTGAACCTGTCAGCTAGGATGTTGGCAATGTCTGTGGGTTTGGTGTATTTTCTGTCATTTTGGACTAATTCTGAGCATATCTGGGAATTCCCACCCAGGTTCCTAACATAATTAAAGAAAGCCTTGTGATTATCCTTAGTGTCCTGTGCAATTTTTCTCTCGAAGCTGGCCTTAGACGATTTTATGAGTGCCCATAGTTTTTTGCTAATACTGATCAGAGATGCCTTCCCTTTTTGGGATTTTGCTCTATCATGTAGAAGCTTCCTCCTTCTATTGTACAGTTTGTTTATGGCTGGGGTCCACCAGACAGGACGTCTGCCTTTGGAGGATTGGGTCTTAGTTTTATTTGGGATTGCATGATCCATGCATTCCTGAAGGTGTTCATAGAATGCGTTTATAAAGGATTTTGCGGTCAGGGCCGTATTATCCACAGGCCCGGGGGCTTTGAAGGATTCCACCTCAGTTTTGAGGAGTGTGAAATTTGCTTTAGAGAAGTTTTTCACTGTGGTTTTCTGGTCATGGGGTGGGGTCAGGATGTGAATATCCAGTGAGATTAGTTTATGGTCTGATCTTACCAGTGAGGGATACACTTCTGGTCTGGAGCATAGAGTCCCCATGTTGGTGATGATCAGGTCCGGTATGTTTTCCCCTCTTGTGGGAGTGGTAACAAGTTGTTCCATAGCATTTGAGTTTATAAATTCTAGGAACCTTTGGGCTAGGGTGTTGGAGCTAGAGTAATGCTCCCAGTCTATGGTTGGGTAGTTGAAGTCACCCAATATAATGGTGTTTGGAGAGACCTTCATATTTTCCAGTGTTCTCAGAAAGGCCGAGTGGGGTTTCTGGGTTTGGGAGGGTGGTCTGTAGCAGGCTATAAACTGGAAGGCAGTTTTACCCACTGTTAGTTGCACATGGATAGTCTCCGATGCTTCGTGCTGTGCCACCAACCTGGAGGTGTGGGTATCTTTGATGAATATTGATACTCCCCCTCCTTTTGTGGTTCGGTCCAAGTTTTGGGGCCAAAAAGCATGGTATGAGGTATAACCTGGTAGTGCTGGGGTGCTCTCGAGATCCTTGAACCAGGTTTCTGTTATTGCACAGATATCGATGTTCTCCATGCTAAGGAGAGTTTCGAGTGCGTGCATCTTGAGGTTTAGCCTTCTGGCGTTGAGTAGCATTACTCTTAGTTTCTTATCCCTTGTGATACCTATGGAGGTGGGTTTGTCTTTTGAGCCTTGCCTAAAAAAGGCACTATGGGGGTAGCAAGAGCCTTTGCCAATATCTGAAAGCCCAGGAGTGACAGGTGCAAGCCGTCCCTAGTGAAGCATTGTGGCTTGTCGAGCTTGTCATCCCAGGCTGACAGGTATTGGATCCCCATTGAATGACACCAATGCTTAAGCCAATTGTTGAAATTGATAATCTTGTCTTCATACTGTGGCATCATTCTTGGTGAGGGTAAGATGCTACTCAAGGTCAGGGTCATACCGGCCTGGGCTACATGCTCAAGGAGCTCCTCTATGTCTCTTTTCATGTAGTCCAAGGAGGTACATCTCAGGTCATTCACACCAGCATGGACAATGACTGAGTCATATTTGTACTTGCCTTGGAGTGACCTGAGTGCTTGTGTTATGTGGAGGATCCTAGCGCCCGACAGGCAGCTCACCATGACCTTCTCCTTGTTCAGACTGGTGAGTGGGACGTCAGTGTGCCTGATGATAGAGTCACCTATTACAAGTGTATCAGGTGTGTTGATTAGCCTTAAGGGCTGTGACTGTTTGGCACACTGGCTTTGTGAACTATGTGTTGCACGTGTTTTGTTTTGGGATAGCGGTTGCTTGGGTGTCTGCTTTGGAGGTCTCTGCTGCTTAGGCAGATTTTTATTTAGAGCCTCCAAGTATGTTTTTGTATGTTTATGTGTTTGGTTTGCTGTTGTGGTAGGTCTATGTGAGACTGGAATTTTAGTGAGTGTGGTTTCCTTCTCCTCCTGACTGGTTACGCCAGTACTGAGTTGAGAGAGCTTAGCCTCCAGTTTGGCTATATGGTTGCATCTCTCACATGTGTTGGAATTTGTTGGGAGGAGACGGTTGTCTGTGTACATGAGGCAGTTGTAACATTGCCTCAAGATTCCAAGATTCACCAGCTGGACTGGAGAGGAGATTGACAACTGACCTTTGGACATGCTAGAATAGTATTGGGAATTTCTTTATAATTGAAAAAAATGGCCAATGGGAAGCAAGGTACTCCAGGGGGAGTTTGTGAGGGTGTAGTGCTTTTAATTTTTTAGTGCTGACTTATATAATTGCTTTAGTGAGCAAGTGCCAGGTAACTTAAATGCAAAAATGACAAACAGTAACTTTCTTTCAAGTGAAACAAGGAAATAAGTACAGTAAGCAATGCAAATATCACTAGGGATCCACAGAAGCACTGAAAAGCCACGTTTTAGGTGGAATTAGCTTTTCAGGGAAATAACAAGCATACAAACAAAACTAGATTCAGCAGGCCTGGATCTAGTCTATGCTACAGCAAACAAGGTGTACCAATTACAGTAAGAAATAGTTCAAATATGCAGGCACTATAAGCCTTTAACCAGAAATTCCCAGCTCAGAAGGGCAGAGTCCAGCCTCTTCTCCCACAAGAGTGCAGACCATGAACCTTCTTAATGTAAAATAATTGGCCTGAAGCCCAGGTGCTTAAACCAGAACTAACACACTTTTAGAATAACGGACATTGAGCCCTCAATCAGCAGTTCCCAACTTAGAAGGATGTAAGCTACCTGTCCTGCCACCACAGTGCAGCCCACAAACCTTCCTAATGTAAAACAACTTGTCTAAAGCCCAAGTGCTTAAACTAAAAGGCTTAGAATAAGTTACACCAAGCAGTAATAAATACAATTGAGTAATTTTAAGATGATGCAAAAGCAAAATAAAGTAGGAAAAAACACAAATACAGTAAAAGCAGATAATTTTTTTTTTTTTTTTTTTTTTTTTTTAGTGGAAAGAGAGAAAGGAGTAGCCGAAACTAAGCTGATTGAC
The DNA here is from genome assembly GCF_019279795.1 of Protopterus annectens. Lineage (NCBI taxonomy): Eukaryota > Metazoa > Chordata > Ceratodontiformes > Protopteridae > Protopterus > Protopterus annectens. The sequence goes on along the minus strand of NC_056739.1, from coordinate 1,806,938,242 downwards.
CTTCTCAAATGTTCTCCCTGTACTGGGTAGAATGAGGTAATGACACTAGATTGGGGGGAGGGTCCCAGATCAAATTTACACTAGGGGCGGGCAACTGCAAAGCCACCAACTATAAAAACACTATACCAGCAGGGAGTGAGGGTGGGAAACAAACTGCAGAAATGTTTCACAACTGAAAAGCAGCAGTGAGCCTTTAAATGAAAGTTTTAAACAGCTAAAGGAGCCTCTAGAATAAAAGAGTTTACTGTAACCAGTTATCCGAAACAAACAACCCAACAGGTGCTTAATGAAAGTGGACAATTTCCAGTTAATACCTCACACACAGTGAAACTAGCTAGAAAAATGCACAGTATACAAAGTGCTATAAATAACAAAGAAATAAAGAACAAAATAAACAAAAAACAGGATACTTAATGTTATATATTATAGTTCCGAGTTTCCTCAGTGTCCTTCCTTTGATCAGTTCACTGTGAAATGGCAGAGCATTCACAACTGAACTTCTTAGGTAACAGAAAGTTGAAACCTGAGACAGCTTTTAAGAAAGAAATCTCAAAAGAACCAACGAGGTGCTTAGTCTAAGCTGTAGTCCAGGTGACCGCAGTCAGCCAATGACCTCAAACAATTCTCTCTCACAGAAATGCCTGATGGCTTTGGCCAAACCAATGTCTCTGAATATGTGCTCAGACACACAGCCTCCACAAACACTAGACCCAAATACAAGCCTGAATATGGAAATGCTACAAATATCCACACTACTTAGAACAAACTGCAGAAATGTTTCACAGCTGAAAAGCAGCAGTGAGCCTTTAAATGAAAGTTTTAAACAGCTAAAGGAGCCTCTAGAAAAAAAGAGTTTACTGTAACCAGTTATCAGAAACAAACAACTCAACAGATGCTTAATAAAAGTGGACAATTTCCAGTTAATACCTCACACACAGTGAAACTAGCTAGAAAAATACACAGTACACAAAGTGCTATACATAACAAAGAAATAAAGAACAAAATAAACAAAAAACAGGATACTTAATGTTATATATTATAGCTCCGAGTTTGTACATAGACAACCCTCTCCTCTTACCTCCCAGCACTCATACCTGTGAGAGATGCACTTATATCACCAAAATGGAAGCAGTTCATGCTCCAATCAAGACCAGACTAGCTGGTCAAGATGAGAAGGTCAACACCTGCAACTCACTACATAGAACACACAAACCTCCAAAACATCAACCATCACGACCCACACATAGAAACATAAACCATCCAGACACCTTCATGGAGAGTCTCAATAAAAATTTATCCAAACAACAGAGAACCCTGAGACAGAAATGCACTTGACCACCACAATACAACACCAACCACAGAAGACATAGCTCACCACCACAGTGTGCCCCTCAACCCAAGCCCAATGTACTAATAATAGGAGACTCAATTGTAAGACACACTATGTCCCACTCACTAGGTTGAACAAGGAGAAGGTGACAGTCAGATGTCTATCAGGTGCTAGGATCCACCACATAACACATGCACTCAGGTCACACCACAACAAGTACAAATATGACTCAGTCATTGTCCATGTGGGTGTGAATGACCTGAGACATACCTCCCTGGACTACATGAAAAGAGATGTGATGGAACTCTCAGATTATGTGGCCCAGGCAGGTATGACCCTAGCCCTGGGCAGTATTCTACCATCACCCAGAATGATACCACAGTACAAGCACAAAATGATTGACTTCAACAATTGGCTAAGTTTCTGGTGTCATTCTAAAGGGATCTAGTATCTGTCTGCCTGGGACGACATGATCGACAGACATTGAGACCTTGCCAGAGACAGCCTGCATCTGTCACCCCTGGGATTCTGGACACTAGCTAAGGCTCTTGCCACCCCTATAGTGCCTTTTTTAGGCAGTGTTCCAAAGACCAAAATTCCACCGTAACAGCTACAAACAAATCTGACGGTCATCCTGCTCAATGCTAGAAGTCTAAATCTCAAGATGCACTCGCTCGAAGCTCTCCTCAAAATAGAGAATGTCAACATCTGTGCTGTAATGGAGACCTGGTTTAAAGAGGCAGTAAGCACCCCTGCGCTCCCAGGCTACAACTCATTCCATACCTTTCAGCCCCAGAATGTGTTCGGAAGCTCAAAAGGCAGTGGTGTCTCCATGTTCTTAAAGGATATGTACATCTCCAGACTAGTAGACCAGCATAATGCATCTGAGATACTTCAGGTGCAACTAACACTGGGTAAGATGGTGATACAAGTCATAGCCTGCTACAGAACCCCAAACATGTCCCTAGACTCACACGCCAACTTTCTAAGTACCCCGGAATCTATCAAGGTCCAACCCAATACTCTCATACTGAGTGACTTTTACTACCCTTCCATCAACTGGGAAAACTATTCAAGTACCAGTGTACAGGACCAGCGCTTTCTGGAATTTATCAATTCCAGTGTCCTGGACCAGCTCATTCTGACCCTCACTAGAGGAAGCAGCATCCTCAACCTAGTTATCACCAACATGGGACACTGTTGCTCCACACCTATAGTCAGTTCCTCCCTGGTTAAACCTGACAACAAACTGATCACCATGGAAATCTCCATCTCGCCTACACCCCCAGCTAAGGTGACCACCCTAAAAAGCTTCTCTAAAGCTGAATTCGGACTCCTAAAAGCAGAGGTGGCTAACTTCTCAGCACCCATGCTAATGGAAAATAGCTGCATGAATGCTGAATCATACACCAATGCACTGTACAAGCATGTTCACAAATGCATGGACATTGCCATACCAAATAGAACTAAGACACTCTCCTCCAACAAAAAGGAAGCCAATCTAGTAGTCCCCAGCCATCAATAAACTCTACAACAGAAGGAAGAAACTGTTGCAGAAAAAAAAGGAAGTCACAAGACTGAAAAACCTCCCTTATCAGTCTCAACAAAAAGCTGAGATCCCTTATCAAATCCTCTAAATCCAACTATGAAGGCAGAATTGCGGCTGACACCAAAAACAAACACAAAGCCTTCTATAGCTATATCAAAAACCTCAAAGACAATACCCAGATTTGCTCTGAGTTATTGCACAAAGGCACCTCCTATACTGAGCCAAGAGAAATAGCCAACATACTGGCCAACAGATTCAGTGCCAACTTTACCCCACTCTCCCCCACCAGGGGTCCTATCACAATACCAGATGAAAGCATGGTACCCACCATTTCTGTAGCAGAGGTAAAAGCTGCATTGTCCAAAGTCAAGAATACAGCATTCATGGGACCTGATAGTATCCCTGGCTGTGTCCTACATGAGCTACAAAATGAACTGGCACCACATCTGTGTGCCCTGTTCAATCACAGCCTTACCTCAGGCTATGTCCCTAATGAATGGTGCACTGCTGCAGTCATTCCACTCCATAAAGGAGAGCAACTACAGACCTTGGGAACTTTCGCCTCATTAGCAAGACAAGCCTGGTTTGCAAAGCTATGGAGCGCATTATCATGGACCTGCTTAACAAGGATATAGGCAATCTCCAAACTCTTGACCCAACACAGTTTGGCTATGTCAAGGGGAGATCCTGCCTGCTGAACCTGGTTGACTTCTTCAAGGCAGTCACCAAGGCTGCGAATGAGGGCTAAGGCAGTGCATACAGCCTACCTTGGCCTGGTCAAGGCCTTTGATACCATTCCCCACTCCGGTATCATTGATAAACTCACCAAACTAGGCATCAATCCTTACATCACTAGGTGGGTTGGAAATTGGCTCACAGACAGGACCCACAGAGTGAAAGTTGTTGATTCCAAGTTGGACTGTCCATCAGTAATGAGTGGAATCTCACAGGGCCCTCTCCTGTTTGGCATCTACTTCTCAGACGTCCAGGTGAACACAGAAGGATTCTGGCTAACCACATTCACTGATGACTCCAAGATAGGAGTCATTATCAACTACCCAAGTGATGTAGACATCCTACAAAAGTGCCTCTCTGAGACCAATGATTGGTGTCATTACCATGGCATGAAGCTTAATGCCAAAAAATGCGTTATCATCTCCTTTGGAAAAAACCCAGTTCCCATGAATTATCATGTTGATGGGAGCCCAGTGAACACTAAAGGGGCCATAAGAGATCTGGGCACCTAGGTCAACAGCCACCTCACCTTCAACCACCACATTGACACTGTGGTCAGAAAGTCCTTCTATGCAGCACATCTTATAACCAAAGGTTTCACATCCAGGAAGAAAGAGGTCATCATCCCTCTCTACTCATCCCTCATTAGACCAGTCATCGAATATAACACCCCATTTGGCATGTACCTGACCAGACACCTACAACAGTTGGAGAAGCCACAAAAGTACCTCACAAAAGGAATCCTCAGCCTTAAACACATGTCCTACATGGACAGACTCAAGAAACTTCCAGCTGTTCTCAGTCTCTTATCGTCTACTTAGAGGTGATCTCTGCTTGACTTACAAAGGCATGTCTGACCCAGCCCTACTTGAAATGCTACACCTAAAGAACTCCAAATCCCCCTGTGCCACATGCTCCAGACATCACAACCTCATAACCACAATTAACAGAACATGCTGGAGGGACAGATTCATCGTCCAAAGACTGCCCATACTCTGTTATAGGCTTCCCGTTCATGTCAAGCAGAGCACCTGACTAGCCCGTTTCAAGAGAAATCTTGACGAGTGGATGGGTAACAGAAAGTTCACTTCAGGGATCATTCCAGTTGAACTACTGGATATGGGCACTGTGAACTAACATCAGGTGGCCCGGTGCCTGGGCAATTCTTTTTGGGCTAGGCTTGTAAAGGCCCCAGAGCCATTAGCCTAGAACACACTTATGAACCTATGAACGTACATATGTATGAACCTATGAACCTATGAAACTGTTTCCCATTTTGCAGTGAATACTCTATCCCCCCTATCTCCTGCGCCTGTCATTTTGAGCTTCCAAAGACAGATTCCACCACTATAATGTATCTTCTTCTGGATAACCACATCTGAACAGTTCCTGCCCTTAGCTGCTTCTTTAGTAAGACACGCTTTATGCTCTCCAAGGGCAAATATTTTTTTTCTTGACTATACTTTACTTTTATTTTCTGGAAGCTGTACTAATGAATTCATGCATAAAATATTTTACCCGAGTATGTATTAGGATGGGTCTAGGACTGTTGAGTGAAAGCTCATTTCACCTAGACCAAAACAGGCAGGCAAACTTTTGCAAAAGTGCATTTTCACCGAAAAAGCACTTTCACTAAAGTGAGCTAAAAAAAAAAAACATCACAGAATGGCTGTTGCTGAGATCACTGTACAGTGGGGATAAGGGAAAATGTGTTTACTGTTTTCTTCTTCTTTTTTTTTTTTTTAAATGTTGTGTTTTCCTTCTTTTATGCAGACTTTCGTGAAAGTGCTTTTTCAGTGAAAAAGCACTTTCTCGGAAGTGTGCCCAACCATTTCAGTTTCGTTGAAACGTGTCATCGGTAATTAGTCCTAGATCCATTAGGATACCTTACTCAATGCTGCATTAGTACATCTTATTCAATGCTGCATTAACATTCTTTACTCAAAGCTGCATAAGTACACTTTACTCAAGGCTGCATTAGTACACCTTACTCAAGGCTACATTAGGATACCTTACTCAAGACTGTATTAGTGCACCTTACTCAAAGATGCATTACTTCATCTGTCATCCCATCACTCCCTCGCATCCTAATGCAACAATATCTGTGGTCTACAAGCCAGAATTTAGTGTTTACTATTTTCTTCTAACATCCCAAACATGACCAATTTGCTAACATTAAAACACAGATATCTTAAAAATATATGGCTACTTACAGAGAATGAAGATAAGTCATAAGTGTACATTACCCGTGTATATTATGGGCAGCTGTAAATAAAAATCTGTAGCACTAAGTATAAGTTTATGAACCTTGCCAAGAGTAACAATTCTTTTTTGGTATTTCACAGGTGGAAACAAGATGGCTGGAGTATATAACGAAAATGATTGGGGTATAATAGTTTCTGATACTTGTAGGTCATGACTCAAGGCTGTGTTCTATTAAAATGATTCTACAAATGAAATAGTAGGTATTATTAAAAAAAGATTAATGATGTGAGAGTACAATGGAATTGTGAGGCCCCATCTGGAATGTATTCCAAGCATATTGTTCCAATTGTAAAAAAAGCAAAATAAGTCTCTCGAGTTGTTCCAAAGATATTTTACAAGGTAGTTTAACACACTAAAATAAAACTTAGATTGCAGTAAGGAGAGCAGGTACTTTCCTTCTCATATCATAGACTATCAATACTTTGTTTAATGTATAGATGGCTAAAAGGGACTTTATTACATGAATGCATATGTTCATTTTACTAACAGTATAATTGAAAACTGCCATAAATTTAGCCATTATAATAATAAAAATAAATAAACCAAGATTTATTTTATTTTTTTAACATCTGAAAACTGGATATGTGAACTAGTCCAAAGACCATTTTTCACCCATGACTTGGGCCACAGGCAGTTAGCTAAATATAAAATGCATCCCATACATACTCTAAAATAATTAATAAAAAAGGCAACACGGTCAAACACTGAGCTAATGTCATTAGACTGTGCAGCTTCAAACTCAACTCATATAAATGAAATAAAGATAACACACTACGAAATTCAAAAATTGCTGGAAAATTGTTATGATGTTATGGACTATGAAGCTTTTAAGATGTTTTGCTATCATAAGGGATTAATATTTGTAGGTTGACTGAGTTAATAATTAAGCAGGCAAAGTCTTGTTTTGCATTACAGTTATTTAGAAATAAGTGCTGATGGGAAGAATAATAGTTATCTTGAGTAAAGTCTAGCTATTCACCTGTATGTCCATTCAGTATTCATGTGTGTGTGTGTGTGTGTGTGTGTGTGTGTGTGTGTGTGTGTGTGTGTGTGTGTGTGTGTGTGTGTGTGTGTGTGTGTGTTCATAGGTTCATAGGTAGGTACTAGGCTATTGGCCCTAGGGCCTATATAAGCCTAGCCAAAGGTACCCTGGCTTTCGCCACCCAAGAAAATTATTTTCCTGTGCCACTGTCGAGCAGAGCCACAGAAGTGATCCCCAGGGTGTAATTTCCTATCTCCCATCCAATCATCAAAATTTTTCTTGAACAGTGCTAATGAGGAGCTTTGTTTGATATAGATAGGTAGTTTGTTCCAGAGTATGTGAAGTCTCTGGGACAGGAAGTTATCCCTCCAGCATGTTCTGTTTATTGTGGTGATGAGGTTTAGGTCCCTAGAGCATGTAGCTCATAGGGATTGGGATTTCTTTAAGTGGAGCATGTCTAAAAGCTCTGTGTTTGACATAGCTTTGTGTGTTAGGCAGAGATCGCCTCTGAGTAGGCGATATGCAACGGAGTAAAGTTGCAGTTTTTTGTGACGGTCTGCATAGGGCATCTCTTTGATGCCAGTAATCCTCTTTGTGAGGTATTTCTGTGGCCTTTCCAGTTGTTGTAGATGTCTTGTGAGGTACATACCAAAAGGGACATTATACTTTATAATGGGTTTAATGAGTGATGAGTAGAGGGGAACAATGACTTCTTTTTTTCCTGGATGAGAAACCTTTTGTGATGAGGTGTGCCACATAGAAGGATTTCCTGACCTCTGTGGCTATGTGATTATCAACGGAGAGACTACTGTCCACCTGTGTCCCAAGGTCTCTTATCACACTTTTGCTGTTAAGTAGACTACCACCTATGTGGTAGTTCATGGGTACTGAGTTTTTACCAAAAGGAATGACAATGCACTTTTTGGCATTGAGCTTGAGGCCATGGCTGTGACACCAGGCATCTGTCTCAGCAAGGCCCTTTTGTAGGATGTCCACATCTTTTGGAGTTTTGATTATGGCTCCTAGTTTGCAGTCATCTGCAAACTTCATTAGCCAAAGACCTTCTGTGTTGGCCTGTACTTCAGAGAAGTAGATACCAAACAGGAGAGGACCCAGGACTGAACCCTGTGGTACTCCACTTGTCACTGGTCTGAAGCTGGATTTGGAGTCTGCTACTTTCACAGTGTGGGTTCTGTCAGTGAGCCAGTTGGCAACCCATCTTGTGACATAGGGATTTATACCTAGTTTAGTGATTTTATCTATAATTCCAGAGTGGGGGGTGGTGTCAAAAGCCTTGATGAGATCTAGATAGGCTGTGTGAACCACCTTACCCTCATCTACGGCTTTGGTGACAGCTTCAAAGAAGTCTATCAGGTTTAGGAGACATGATCTGCCTTTTACAAACTGGAACTGGGTGGGGTCCTGAGTTTGGAGATTACCAATGTCATTGTTTATAAGTTCCATGATGATACGCTCCATAGCCTTGCAGACCAGGCTCCTTAGGCTAATGGGGCAGTAGTTTCCGGGGTCTGTGGTGGCTCCCCCTTTGTGGAGTGGGATAACTGTCACTGTGTGCCATTCAGTGGGCACATAGCCTGAGGTGAGGCTATGATTGAACATGGTACTTAGGTGGGGTGCCAGTTCGTTCTGTAGTTCATATAGAACACAGCCTGGGAATGTTGTCAGGTCCCATGTGTGTGTGTGTGTGTGTGTGTGTGTGTGTGTGTGTGTGTGTGTGTGTGTGTGTGTGTGTGTGTGTGTGTGTGTGTGTGTGTGTGTGTGTGTGTGTGTGTGTGTGCACAAAAATATAATAGTGCTATGTAGAGTTGTACTCAGCTATTATACAACATCTGAAAGGAATCTACTGGTATAACAGTTAAAAATCTGATTAATACAGACTGTTGGAAAGCATTAGATTCTTTTCCATTGTTTTGGAAACTTGTATTATTACATGTTATCAATGTAATGCCACAACATCAACATGATGTCAGAATGATTTATAGTGCATTGATTTTGTTTTTGCTTTATTAAGTTGATAGGTCCCACTTTCCAGTTCATGCTCATTACTTGTGTCAGTCTTACAGTCTCTGGGTTGATTGTATAAACATAAAGACTGCTATTAATGTGATCAGGACTTTGAGAATAGTGTACTTATTTCATGCAATAAATAAAACATAATATTCTACATTTGTGTCATATATAGCCCGGTCAACAAATGTAAATAAATAATATATATATATATATATATATATATATATATATATATATATATATATATATATATATATATATATTATACATTTTCCTTATTACAACTACTAACATTCTTTCATATCATCTTCCTGGATAAGAATGTTTCTTATTTATCTTTTGTTAACTTGGTTAGTCTCATTAGCTTACTAGCCTCTTTTCAGGGGAGACCTGAGGTGGTATTTATACTGCTAGGGGAAACTTGAAGAAGGTATTGTGAACCTTCCACTATTCATTTTTTGATAGATGCCATGGGATCACCTGAGCTGCCACAAACTCAACAGATGGGGTTTCTGTTTAATGTCTCATCAGAAGGACAACACACTCAGGAATACGGCAGCCCCCTTATGCACCGCAGTGTCAGCAGTCCAACTCCAGGAGTGTGCTACCTGTTGTGCCACTGACACTGTAGTACAGTTATACCATCAGGGGATGGCAGTTACTGATAGGAAGGCAAAAGCTATAGAAGTGCCTTCAGCACAGGGCAAGTGTGCCACAATTTATGCAGTACCTTTATGTATTACTGTGATGCATATAGCCTTTATGGAGTATATGCTTCTTCAGTGTAGTGCTCTAAGTAAAATCCCACACTGTATCCATCCATCCATCCATCCATCCATCCATCCATCCATCCATCCATCCATCCATCCATCCTCAACTCCTTTTCCCATTTTTGCACATGGGGTTGGCGTGTCACTTCAATAGTGACAATCATCTAGAGCCAGGATTTACACCACCAGGTGTTTAGCCTGCCATGGTAGTTCATCTGTAACACACACACACACACACACACACACACACACACACACACACACACACACACACACACACACACACACACACACTGTATATCAGTGCTTAAATGAAGTTTTCATAATTTCTCATTTTTATAATGTTATAAGGTTTATATTTCAAGACCATATTTTCATCAAGCATTGGAAACTCAAGCTATATATTTCAAAAACAAATTATACAACACAGCAATCCACACAGATGTGATGGGAATAGCATACACATTCATGTACATTACAGGGTGGTATTTGTATACTGATTATTTCTACACATACATTTAAAACAACTGTGTACCCTAAACTGCAACACCAGAGTGAAAGACTCAATAAAAGTATGTGCAGTGCCCAGTGACAGGTGAGAAGAGCACAAGCAAATCCACAAGCATCTCACACCCTCAGGGTACCCATTACCATACTGTTGTACATGTACACATTCTTTCTAAAAGTACCCATTTCTCATCATGACACTCCATTTTGCTATATCAAACACATGAAGCACATCAATAATAAATTACTCATATCATACTGATAGGTTTGTGCGGACCATTAATGCTGCAAGTTAATAGTGAGTTTCCTTTTGTATTTCTTGGTATGAATCCCTCAGTCTCCATTTGCCTTCTGTGTATCTCTAAAAATTCACTTAACAAGACATTGCTCACAGGTTGCCTCTGAAAAGGAGATAATTGAACCTAGTGAGTTTACCTGGTTAGAAAATAAATGAAAATATTTATATCTATCACTAATAATATTACCGAGCTCTTGTTTATGGGTTTAGAAATGCAACAATAGGTTATACTCATCCCTTGCAGTATAAACATAATCCTAATGTGTAGAAAACTATCCACTATGGATGTCACAGGATACATCTAATAATATTGTGGGATAGTCTGAACCCACTTGCAGGTGAAAAATGTTCCTTTGTTTATAGTGGTTGAATATTCCATCCCAGATACCCTTAAGAGGTGGAAAAGGATTCACCAAGCTTTATTCTCCAGAATGGGTGTCTGTCAGTAGACCAAACTCAATCTACTAGCATGTTAAACTGCAACTTCTGAATACCAGACGTCAGAAGTGAAATTAAGTCAAATGCCAAAACATCAGGTTTTACTAAATGTCGCAGCATTCAGGATATGTGTGTGTGTGTGTGTGTGTGTGTGTGTGTGTGTGTGTGTGTGTGTGTGTGTGTGTGTGTGTGTGTGTGTGTGTGTGTGTGTGTGTGTGTGTGTGTGTGTGTGTGTGTGTGTGTGTGTGTGTGTGTGTGTGTGTGTGTGTGTGTGTGTGCATGTGTGTGCATGTGTATATCTGTGTGTGTTTCTGGGTTCAGGTTAGAGTGAAGGACAGGGGTAGAATTTTGTTTATCACAGATGAGAAACATAGTGCAGGGAGGTGAAGAATCACCTGGTATGTGACTCAGCTATACTGTCATCCCTATCTCTATGCTGACAGCCCCAGATTATTAGGTGTTCTTGGGAGAAGGAGAGCTGTATGAAGTTCATTTTAAGGATTCCCAATGCATAGAAATGGTGTTGATAAAAATTTACTATCAGCAATGCTGATTTTCTACTTTCCCCATTGTTGTGTGACTATATATCAATATCTATCCATATCTGTAGATAGATTTGTGTTTATGTGTGTGTGTGTGTGTGTGTGTGTGTGTGTGTGTGTGTGTGTGTGTGTGTGTGTGTGTGTGTGTGTGTGTGTGTGTGTGTGTCCTAGGTAATGGAAGCTTATTTCAGAGATGAGGGAAGCAACTAATTAATAAATGTGTCTCTCCGAACTGTATCTTTTCAATTTGTTGATGTCAAAAGCTGTAAAAAGGCAAAGCTAGAGTTTTCACTGTGTGATACCTTAAATCTCCTGTAATGGAGGCACATGGTATATACACAAATGAGTCCTTAAGGACATCAAGTGTTTCAGCTACATGGCTTTTGCATGTCCATGGCTTTTTCACTTTTTACATCTTTGGGGTGGTGCAGCGGTTAGCCTTGCCACCTCACAGCAAGAGGTTCTCTGGTTCGATTCTCGGCTGGGGTGCCTTCTGTGCAGAGTCTGCATGTCCTCCCTGTGGTCGCGTGAGTTTCCTCCGTGTGCTCCGGTTTCCTCCCACATCCCAAAGACATACTGTAGGTGGATTGGACACTTTAAATTGGCCCTAGGAGTGAGTGTGTGAGTGTGTGTGCCATCTGTGGAAGGTTGGGCGCTGGGCTGGCAACTCGACACCGTAAAACTCCACTGCCAATCATGAGCAAACAGGTGATCTGCTGTGGCGATCCCTAACCAAGAAAAAGCCAAAATAAGAAGAAGGCATCTTTATGGTTACATTCAGGCCAATAAAGCCAAATCTCACTAGCTGTGGACATTCATGTTTTGGCTTTTTTATTGACCTCATCAGCACAGCATAAGTAGATAGTTTGGCTATACATCTTTAAACTCAGTGGATGCCTATAATCATTAGGGTGCTCACAAATTCATTTGCATATATCCCATGAGCCTCCATTACAGGTGTTTTATGTAATGACACAGTGAAAACTCTAGTTTGTCTAGATTTCTTTTGCAGTTTTTACTGAATAGTTTGTCTGTATGACCTTTTTACCCTTTGGTTTTGTTATTTTCTATTTATTGCTAGAGATTCAAGTTAGAGAGATCTGGGAGTCTCATCCATATGAGTGTTGCAGGAGGGCTTACTCCTCCAGAAAAAGCTTTAGTCTTTGGTTCAGGGAAACTCAATTTCAGCTAAACCACTTTAGAGCATTGAGACTTGTTGAAATTACCTTCAGTGAGTCAGCATGATCCTGTATTCTCTTTCCAGCCTTCTTACACCAAGTAGATAACCTCTGAAAGGCTGCAGCATGTAAAACACACAAAAAGCAGCAATCACATATAATTGTATTGCACTTATTTCACTTAACGGATAATATATTGTCATCATGTAAGATAAATAAAAGATTAATACAACATTGTGGCTGTGAAGCAGGTCACAGAGACTATGTTTCAGTTCGTAAACATAACCATCACATCCTGGAGTACCTAGAAAGGGAAAGAAATAGTTATATATTTTTATAATGCATACAGATCATTCAACAAATACCATTTGCTACTACGCTAAACTAATTTTTTAAGCTATTATTATGTTAACATTCAAAGAACTTACATAACTTTGTACTATTGGAACAAAAACTCGATTTTTATTACCACAGAAAAAAAAATCAACAATGTCAGTGTATCTCTGGGGTAGTTCCTGACCACTGCATCTGCCCTCTGTATTTGCTGCATGCCATAATAAGGGTAAAAATTGATTGTTTACTGTTCACCACTACTAGGATGCATCTGTCTGGCACTCCAGTTCTCTATTTATTTATTTTTTATTTATTTGCCATTTGTTAACCAGGTTGGTCTAAGGAATTACAAGACACTGACATACACGAAATTCAAAAAAACAAGACAAAATTACATAGTTATATCACACATACATAAACCAGGAAAATGTGTTAGTGTTGCAAATACGCAGAGAGTATGGGAAGTAGAAAGCTGAAAGTACTGGAGTAGAAAGAGGTATATGATGAGGGAGAGATTAAGTAGAAGGCTGAAAGAATATTGAGCAGAGAGGGGAATAGAGAGGGGGGATTAATTAGGGTCCCCTAATACTCCCACTAACCTGCAGTGTTAAATCATCAATCTCTTCATCAGATTTTCACATGAGACCACCATTGTCCTTTCCTGTCCAGTTTCATGCGTCTGATAAATAATCAGACAATGGAAAATAAACCTTGAAATGAGATGGGTTGGTACAGTACCTTAAACGTTTAATTTCTTTACCCAAGACTTAAGGATAAATTCAAGCAATCATGTACTTATCTACAAGTGTGAACAGAGAACCTCTATTCAAGATAGATTCCTTTTTCTGCATTTTCTAGACTTTAATTGGTTTTCAAAGTAAATAAAAATAGGTTTCTATATGTACCATAACTCAGATTGCACTAAACTATGACAAGGAATATGGACTTTTAACATATTCTCCACATAGCATTTGGTTCTGTGGGCATAGAGAGTATCATGGACTCTTGATAGACTTCAGTGTCTGGAAATGGGTCTTCCCTGAAAGAAGAATTAATCTGTTCAACATAAGACCAGTAAGAGAAACATTTGTAAAGTAGTAGTGGCCCCATTTTAGGAAGAAATAATTATTATACAAATGTAAGTGCACAGCAGTAACAACATCAATATTTATAGTGGAGAAAAACATTTGTCAGAAAAATACAGTAGATTTCCACTAGGACGCTTGTTGGCCAGACATTGCCAATAGTCACATGTCAGTATAGTTAAAATATGTGGACTATGAATGACTGTGAATTCCTCCATTCTCTCACTTGAGAGTGAATACCAAAGCATTGTATATATAATCCCATAAAGGTAAATATGAGTGACATTGCCTCAACCTTTCTTTCAACATTCTCCCTGTATATTCACAGTGCATAACTTGCATACATCATTTATATTTAGCAGCAATGAGACTTCCTAACTTAAGATGCATAGCTGAGCAAGACAAACACTGCTAACAAGCATAAGAGTCAGAGGCACAGCAGGTAGCACACTTGGCAAAGATGTTGCAAGATCTGATAACTGTGTACTCTATTCCCACGTCAGGCATTTGAATTAATTTTCCAGTACTGGCATTGCAGTGCAGCATGGTAAGTGCACTCATGTGTGTCATCCTTTGGATGAAATGTTAAACTAAGGGGCCATCTGCCTGAGTTGTTAATAGCTCAGATAGATGTAAAAGATCACATGGCATTTATCAAAAATAGTAGATGGTGCTTTACTAAGTTTCACATCACATTTACTTATAAGTCAAGCAAAACATATACACAGAAACACAATATGTACAAAAATAAAAAAATATGCAGTTTACAAGATTGTACACCTCAGTATTTTATCTACACCATAACATTGTTCAGATTGCACAAAACCAAACACAACATAACACTGTGGTATTCACCTTCGCCACTACCTTTTCTTCTACCTTATTATATATGCCATACAATATATATATATATATATATATATATATATATATATATATATATATATATATATATATATATATATATATATATGTAAAATTTTATTTCAGTCATCCTGCCCTTTCTCCATAGGCATTCAATTTTTTTTAAACTTTCACAGCTCCACTATATTTTAAAATACTTGAATATTTGTTCTGTTGTCTCTACTTCCCTGCATAACCTCTCCTGACATTGCTTATGTAACACTGAACCATTCATTAGCAATTTGTTTAACATAAATACTCAGTCTTTCCATTCCCTATCCCATTGAACCTTATCTTTCTTTTTTTGTATGGCTTCCCTAACATTATCGTCAACATTTCCTATTAAGCTAAATAATAATTCATGCACATCACTAATTTATACACCTGGTCTCCTTTGTCAAGTACATTTTCAGCAGTACTTTTCCACAGCAACTCTTTTTATAGTATTCATATATCACCCCTACTAAATCCATGTTCCTTCTTTTCCTCCCTGCCAAAATCTTCAACAGCTCTTCATACTTCACCTCTAAAGTTTACTCCTCAATGTCTTATTTTCCCACTCTTTCTACTTTTTCAAATCCAAAAGACGAAAAGAGACACAAAATAAACTGTAGGATTTAACAAAACTAAACCTTCTTTCTTCTTTTTATTGTACACCACACCCCACTTCACTGTGTTCAACTTAAACCCCAATAGGGTACTAAAAAAATCTCAAAAACCTCTTTCTTCAAATTTTCCTGTTGACATATACAACTCCCCAAATAAGTTAACGTTCCCAAAATAACTAACTGAAACAATTAATCTTTCTTCTCAATAGCCATTCTGAATGCTTTCTAAATTTGTACAATCTTCTTTACTTCCATAATAAGCTTCTCCCGTTGATGTTCCACAACTGCCAGTATTCCATATCGCACCCCTATTATTTCAGCCATTATTTAAAAAATAAATGCTGTCTACTGTCTGCGCCTAAATTCTTGACATGTTCCTTACGTAATACTAATCCTACACAAGCCAACCCCTGCTATATCATCATCACCATGTCTCACTGTTCTTGATCCGTATTAGTTTTAAACCATTTTCATCAGTTATAATTATAGGCACAATAACATCCTCCTTGTACATCCTCATTGTAAACTATATTTACCAAACAATTTATGTAATGACTTGTCTACTTGAATAAACAAGACCCCACTCATGAGACACCCCTTCCTAACCCCTTTCTCCTCTTAGCCCTCTCACTTACATTCCATCATACCCAGAATTTCCATCCATGTATTTATCAATATACTCCATATTTGCATGTGATGTGAATTATCAAATGCCTTTTGTATGACACATACTATCAACCTACTTACAGCATATCCTTTTCTTATACTATCCACCCTTGACTTTACTAATAATAGAACATCCATAACATTCTTATCTTTGACTCCACAGACTCAAGACTACCTCCCCAAAATGTTTAGCAAGGTTTCCATTGTAATTGTATAATCTACCAAAATAAAGATATATGGCTCCCAGTCTTCAGATTGCTCTATCCTCATTTTTTTTCAATAAAGCATTATCAAACTAGCACAGATGTCTTTAGTACTAAAGCCTGCACAAGTGGTATAACGAGAACTATAGCCTGAATTACATGAAATTGATTAGTAGCTTGTGTGCTTGATGCTACAGGCAGGAAGGATGGGCATATGCCCATTCTGTGGGGAGGGTATACGCATAGGCACACATCTGTGGTTGCTACCTAGAAGAGTTTGGAAAGGCACAAGGACTGCTGCTTACAAGGGTACAGGACTTTGGCTGTGTGATATGTGGAGGCATGCATGACATGCTGAAAGTCTGTTGCACAACACCTCTTAGGAATGCATGAGTGCATGCAGGGTCAGGGATGATGACATAAGAGGAAAGCACTACTTTGGCAATATAACATTGTCCCAGGTTGCCTTAATCTCCTTACTAGTCTTTAACATCTTTGGACCCAGACCTGGGAGGTCAAGTCAAGTTTGTTAAACCAGGTGGATGAGGAGAGCTACTGGGAGATGGTCAAAAAAATGATTCATCACTCAAACCATTCCTTAACCATTCATTTATCTCTTCTAAAACGCTCTGGTTTTCTTCCATTGCTCATCTTCCTATAAAACTCACACTATCTTCCTGCAAAACACACTCTTATTCTCTTCTTTTATAGAAAACTACAGTTGTCAAGCACAAACTTCCTTTTCCAGTAAACTTTTCTGTTCCTTCACAGTCCTATTCACTCTCCATTGCACCTCATATATCTCCCTCTTCTCGCTATACGTTTGTCTTCCATAATCTTCCATACAGCTGTGATCCATTCCTAATTTCTTACCTCATTACCTTGTTCCATTATAACCACACTCAGACTACCTTCATTTGCTATACTGCTCCTTCCTAAGCAAGATGTCTCCCTTCCTCCTTCCCACCCTTGACAACTTGACCATGCATCTTTGCCTTACTAATATGTTACATATTTTTTAATCTATTTAATTCCTACATCTTTTTTTCCTCAAATTTCATCCATCATTCAACACTTCTTGTCTTATAAAATCATTCGCTGTTTCATTATAAATTTCCCTCTCAGTTTTATGCTACTCTTTCTATTTCCCTGTAACATTTCTTATATTCATTTTATAAGTTTTCTACCACTTGATCCATTTCCTGTAGAACTGTATCATATGTACACCACTCAAGAAAAGCTTCTACTTTCTTTCATCATTATTATTAACTCTCCACATATCCCAGACTATTTCTTAACACCTTTACTTCCTTAAGAACATAAGTTCTACTCAACTCCACTCATAATGCTTTGTGATCAGAAAACGTGACACCCTTAATACCACCCCAAACTTCTTGTAGCACCTCAGAAAATAAAACAAAATGTCTCTGTTTTCAGTAGCCCTCTTCTATAAGGAATTATTTTTCATTTCCTAGACTGAGTCATGAATTTAATATGACATTTCTACATTTTTATATCTCCTAATCATTTTTCTTCCTTGCCCTCAAATCACAAACAAAATTCCCCAACACCACTATATACATATTCATCATCACCACTTTTTCTAATTCTTCAGGCATTCTTTCTTTTTCTTTACATTTATATAATCCTGTACTATTATTACCATCATCAACATGCCCCAAACTTAGCATCCAAAGCTGACCCACCCCTATAAAAAAGCTACTGTTGCATCTAAACCTTTCATATTTCTTTTATATCAGAATTATTGACCAGCACTGTAGTCCTTGGACACTCTTCCCTGTCCATATTCCACACTATTTTCCTAGCTCATACCTGTTCAAAGTGCTGCATTTCCTTTTCCTTTATAAATAAAAACTAAAAGAAAATTTGAGCCAAGCTAGATTTTCCACTTTGTGATTTCTTAAAACCTCTTGCATTAGAGGTAACATGGGATATATGCAAATGACCCCTTAAGAACATCAGGTGTTTCAGCTCTATGGCAGTTCTGAATGCCCACAACTTTTTTTTTTCCTTTTTAAGTCTGTTATGGAGAAATTCAGGCCAATAAAGCCAAACCTCACTAGCTGTAGACATGCATGCTTCAGCCTTCTTATGGTCTCATCAGCATAGCATAAGTAGACTATGTGGCTAACCTTAGGAAACACAGGGTTGTCGTACCCAGCTGATGGCTTTACACCAGAGCAGCTCTATGTTCTCTACATACTGACAGTGAAACATGTTGCAGTAGTGAGATGGAGGATGAGTACAGAAATGTTTCCTAGGAAATACACTGTGTATCAAAGAATGTGCCATGCATTGAAATAGTGATACTCATAGGAAACAGCCATTTATTGCAACTTTGGACATTGTGGAACACTGTATGACCCCCAGATAAAGACTGCAAGTTTAGCAAACTGTGTAGTGTCCATCTGTAGATATGTGTGTGTGTGTGTGTGTGTGTGTGTGTGTGTGTGTGTGTGTGTGTGTGTGTGTGTGTGTGTGTGTGTGTGTGTGTTTGAAGACTGGTTCCATTTTCACCAATGACTGCAGGTCAGTGATTCCATTAGCCAGAATCACACTGATAAAAAAAGAAGAAATGTTTTTCTTATCTGATCAATGAATTTAATGTAACAAAAAACCCTGTTGTTGTTATTCTTAGGAAAAGAGTTTGTTCCCCTGCACATCTGTACTTATTTCTGATAACCCTAGCCTTGTCCCTGCCCTAACCCAATCATGTATATTACCTTAAGAAAAATCCTTTCTCTAGCAGTACCACTAATTGAGACACACAAACACAGAACACACACATTCAAGCAAACACAACAGTAAAGTGTCCCTTCATCTATCCCTAACTAGCAGCAATGCGCTACTACAACCCACATACAAACCATTTAAAGTATTCCTTCACTTAACCCTAACCAGCAAACACACACACACACACACACACACACACACACACACACACACACACTAACAACTACAATACACATCCCTTACCTTTTTCAGCAACACGAGCATTCACAAAAAAAAATAATCTGCAGTTCCCATTATCGGACAATAGATTTTGCTCCCATATAAATCTGTATGCATGCATGTATATATGTACATAGAAAGAGAGTTTAGACAGATAGATATAGATATAGTTAAAAACTATATATAGATATAAAAATATAAATTAAAAATATAAATATCTATATCTATATATATGTATATATGTATATATATATATATATATATATATATATATATATATATATATATATATATATATGGGTCTATATTAAAATCGCGAAGAGGCATTACATCAAACGCCTCTTCAGCGACACATAAAGATCGAAGTCTGAAAATAGCGAAGGTTCAGGCCAGCGATTTTTCCCCCAGAGAAACAAAATTGCTTGGCCTGAGCCGTAGCATTGCCCTTTACCCCACTGTAGTACGATCTCGGAGTTGGTATATTTAGTTATGCAGGGTGTTAGGGGCACAGCCCCCCAATTAGTTATGTTTTAAATAGTGTGTGTGTGTGTGTGTGTGTGTGTGTGTGTGTGTGTGTGTGTGTGTGTGTGTGTGTGTGTGTGTGTGTTTGGTACTAGCAATTCCTTTCCCAGGGAAAGAAATTGCTGTTTTGACCGTTCACGGTTTAGTGCGTTCGGTCTTTATGTGTCAGTGAGGAGGCGTTCGATGTAACGCCTCTTTGTGATTTTAATATAGACCCATATATATATATAGATATATATATATATCTATATATATATCTATATATATATATATATAAAATATAAATATCTATCTACCTATATATGTATATATATATATATATATATATATATATATATATATATATATATATATATATATATATATATATATATATATATATATATATATATATATATATATATATATATATATATATATATATATATATATATATATATATATATATATATATATACACATATATATGTATATGTATATGTCTACAGAATCTAAATGAAAGACCAAAATGTTGACATTCAAAATGCCAACCACAAAACATCGAAAATGCTAATTTTGACACAGAAGTACCAAACAATAACCTCAGTGTGTGCTAAATTAAAAGTAAAAAAAAAAAAACAGAAGAAAACATGACATGGGGGTTGGTCCCTCCACACCCCCCTGCTAATTATATGTACTCACTCCAAGACTGCACAATATTGAGGAAAGGGCATTTCCCTCAACCACGGGCATTGTGTGATCTCACAGCACTGTCCACCATCTGCTTAGTCAGCCAAATTTTGTCTGCTAAACAGATGTCGACCAAATATAGTTTCAACAAGATTTAGCGTTCCCATATATATGTTTTTCCTTTACTTTGTCAAAAGCTTACTTTGTTAAACTGTAGCGGGTGCCCTTTACGTTGACTATTTACATTGTTGACATCAAGAGACATCAAACTCTCAAAATCATTGACTGATGGTTCTGGGAGTTGTGCATGTGTGGAGGTATGTGGAGATTTCAAGCTATGATTAGACTAACTGCTAGAGTCGGAGATCACTTTAGCTTTGTATGTGTATGTTTTGTACTGTTTATGTGGATCTTTGGGATATAGGGTTAGTGTTAGAGTTAAGTGATAGCTTGGGTGGTGTATGCATGTGGTGGTTTGTATGTGCTGTGTCTGTGTCTTTACCTGTTTTGATTAGTGATATTGTTAGAGAAAGTGTTTTTGGTAAGGTAATGTGTCAGAATATGGGTAAGGATAAGTGTGGGGTTAGAATTAGCACACATGAGAATTGTGACATTGGAGGACAAAGCCCCCTTGTCAACCTTACTCATGTGTGCAAACCTTAACACTGTACTTAATCCCAGCACAACATAATAACTTACCAAAAATCCACCCCTAAGAGTAGCGCTATTCAGACAAACTGGGTGTGTCTGAGATGCTACTTTTTTTTAGGTAGGAAAGGAAAAGTGTTGTGTTTTTCAATCAGTTCTATCTGTTTTTTTTTTTTGTTTGTTTTTTTTTTTGGGGGGGGGGTAGTTCTTATCCAAAAGTGGTTGCCAGTGGGCAGAAATCAATGTTTTAAACATCAATGTTTCTGACATTGATAACTGGGAATATACTCATGGATATATATATATATATATATATATATATATATATATATATATATATATATATATATATATATATATATGGGTCTACTTCAGAACAACAAAACCTCACAATACCGAGACCAAAACAACGAAACCCCACAACACCGAAAACCACGTAAGTATAACACACACACAAAACATACACAAATACGGGTCTATATTATAACATTGAAGTTCGTAATCATTGAATGTTATGATATCAAACCCTAAACACTGAAATCCGCAAACATCGAACAGTCAGAACAGCGATTTTTGTTTCCCAGGGAAAAAATCGCTATTCCAAGAAACATACACACAACACAAACACACATAAAAAACAGCAATCCACACACATACACTTAAAATTCTACACCTAAACTAAACTTTACATACACTACTAGCTATCCACTTACCTTAACCCAACCCTAACCCTAAGGTCCGTCACTATCACACACTCAACTCACCAGCGCCCTAACCCTAACTCACCTAACCTGCCCCCTAACCCTAACCTACACACAACCGCACACTTTCCTGACCCACGCCCTAACGCTAACTCACCTAACCCGCACCTACACACAATGTGCACTTACTTGACCCACACCCTAACCCTAACGTCTACACAACCGCACACTTAACTGACCCACTTCCTAAACCTAACTCACCTAACCCGCCCCCTAACCCTAACCTACACACAATCACACACTTGCCTGAGCCTGACCCGTAACGTTCCAACATATCGAATGCTGAAAACAGCGAAACCACAGCAACGGCCCACCGAATTCTCTCCCTGGGAAAGAATTCAGTGTCCTGCACCTTCTCTGTTTTCAGCGTTCGACAAAACTGGTTCGATATTATAACATTCGAACTTTATAAAATTTGATATTATAATATAGAACCCACAAATACATACACAACTGCCCCAAACTACCAACCACACCACCCTACACTACAAATAGGCAGGGGGGCAAGCCCCCCACACCCCCTACTTTAATATTCTAACTCCAAGATCGCACAAACAGACACACAAGGCAAACTCACACCCACACACTACAGTCCCTCACACACACACACCACAGTCACAACACATACTTAGGCACACCACTATCCCTCACAAATACACTTACACATACATACTCACAAACAGCGGAACACCAAAAGCGCTAAATCAAAATCCTGTAACACCGGGATTTTGAATTTCACGCTTTTCGGTGTTCTGCAGTTTCGTTGGTTTGGTCTGCTCCAAAACACTTTCGATGTTCTGGTCTTTCGGTGTTTTGAAGGAGACCCAGATATATATATATATATATATATATACATATATATATATATATATATATATATATATATATATATATATATACATACACACACACACACACACACACACACACACACACACACACACACACACACACACACACACACACACACACATATATATATATATATATATATATATATATATATATATATATATAGATATATATATATATATATATATATATATATACATACATAAATACATATATATATAGATAGATAGATATATATAGAGAGAGAGACTGCAGTGGTACATGATGTTATGAAAGTAGCAACTAAACTGCATAAGCTGTTTCTCTCTCTTTTTCACATACAAACACACATGTATATTCATAGACAGATATAGATATAGATACAGATATAGATACAAACTCAAAGTAAACTTTATTGTCACACAGATCAACACAGAGGAAAAAGTGCATATCACTGCATGAAATTTCGATACTCAGGCTCGTACCATAAGAATGACAGTTTACAGAAGGAATATAGATTCAATTAGTAATAATTTAAAAATACTAAAAATAGAAATCAAAATAAGATACAAGAAATAAATACAATAAAAAAATAAAAAAAATTGAAAGCTTTTTACAGCAGAAACAAAAACAAATACAACAACAGGAACAGACTTAGTAGAAATATAAGGATATATAACAAACAGTACTATAAATAAATAAAGAGGCACACATGTAAAAATAAACTTACCCACCACCAATATATGCCATAAACGTACAGTTTACAATTTTTATAGTGCAGATAGAGACGTGTAAAGTGAGGTATGTACAGAGTTATGTAAATAACAATGACATATTGCACATATATAATGTTTTACCCATTTAGCGGGTTAGGCTATGGGTTTGTTGTTCGGCAGTCTGATAGCATCTGGGAAGAAGCTGTTATGGAATCTGGATGTCCTGCATCTAATGCTTCTATAGTGCTTCCTTGTTGACAGGAGTTTAAGAGTCCAAAAGCCGGATGGTGTATATCCCTCAATAGTCTTTGGAGTCTACCATAGCATCTGCTTGAATATATGTTCTGTAGGGATTGAAGGTATGAGCCAATGATTTTTGTGGGTTGTTTAACAACCTTATCCAGTGCCTTCCGATCAGCTTGAGAGCAATTTCCATACCAGACAATGATGTTGTTTGTCAGTACACTCTCAATCATGGCTCTGTAGAAGTAAGTAGGACTTGTGGGGGGGGGGGTAGCTCTACGAAGTCTCTTAAGGAAGTGGAGATGTTGTTGGGCTCCCTTTATAAGGTAGAAAGTGTTTGTGGCTCAATTTAGGTCTTGCGAGATATGCACCCCTAGGAATTTGGTGCTATTTACTCTCTCCACTGCAGAACCATTGATGATGATAGGGGTGTGTGGCTTATTTACCTTCCTAAAAGCGATGATGATTTCCTTGGTTTTCCCAACATTTCATGCTAAGTTGTTGTCAGTGCACCAATGAATGAGTTGGTTCACCTCATCCCTGTAGGCCCCCTTGTCTTCCTTCTTGATAAGGCCAATCACTGTGGTGTCATCTGCAAATCTGATGATTCTGTTTGACTGATGCACAGCTGTGCAGTCATGTGTTAGAACTGTGAAAAGACGTGGACTGAGTATGCAACATTGTAGGACCCCGGTGTTTAGGGTGATGCTGTTTGAGTGATGTTTTTCAGCTCAAACTATTTGTGGCCTTTCTGTTAGGAAGTCAAGGATCCAGTAGAATATTTTGTTTTCTATGCCTAGATTACTCAGCTTAGACTGCAGTTGCTGTGGAATTACCATATTGAAGGCAGACCCAAAGTCTATAAACAGCATGCATTCTTAACAGTCCTTATTTTCCAGGTGGTCCAAGGTGTGATGAACTGTTAAGGCTTTGGCATCCACAGTAGAACGATTTGGCCTGTATGCAAATTGTATCAAATGTAGCAGCATAGCAAATGATATATATATATATGAATTTGATATATGTATATCAAATGTAACAAGCATAGATAATGCTATACTTATAGATATAAATATACTCTCTGCATATATTTTCAATAGCCATTTAACCCAGTTCAGGACATCTGAAAGCCAGAGTATCTCCAGGTAACCAACAGGCATTAGACTAGAACCATTTGTGGGTTGGGTGCTAATTTATTGCAAGACACAATATACATACTGGCATGCACAGTATGTGACACCTAGGTTTAGAGATTTGGATGGAAATAAGAGCCAACCCTTAAAAGACAAAAAGATGAAATGCCACCTCTCCACAGAAGGTACCCTTGTCATATTGTTAGGAACTGTACCAGCAGTATGCGACAACAATGCTTAATAATTCACCTTTCAGTGTGTGTGTGTGTGTGTGTGTGTGTGTGTGTGTGTGTGTGTGTGTGTGTGTGTGTGTGTCTGTGTGTACACAGACATATACTAGCTGAAGATCTTTTTGCCAAATCATGATTTACTGACCCTTGCTTCTGTTCTGTACAGTGAACCCACACAAAGTAGTAGTGTCAAAACAAGATTATTTTGAGAAATAAAAAAAGTATTTTCTGGGATCTGGTTCCCCTACAGCTTGCTCATACTTTGCATATCTTATTCTAAGACTGTTTGAGCTCTAGGAAGAAGGCTATCTTAATTACTTCTGTAGCATCCGAGAACTGGAAAAGCTGCTAAAATCATTTTAACTCCACTATATTTATGCTGCTTGCTATCAAGCATACCCTGCAAATATACTCTGGCCTACCAAAACAACCCTCAAATCCAAATCTACATGCAGATTAAAAAAAAAACTAAAGCAATGAGTAAAAAATTGTCTTGTCAGATGACATTTTTGCTGTCTGCATACGATTCCTTTTTTAAAGATGGGCTAAGCAATTCTTGTGAATATAGAGTGGTGTGCTGCACAAACTCATTCTAATATTTAAATTTATAAAACAAGTATTCAACATCCAAGAGTCATTTTCTCCTGAGAGAGAGAGAGAGAGAAAGTGTGTGTGTGTGTGTGTGTGTGTGTGTGTGTGTGTGTGTGTGTGTGTGTGTGTGTGTGTGTGTGTGTGTGTGAGAGTGTACATGTGTGCGCATGCGTGCGTGTGTGTCTGTGTGTGTCTGTGTGTCCATCTGTCTGTAAGGGGTCTATATTAGAACATCGAAGCTTCAAAACTTTGAATGTTCTAATATCGACCCCTATTCAGCGAAAGCTGAAAACATCTAACATACAGAACATCAAATTTTTTCCTAGGGAAAAAATTTACTATTCAAAAACACATACACACAACACAAGCACACCAAACAAACAGCAATCCACACACATACACCTAAAATCTTACACCTAACCCTACACTAAACTATACATACACCACTAACTATCCACTTACCTTAACTCAAACCCTAACCCTAAGGTCCGTCACTATCACACACTCACCTCACCAGCGCCCTAACCCTAACTCACCTACCCCTCCCTAACCCTCACGTCCACACAGTCACACACTTACCTGACCCATGCCCTAACCCTAACTCACCGAACCCACCCTAACCTTCACATCCACACAATCACACACATACCTAACCCACGCCCTAACCCTAACTCACCTAACCCGCCCTAACCCTCACATCCACACAATCACACACATATCTAACCTGCACCCTAACCCTAACCCTAACTAACCTGACCCATGGTCAATCGCACACTTACCTGAACCCGACCCGTAACTTTCCACCACAGCGGAGAAAATACCAAAGCAACAGAAACGGACAACCAAATTCTTTCCCTAGGAAAAAATGTGGTTTTCTGTAGCTTCAATATTTTCAGCTTTCACTGAATAGGGGTCATATTAGAACATTTGAAGTTCTGAAACTTCGATGTTCTAATGTAGACCATCTGTAAGGGCATCCATGTTGAGGGGTGTGTGTGTGTGTGTGTGTGTGTGTGTGTGTGTGTGTGTGTGTGTGTGTGTGTGTGTGTGTGTGTGTGTGTGTGTGTGTGTGTGTGTGTGTGTCTAGATGTACACTTTACATGCAATGTGTGTAAATTTGTCACAGCATGCTTGTGGGTATATGTTAAATCCCTTTATTGTATGGCTTATCTTACACAATGTATTAAAGTACTGAGGCCTCTCAAGCAGTGGACAGGTCGATAATAAAGAATAAAGAACTTAAGCTGTGAACATAGTAACTTGATGTTCAACAAGAGAAAACTATCTACTTCAACAAGAGCATTTATTTAGGGAATTCCTGTTTACAGAGCCTTTGCATTTAGAAAATGACCAGAGCATGCAGTTCAAGCATTGGTGATAGGCCAAAGTGTTTTGAAACCATTTTGATATTATACAAATGTTTTACAAATTAAAGAAACATCTTTAGGAGTTTTGGTTTCCCTATTACAAGCTATATTCGGGAAATGTCCAGTTTAGGATCACCCAAAACCCAATATCAAAGTTCAGACTGTGAGCCTCCTTTGGAGCAGTGGTTGGGTTAACTCTTCCAGCAATTTAAAAATAAAATGAAACACATTTCATAACTCAAACACTGAAGAAGACATTGAACAAAATACTTACTGTTTAGTATGGGTAAACACAGTAGAATCCGAAAGTCTCATGGGTCAACCTTGGTCAAACTGAATCCTTACTTTAAGTGCTATACTGGTGAAGGGCTAATCCATTATGATACAGTTGGTTGACTGTAAAGTGAATGAGGTTTAAACTTACTGAGCTAAATTACCTTGTGTTGAAATCTTTTTACTTGTTCCTTGTAGACAAATTACTGCCAGTATGGTTTCTATCTGTCAGTGATTCAATTTATGTGGGTGTTTCCTCTTTTATTCTGGTTGTGCAGCTGTGAGTTTGTACATATAGATAAGGGGGTGGGGAACAAAGTCCCCTAAATGGGATATGCAGTAAGGTTTGCCTGTAAAAAGATACCTTTTTTGTGGAATTCTGTGACCTGAAGCTTTAACCAGTGTGTTTCATCAGGTTGTAGCTCCAACTCATTGATATACAGAGGAAGCTTGTAATGTCTTCCTGACAGTATTCAGCAGTAAGGTTTATGGCATTTAGATTACTACAGCAGAAAGCTGGAGGCTTGAGCAACACAAGAAGATGTGGATATATTTCAGCAGAATTAATAGCAAACAGGCTGTGAAGGTGAAAATAAATGTGTCCAGATGTATGATGAAAACAAACACGACATGCTTGACCCATACAGTCATCACTGTCTTTAGATGAGTGATACACTAGCCTAGCAGGTTTGTCTTGTTCAGTGTTCTCACTGTTTTTGGTTGTCCAGTAAGCAGAGATGTTCTTGTCTGATGTACTGGAGTTTTATAATCAAAAAGGGATCCTTGTAGTCGGCAGAAACTATAGGGCTACTTAAAATTGTTTGAATGCTTTTTCTGTGCTTCTACTATTCTTGATTGCAGATACAGGTCACCTTTTTTGGTCTGGTATACCATAGTTTTATCACCAAAAAGGGCCATCTTGCAGTTATCAAAAGCTTGTGAATACAAGTAAAAAGTTGCTTAAGACCTGTTTAAAAAAACTGTTAAGAATCTTTTACTTTTCTTTGATTTGTAGCAAACATTATAGTTCCTCAAAATTAGCTTTATATTTTTGTGTTATGAATCACAAGTTCACGTGTGTGTGTGTGTGTGTGTGTGTGTGTGTGTGTGTGTGTGTGTGTGTGTATATATATATATATATATATATATATATATATATATATATAGAGAGAGAGAGAGAGAGAGAGGGAGAGAGTAACAACAAACAGCACTGTATCATCTCAATAACAATTTAAAGTAATGCTGCACATTGGTGGTGGGCTAAATTAGTTTTCTAGACAGCATAGTTATACACTCATTTTAAGAAAACTGCAGGTTTCAACATAAACAAAATGATAAATCACTGCTTGGAATCTGATATCATTATGAGGCTGTGATCTCATTCTTCTTATCCATCTGAGCTCAGTTATGATACAACAAAGTAATATATTTCACTCTCTTTATAGTACACATTAAAACACTCATATTAAACTGATTAGATGATGTATTGAATATTAATCAGCAGCTTCAGATGGAACAACATGAATCAGTCAGCTTCAAGCAGACAAAATTCAAAACATCTCACAACCCCAGGTTCATTAAAATATGTTTATTTTCATCCCATTTCATCTCACCCACTTTTAATTATTTTGCAACTTATTCATTTTTAAAGAGAGTTAGTCAAGCATTTTTTTCCTTTGATAAATATAAATATTTCTTCTGCAATCACATAACCATTATAATAATGAAATACTACTGGGACAACATCTGTGTTGTTCAAAGCAGGCTGCTATCAGAATTAAAACAATAGTATAATATGCATCCAAATGACTTGTGGCAATAACAGCTAAACAAAGTACTTTTCATTCTGTTTCTAAATGACCCCTCAGCTCCTTTCTTGAATAATGCATCTCTGTTGTATTTTCTGCCTTCATCATCTTTACTTTTCAGTACAAATAAAATCATAGTTCTGTGTCTTACAGAAGACTGTTGCCATAGCTTGTATTTAATGTTTAATGTTCGATATTGCTTTAACTATCCCTGGAAATAAATATCTTGCAACAAATACCACATTCTGCTACACGAGTCTAGGCATGTTATAACCTCTGTGAATGTTGACAGGTTATTTTCCAGATCCTTTTTCAAATATGCAACATATGCATGCATGTATGTCAAGGCATGGACAAAGAAGGATTAAACAATACACCTACTGTTGCTTTAAAGAGCAACACTTTATTCCAATAAAATTTCTAACTAATGCACAGCAGACATTCTAATACATTTCATTTTGCAATTATTTTTTTTTAATTTTCTCAGCTGTTCAATTGCTAAATATCCTATATAAAGCAATAATTATTTTATTCTTTCTGATTATGTCTGCTGCCAAAATGAGAAATGCTTGCTCACAAATTGTAACACTGAACTCTCACATGTTCATTATATTGATCATTGTTGCAGTAGCCTAAACTAAATGGATTATATCCTGCCAAAGATATAATGGCTGACCAGCTTCCAAAGCTTCAGAGCACCACCCATGTACCCAAACTATCAAGCAGCTCAAGCTGAGCTGACTAAAAGACAAATATGGACGCAAAGTCCTTTTGAGCTTTACGAGAGGCATACACTCCTCTGAGGCTTTTCAGGATTGGCGATCTGCTTGTGCTTTCCTTTTCTGGACAGATGAGTTCCCTTTGGGGGGAAAAACTTCCACTTTCTTAAATTTATTGATGTTTTAGTGCTTGCCTCTTTAGCAAAGTTATTTTAAAGCTAGGAGAGATGTGTTTTAATGAATTGTCTTGAGACTGTAATATACTTTTAAATGGAGCACTTGTTTTTTTCCATCAGTTTAAAAGCAGTGTTAACTAAATGAAAACATATTTTCTGTGGAGAAATCATGTTTTATATTTCCTTGGTGGGGATTGGCATATTGTTTGACAATGCTTTTTACTGTGCTTTTTTCTATTAAAGCATTTGCTGCTTGTCTTCTCTGGAAAAGAGGCACCATTTTTGGCTTGATCATAGAACAGACTACCAGTCCCACAGACGGGCCTTCTTCTAGCCATAAAAATTGTTAAGAAAACAGCCTTTGCCACCACAACAGGCTAGCAGTTTGCCTTATCCACAGGTGGATGACTGTGCAGTGGCCATTTGTTGTACCTCAGATCACTCATCTTTTACCCCAGATCCCTGTTGTGTAGCACCTACAGCCACTATGGAACAGGGTTTAGCCACATCTTCTATGGCTGTTGGAGTCCCTTAAGTGGGAAAGAGAGAGCCACTCTTGTCAGTCATGGGAGATGGAACAGGGAAGGTTTCCCTGTTCTGCCACAGTGCTGTACCCATCTGTGAGGAAGCAGCGGCTGCTATTAGTAACACTGCTGGCTCCATTTTTCCTGTCAAAAAGAAACAGAAAACCAAAACATGTAGCTACTCCTCCTCAAATTTCTTTAGAGAAGAATAGTTTACTGCATTTGGCTCAGGGTTTAATTCATGCAATTGATTATTCTTGTAAAGTAGTTTCTGGTAAAAGAAAGAAAAATTCCTCTTTTCCTGAAGAGAGTCAAGATTTCTGAATGTGAACAGAAAAATTTAGGGATTTTTCATCAGATTTCTGATTCAGACTCAGAGGAGAGCTCCGTTTTTGATCCTGCCTGTGGGAGTTTCTTTTACTCTGAGACTATTGCTAGAATGTGCCAGTATTTTCACTGGGAGAACACTGAGGTGTCGCAGTCTGCTAGAACATACTATAAGTAGTTACAGAAAGATTTTCCAGAACCTACACCCATTCCTCCTGTTCTATCAGCTTTAGAGGTTGTGTGTGAGTTACCGCCTGCAACTTTCCTGTTAGTCAGCAAGCTGTCCGTATAAAAGGCAGATAAGATGTATAAAATTCCTCAGTCTTCAAAATGTTTATACACTGTTCCCAAACCTGACCCAGCAGCTATAGCCTTAGTTGATCCCACTGCTGCTAAGTACTTACTTAATTCCAATACTATTCTTTCTGATAAGGATGAGAAAATTATTGATAGGTATGGTAAAGTATATAATTCTGCAATTTTGGGTTTCAGAATTTTGAATTGTCAGGTTCATATGTTAAAGTTCATTCTGACAAATTGTGAAAGTAAGAGGAATACCAAACTCACTTCTAAGACGACAAAAAACTCAAGAACAAACAGTAGAATAAAAATCCACCAAGCTGTATGAACTCTGCAACACAGATATTAAAAACATTATTATCAAAAATTGGAGTATATTTAAAGAAGATATGTTTTTGGCATCCAAAATGGGTGATATTCCTAATTTTGTTTTGAGAAGAGGGTTAAATTTCAAGATCCTGTTAGAGAAGCAGAAAAAAATATCCCCTACCAAGATAGGTATGACTCAGTGTGGCAATTGTCCCTATTGTAACATAATGGAGCAAGGAATTAGCACAAGCATCAATGGTCAAAAAATAGCTAGTAAATGTAAATTTAACTGCAATTCTAAGGGAGTGGTTTATGTGGCAAAATGCCAAGTTTGTCCGTCATTCTACATTGGGAAAACAGATCATAGATTAAGATATAGAGTGTATGAACACTTGTACAGCATAAATAAACACAAAGAGGAAAATGCTTTAGCAAGGCATATATCTGTTTTCCCAGACCATAAATTCAAGTTTAAGGTCATTGATCAGATCAATATTGACCCTAGGGGTGGCCCTCATTCTCTATTATTAGAGAAATTAGAATTAATTTGGCAAATAAGGCTTAACGCCTACACATACCCTGGCCTTAATGATAAATGTTCTATTATGTGCTTACTGAAATTAAAACGTTTAGAGAGGTGAATTGTATATTCACACATAAGTATATGTGCATGTAAGTATACTGATTCTTCATTTTTTGTATATATACATATACATCTTCCTTATCATTGTACATTTTTATTATGTATAAAGGTATGAATGATAAGCGGTCAGAGGTAGAGTGTATATATATATATATATATATATATATATATATATATATATATATATATATATATATATATATATATATATATATATATATATATATGTATATATATATATATATATATATTTATCTGATCAGAATCAAGATAGTACAGATGCTTAAAACGTAGAATATCTAGTCTTGTATATGTTTAAATTCATAAAGTCGTATTTCATAAACATATTTTTACACTTATATGTTTATATAACATGTTCTTATATATAAGTACATATTTAGTTTAAAAATAATAAGATTTTTTGTGGAAAATATTTTTGTTGGCAGGCTGTAAAATGTTTTAAATAACATAAATGTTTTAGATAATATAATTAATTTATTATATCCATAATGGATTTGTAATTAAATAAGCTTTTTACTTTAAATATGTAATGAGTAGGTCACCTGATCTTTTTAGAGCTGTATTTAAATTCATGAATTTTAAATTACATTTTATCTGAGGAAGTCCAACGATTCAGTTGGATGAAAAGCACTTAATAATAAAGTGTGTTGCAGAGTTCGTACAGCTTGGTGGATTTTTATTCTAAAGTACGAGGAATGTTTTATCTGAGTTTCTTCTTGTCAGGAAAAAACCTGCTTTAAATAACTGTTTTTTTTTTCTTTTGCACAGGTCATTACTCTTTGTTTGCAGTGTGTGAATGTTTCTGTTTAAACTTCTTTCAGAGCTATGGCCACTGGCATTGTTTTAAGGAGGTTTGTATGCCTGCATTCTCAGAACCTTCCATATAATGTTAAAAATTAGATTTTAAATACACACTTGGATAGTGATTTAGTGTATGCTCCCTCTGCTGCAGAAGTAATCAAAAAGTGTGATGAAAGGGGCAAATTGTCCAAGGGGATTTCTTTCTCCTCTTCCATTTCTGACAGAAAACAGAATAAACAGATTCAACAGAATTCAGGTAAACAGACATTTAAGAAGGAATGACGCAGTTCCAAAAAGAAGTCTCTAACCTCCCCAAACCAAAGACAGTCCAATATGTCTGAATAACTAATCAAGAGACCTTGTGACACAATCCCACCCTGGTCTCATTTTCCATTTTTTCTTTGGCAACTGATTGCTTCAGACAAATGCATTCTGAATATCATTCATCAGGGTTACAATGGCAGTGGGAAGAAATTCCTTCCTTCCAGGGAGTCATTCCTCTTCCTCAAGATCAGACTGTTTTGTTCCTGGTGTAAAGGAAAGAAAATACTTGGCGACATTTGTGACAGTGCTCAGATTCAAAATGCTGTCACTTCAGAACCTGTTACATCTTCTACCTCTTTCAAGTTTCCTGGTAACACTAGACGTATAAGGTTTAATCATCACACCCCTATTCATGCAGGCTTCAGATATTTCATAAAGCCTTGTGTCTGGATCACATCATCAGTTCTCTAACTCCCCTTTGGACTATCCACTGCACCAACACTGTTCACAAAGTGTCTAGTTCTAGTTATAGATCTTTGCAGGATACAAGGTATCTACACTTTTCCATACTTAGATGACTTGCTTACCTTTGCAGAGTCTTTTTCAGAGTGATGGGAATCTAACTGTTAGCTGAGAGATCTCTTACACAAGCTGGGATTCCAAGAGAAGAGTCAAAAGTGTTTCTTGACTCCTTCACACAGGAGGTTCACTATTACACTGTCGCAGATGCAGGTTGTCGAATGCATCTTTGTCGAACAGTAAAGCGTGAAAAGGTAAAATAGCAAAGCGGTGTTTCAGTGAATTCTTTCTCTGGGAAAGAATTTGTTTGGCTGCTTTCACTACTTTGCCTTTTTGGCACTATAGTGTGATCTCAGAGTTGGTATATTTAAGTAGGAGAGTGTGGGAGGCAAAGCCCTCCACATCGGGGGATGTGGGAGAAGAAGCCCCCCACATTAAGTAATGTGTTACTGGGGTTTTTTTGTTTGTTTTTGTTTCGGAACAGCGATTGTTTTCCATTGGAAAATAATCGCTGTTCTGAAGTTTCGATGTTGTAAGCTTTCACTTACATGGGGTTGATTATCTGTCATTCGCTCTTCTGAGTGTGTGATATGCTAATATAGACCCCACACAGGATTGTGTTCTTAGGATGAAAACTAGGCACCTCAGTTCAAAGAACTTTTCTTCCACAAGAAAAATAAATCCTTATTTAAATCAGTTTCTAAGTTTTCCACTCAGACTTCAGTCACTGTGAGGAATACCTCAGGATTTTGGGTCCCATAGCATCTATAATTATCATGATACCCCTGACAAGACTCCACATGAGATAGGTACAGTGGTATCTGAAATCTATTTGGTCCCAGCTTCAGCACCCTTTATCTTTTCAAATTTCAGTGCTGGGGTTTGTCAAAAAGGAAATCTTTTGGTGGAGAACAGATATCCTTAAATCCAGGTCTCCCCTTCTCCCCCCTTGCTCCAAAGCAGTGAGTCATCACAGGCACTTTGGACTTTGCTTAGGGAGCAGTTTCAGGAAAGATAAAAGTTCAGGGGTGTGTGATACCAAGGACAGACACAAGCACATAAATGTCTAGGAGATGCTTGCCCTGATCAAGACACTCAACTCTCTGAACCATCTCTGGCCAAAGGAATTCTTCAAATTGGTTTCAGAT
The DNA here is from genome assembly GCF_019279795.1 of Protopterus annectens. NCBI lineage: Eukaryota > Metazoa > Chordata > Ceratodontiformes > Protopteridae > Protopterus > Protopterus annectens. The sequence goes on along the minus strand of NC_056739.1, from coordinate 1,806,903,303 downwards.
AATATCACAGTCATGTGGTACATCAACAAGCAAGGGGGAATCAGGTTATACCCCCTTTGCAAACCAACCATTTTAACTTGGGCTATAGCTTCATAGCACGTTCTCACTCTACAGGCATCCTACATTCAGTCAGAGCAAAAATATTTGGCAGACAAGCTGAGCAGGACCAGTGCAGACCCTCATAAATGGAAAGTAGATCACTAGGTCTTCCAACATTTGATCCAGCTCTGGGGAATTCCTCAAGTAGACCATTTTGCCTCCACTTTGAACAACCAACTGGCAAGATTCTGTTCCATGAAAAGCACAGCCCAAAGTTCAGAAAGAAAAACAACCAATAACCAGAAGAACTGTACTCCACCAGCCCACTAGGATACACGGGTCACCTTAACCATGAAAAAAACTCCACTAAAGAACATATAAAACAAATATGAATTTAATGTAACTCTGAGTGCTTTTGTCCTTAATTATGCAAGGCTTCATCAGAACTGAAGTATCATACCAGTCCACACATATTTAAAAGCTTATCAATCATCATAAATTACTTTCAATTAAATATTTAAAGGTACATAGACATATATTATAAAACACTTTCAGTATAAAGCATAATTAAAGGCTAATCATTCCAAATAATGTGTTATACAATAAATTCTACAACTGTAACATTTGTACAAAGTTTAGATAAGATTTATGCAAACTTTATTCAAATCATCATAGTTTAGCTTTCTTCAAGTTTAATACAGGGAATAAAAAGATCATTTCGTTAAGCCCTGGCAGTTCACTAGAATTCAATCTCAAACTGCCAAACCAATTCCCAATATTCAAGAGGATTTTCCCAACTACTACCCCTAGCATCTATCTGAACCACATCCAAAATAGCAAACATAAATGTATTAAAGCCTTCACAAAAAGTGGTGTGCTGGAAAAGGCCATTGTTAATATTTTTGTTCTTTATATCATAAAGATGTTCATATATCCTAACAGGCAGGGACCTCTCTGTTTTCACTACATTTCGAGCACAATTCCATATCAACTATACCTTTAGTTTGGCAGTTGCCATTTTTAAAAAAACAGTGTTTGGTAACCATGTGAATATTGTATAATAATTGTAGGCTCTGTGCAAATGTAAGCACATTGTTGACAATTACTGCATGTATGTGTATGTTCATTACCTATCTATGTCTCTCAAATATTTAATATCACTAGCTGTTTTATAAACCACACAGGGAGGAACTGCAAACTTATTAGAACTGAAAACCCTCATTATATTCCAGTTATCCCTAATTATCTTGATGATGCCATTACTCAAGGGACCATATTGTAATACAAAGGCTTGAGTAAAATTCCCAGTCTGTTTTCCATTGGTTTTAATACCCTCACCATTGTTCAGGGGACTCCTACCTAGGACAAGACAAAACTCATTGTTTTGCCTAGTTTTAATTTGGTTGCAGATATCTGTACTGAGGTTGATAGGATATCCTCTTTCTGTAAACATACCAACTAACTTGTTGCCTTCATTAAAAAACTGAATCTTCTGAAATCATTCTCAATAGCCTGATACATTTTACCTTCACAATACCCATGCTAGTCTTCAAAGGATGACTTTTTTTAAGTATAACAAAATTACTATATGTTTTGTTCCTATAAATAGCAGATGAAAATGTACCCAAATTCTTGAACAAAAAATATCCAAGTAATTGATCTTGTCAAGTCCATATGATAAGTACATTTAAGAAAAGAAGCAGTACTGTTGATAGAACCGAGAAACTCGTGCACCATGTCAATACTACCTGACCATAAAATAAAAATATCATCCAGGAACCCAACATGCAAGTAAGAATGAGTGAAAAACTTAGATAAAAAAAACATTTCTCCTTCCCATGTATATATCACTAAACTGGCATAAATGGGTGTGCAAACTGCCCCCATAGAAACACAATTCATTTGTTTGTATATCTCACCATCAAACAACAAAAAAAATATTCTGTAAAACCATTTCAACACTTTCCCTAATCAAATGTATGCCCTCAGTGGTAAGAATATTAAATAATGTCAAACTATCTGTGAACATATCTACCCCTTCCACAACAGGGATAGAAGAAAATGAGTCTACCACATCAATAGTTAGGAATGCTATGTTTTTAATCAAATAGATGAGATTTAATCTTAGCCAAGAAATCCCATGAATCCTTCATAATATGTTTAATATGCCTGTATGTAACTTTGAGGCTCTTATCTACAAAAATGAAAAAAAGTATGAGTTTTTGATCCATGGGCAGACACTACTGGCCTCAAAGGAGGGCTTCACTGTTCTCATGTATTTTTGGAATGCTGAATATACTCAGTATTTTTACATGGGAGTTGGATAAAAATCCATATATGTTTTTGTCAATTTGTCCTTGCATCAACCAGTCATATAGCATTATATCTATATTCTTATAGCTAATATTAGCTTTGTTCCTGGAAGCTAAAATATATTTACAATTGTCACCTAAAATTGCAGACGTAGCTGAAATGTAATCAATAAGATCAAAAAAATCAATAACCCCCATTTTATCAGGTTCCATAACCCTAAGTGATTTGTTTTCCCTTTAATACTCCAAAGGATTCCTTTCACCTTCAGTTAAATTAGCTTGTTTCTTAAACTTAGATTTTTCCTCGTATAATTGATAATTCTCAGAAATAACATATTTCTCGAGCATGTCAATAACTGTGTGAAGCATGGGGTTAAAGTGCTTTTTCCTTAAAATGTCCAACCTTAACAGTATCATTTGGCCATTGATTTCCAAAAAGAGATGCAAATTCAATTTTCTAATAAAAAGGTCAAATTCCAAAACCGTATCCACAGGTTAAAATCCTCTAGTGGGTATAAAAGAAAAAACTTATTTCAAACAACTGAAAATAATCTAAATTGACCCCCCCCCATAGTGTAATTGTATACCTTAAAACCATTAAAAGAACTGACAATACCATTATATTCCTTAACTATATCCTTCTCTTGTGTAGATGAATATATTCCATAAATGTTAGGGACAAATGTTTGCTTAGTCAAAACCTGTTCCCTCTCTAAAACCTTGTATGATGTGATTGTCCTTTCTTCCCTCCCCCCCAACTTTGATATCCACAATTCACTAAACATTTAGATCTACGTGGGGGAGAGACCTCCGTGGGTCCCCTGTATCCCTATTATGATCCATTTCATGGGAATTAAGAATAGTGTTAACTTCTTCATGCTCATTATTCTGAAAGCTCTGAGGAAAGTCAGGACATATTGTCAACTCTCTGTCAACCTGGTAATTTATAAACCATCTTCATCTTGTACTGTAACTGGTCCCTTTGAATTTTCTTACTCGTTTTAACCTTAATATCATCTCAAAATTTACCCAAATTAGATATCAGCCTATTATATTTATCCTTATGACAATCACACTTCCATTATAATGCTGTGTAGTTTCAAGATATGACCAAAGTTATTATTGAAAAAAAGTAATGGCTGATGAATCTATGTCCATTTTTATATGCTGTTACTATTGCCTCACTGACAAAATAAAGGTGTCAAATTCAGAGGAAAATATGGAGTTGTATCTGTTGGATTGTAACTGTTTAACCTATATGTCATTTTTAAACTATATCATGAGTGATGTGTAGTCCAGCCTTTGTATTCCTTCATTTTTTCTTTCTAGTGTCAATGATTCTAAAAGTGCAGTCACCATAACCCTAGATATGGATAAAAGAAGGGAACCTTGTTTTAAATTAAATCTGTAAAAGCTATTTAGACAGAAAGGAGAGTGCCTATTAAGAATGAAAGATGAGTCCATACAGTATCTCAAGAAAATCTAGGTATACTTTTTCCAAAGTAGTCTGTTTGTAAATGCTATTCTCTAATGCTTTCTCAACAATGGTTTTAAGCCTTTCAGATATCCCATATATTTCTGATTAAAGAGATGGGATTGTTCTGCATCCAAACTCTTGCATATGCCCAAAATCAGTGAAATGTTGCTTGTTTTGAAGTGACCGTTATCATTTCTAAGTTTCATACTGGCCGATAAGGAAAATACTTTGTTCATGTCTGAGATTACTGAACTTGTAGATACAGCAGTTGTTATTTTTCTACCACTGGAATTATGGAACAAACTTAGACAAACCACATTATGGATGGAAGTATCTGTGGAATAAGCATGCCGAGTATTTAAAACAAATAACAGCAATTAATATTCAGACTAGATCTAATAGGAAACCATGGTGAGATAAAATAATGAAGGGAATGTTAAAAACAAAAGTAACAAATATATAAATTGTACAGACTGCATAAAAGTAATTATTATTAATAATTAATTATTATGTAGCATAATACATGTAATCCTTTTATTTTTATTTTAATGTAAGCTATACATGTAATGTATAATGATAATGTTTTAATATATGTATATGCACTGTGTCTGTTTGTCTAATAATGTTATCTATGTGTCTGATCCAGAGTAGTCATATCAATGATTATAATAATAACACAGTTCTGTGTGCATGCTGAAGAATAAATAGTACATGTGTAATACTATGATAAAACATAAGTAGCAAAGTACTAATTTAGTTGAATATGAAGAGCACAGCAAAACAGCTTTCAAAATATGTATGCACGCTAGTGCAGTAGTATAAATATAGAGTCAAGTGTAACTTCCACTGTAATATGTTTGCAAAGACATCCCCTCATGTAGATACTGTAAGTCCCTTCCTTGAAGTTTTTCCTCACATAAAACAATACTGATACCAGTTAAATCACCAGCACATCACATACACATGGACAATTAATAGTATTCAAAACTAAAATGCAATTTTTAGTATTTGTGTGACAGTTGGCATAGAGCACTGTCAGTGATCAAAAATTACTTTAGAGAAATGACACTTCTTATGTCAAAAAAATCAAAACATAATTATTTATGAGCTAAAACTTTTTATGGACAGGCACGCAGTGCCAAAATCATCTAACTGAAAATTATCCTGCAGCAAATTGCCAAGTCTCTGCCCCATCCGGAGCTCACCCAGATGTATTATATGACGGGAGGCACCCGTGACAGTTCCGAGGGTGAGGACTAGATACCCACTGTATTTATAATGGATGGATATGTGGCTGCGAAGTCCCATAATGATCCTCAATTGGATTCCTGTCAAGTTGCTTAAGGTTATTTCAGAGAATGGAAACATATATATATATATATATATATATATATATATATACCAACTCCAAGGTGACACAATAGTTGAGAAAAAGGCAATCTCTACTGTTGCAAAAGTAGTTTCAGTAAACAGGACTAATTATTTTAATTACCTTCACTGACGTGACATGTTCTCACAGCTATCATGGTGTCCCCCATCCTCTTGTGTCCATCACCATCACTGTCTGTCTTGTATGTCATAATGTCTGCTCCTCCTACCTAACCTAACCTATATATCTACCTTTGTTATTCCTAAATACCTTCCCCAACATACCTTTCTCTTTAAAAAAATAAAAAGAGTACAAAACAATTATGCCCCCAAACTAACTCTTCAGTTTGAATATGCATGTACATTACACATCTGATTTGCATGAATTAGTCAAAATTATTAAGTTGTTGTCAAACATCCTTTATGATGTGACCATGCAAATTTCCCATATCCCATGTACAAATACAACATTAGCTTGTGAAGTAGTGGATAGCTATGGTCCTCTCCCACCACCATCTTGCTCATTCCTTAATTACTTCTCTAGCATTGTCACCTCTGCTTATTCCACATTTTCACAATCATCCTATCAACCCCATTTCATATCTTTAATCTGGTCAAAAATAGATTCACATACCACACATGGACAGGAATGGCCTACAAACAGAAATCTCTATTTGTGCATTCAGCATTTTCATGATGCTTGGCATCGAGCAGCAAAGCCTTCTTCACATTTACATCCTATGGGAAAAATGCTCAAAATAATTACACATGCACTAATACTTTATCATCAGTCATGCAAACAAGTTTGGCAGCAATGTACTTCAGTAAGCTATTCTTGTAAAATGACAGTAATGCCAGAGGGATCTACTACTTGTATATATACTTTATTGGGTCAATATATACATGATATGAGAAGCCAAATCCAACACATTTGGTGCATTGTTGTATACAAATGAGGGTTTGCATTTTCCTTCCCAGTGTCATAGTGTGTTCCATTGAACTTGTACAGTTGTAAACAGCGAGAACAAAGTAATGCACACATAAACACATTATTCACTTGCAGCAATGAATCATGTATCGATCTGGAGATTAACAGTCAGGAATACATGGGTGGAACTCCACTGTGTGCCAGCTGTCAGTCTCACACAACATCTTGCTGTTGAATCACAGTAACATCACCTTTGTGATTGCCATTCTGCACAATTCTTTACCTGTGATGTGCCAGACACATGATAATCCAAGGCCCTTCATAACTTCACCAGTGTCAGCATTGTTGTGGAATATATCAGTTAGTCTATCATGACTTCCACTCCAGTAATGTGTAAATAACATCAGTCTTACACACACATATCATATTCCCTTCCATGAACATTTATGTGCAGTAACAAATGTATCACTTAACAGACATGGGCATAATTTTGAATACCACAACAAACTAGTGTTGTTGCTTCCACCATTCTGCAGTGTTTGGCATCAAGCAGCAATGTTAACTAACAGTAAATGGCACCTCACATCCTACAGCAAAATCTGATCAGAATTTGCCTTTGGCAGCATTAATCCTATTGCACAACAGAAAACAATTCCAGGGAATGTAGGATTAGATAGGCAAGTCTAATATGAGTATGAGGTTGGATAAAAAAATGTATATAAAATTGATGACATAAAAGAAGAATGTAATGAGCAGTTTCTTTTGATGAAGGATGTGATTAAACAACAAAATATTAAAATTGGTGAGATAGAAGAATCACTGTCTGATGTGGATGGGAGACTTAAGGAAGAGGAGGCAAAAACTAAGTTCCTTCTTAAGCAAAACACTTTATTGTTAGAAAAACAACCTGATGACCTTAAGAATAGTGAGAGAAGGAACAATTTAAAAATATATGAAGTACCAGAAAAATTGGAAGGAAGAAATATGGTGAAATTTTTGCCTTCATGGATACCAAAAATCCTTAATCTGCCTAAAGGTTTATCTCATAGCATTGAAATAGCCCACAGATTCTTGACACCACTGTCCGATAAGAAAGGAGCCTAACTAAGATCAATTTTAGTTAAGTTCATCCCTAATACTGACACAAAGATTTAATGCTAAGAACTGCTTGGGCTTCACCTCCTCCTAAAGTTGGGAATAGTGTCATAAGATTTGATAATGACTATTCCAGTAAAATGATGGGTAAAAGACAACTCTATTTTCCTTTTATTATGGAATTAAAAAAGAATGGCTTTGAAGGGCATTTCCTTTTTCCAGATGGATTAACAATCGTTATGCATGGTGCACCAAAAATATTTAATTCCCTTGATGGTGCTGTATTGTTTGTCCAGAAAAATAACTGTCTTGTCCTGAATCCATGGCCCAGTCTAAAATGAGCATTAAGGGATAAGCTGAAAAATCCATATGGAAGACTGTTTCACATCCAGGTAAATTAAAAGACAAATTAATTTATAATTTGTTTAAAATGGTCAGTCTTTTTACACTGATGGCATAAAATACAGTTGTAATTTCAATTGAAGGTTATTTACCCTTAAACAAAGTAAATAAGTATGTATTATGTTGCTGTGGTGTCTGATTTGCTTTTTTTATTTGGATTAAAGGACAACAATGGGATATTAAAGCAGATTGCTCAACCTGTTGTCTCTTTTAGTCCCTGTTCATTGATACAGCCTCAAAAAATCACCCATGCAGCTTTAAAAACGAATCCACTCAACTGTTCTTCCTGTTAGGCTTCCTACCTTTCCGTACCGTTTTACGTTCACTTTAAAAACCAAGTTGAAAAACCTCTAGCTGGCTCTGAAATGATGATGTCACATCTGCCAGAGCTCTTGCTCTAGCTACCAGGACGTTTCCTCCCCCAAAGTGATGTATTCCCCACTGATGTGCATGCTGTATAGAAGAGCCAGTGAACCTCCCACATTGTGATGTCAGAGCTGCCTTGCCCAGCCCATTCTTAACCTAGGAAATATGTCAAACTATAATCTCACTTTTCTGAAGAGCCCTACCAATATGTGACAAAGTACAGGCAGAAGCAGAGTAACAGCTACAAAAACTAAGAGCATAAATTTGCAATGACCATGCATAGACATTAATTGCATGTTTTTACATAAGAACCAGCTGTCTGTCACAATTAATCGACAACACTACATCAGATTACAAGATGTATGAAATACCATAATTTTCTTAAATTACCACTTAAAAAAAGCATGTGGGTGCTGTCATGCAAGTCTGTGAAATATTTTGTGTTTATAGTGCATCATTTGTTAGCTATTTAACCAAACAGGAAGGAAAAATAAGTGGGAGTTTGATGCTTTGCAAAACAGTGATTATTTCCAGTGCTATAGGTTCATAGGTTCATAGGTAGGTACTAGGCTATCTGCCCGAGGACATTTATAAGCGTAGTCAGAGTGTCAGCTTTCGCCGCCCCATTGATTAATTAACTGAGCCTCTGTCAAGAAGAGCCAATGAAGTGATCCCAGGGGTGTATTTTCTGTTACCCATCCACTCGTCAAGGTTTCTCTTGAAGAGTGTTAGTGAGGGGCTTTGCCTAATGTAGTTAGGAATTTTGTTCCAAAGCACGGGTAGTCTCTGTGACAGGAATCTATCCCTCCTGCATGTTCTATTTATTGTTGTGGCAAGGTTTAGCTCTCTAGAGCGAGTGGCTCGCAGTGACTTGGATTTCTTTAGGTGGAGCATGTCCATCAGTTCTGAGCTGGACATGGCTTTGTAAGTCAGGCAGAGATCACCTCTACGTAAGCGATATGCCACTGAGTACAGCGGAAGTTTTTCCAGTCGGGCTGCATAGGACATATGTTTGAGGCCAGTAATCCTCTTGGTGTGGTACTTTTGTGGTATTTCCAGCTGTTGGAAGTGTCTTGTGAGGTACATCCCAAATGGGGCATTGTACTCTATGATGGGTCTGATGAGTGACAAGTAGAGGGGCACTATAACCTCTTTATTTCTAGATGCGAACCCTTTAGTAATTAGATGGGCTACATAAAAGGATTTCCTAACTACTTTGGCAATATGATCATCAAAGGAGAGATTACTATCTACCTGGGTCCCCAGTTCTCTTATTACCTCTTATGTATTAAGGGGGCTGCCACCTATGTGATAATTCATGGGTGTTTTGTTTTTCCCAAACAGGATGACTATGCATTTTTTGGCATTTAGCTTGAGACCATGACTTTGACACCAGGTTTCTGTCTCAGTAAGGCCCTTTTGGAGGATGTCCATGTCAGCCGGAGAGTCAATTATGGCTCCCAGTTTGCAGTCATCGACGAACTTGGTTAGCCATAGTCCTCCTGTGTTTGCTAGTACTTCTGAGAAGTATATGCCGAACAGTGGGGGTCCCAGGACCAAGCCTTGTGGGACACGACTTGTGACTGGTTTAGAGTTGGACCTGGAGCCCGCTATTCTTATCGTGTGAGTTCTGTCTGTAAGCCAGTTGGCAACCCATCTCATGACGTAGGAGTTTATGTTCAGGCTGGTGAGTTTTTCTATAATTCCCAACTGGGGAATGGTGTCAAAAGCCTTGGCGAGGTCAAGGTAGGCTTTGTGAACCACCTTCCCCTCATCTATGGCCTTGGTGACTGTCTTGAAGAAGTCAACCAGGTTTAGTAGGCATGATCTGCCCTTAACAAAGCCGAACTGGGTCAGGTCAAGTATTTGGAGGTTCCCAATGTCTTTGTTAATGAGTTCCATGATGATGTGCTCCATAGCCTTGCAGACCAGGCTAGTCAGGCTTATGGGGCAATAGTTACCAGGGTCAGTTGTGGCCTCTCCTTTGTGGAGTGGAATAACCATTGCTGTGTGCCATTCTATGAGCACACAGCCTGTGGAGAGGCTGAGGTTGAACAGTGTGTTTAGGTGGGGGGTTAGTTCATTCTGTAGTTTGTGAAAGATGCAGCCTGGGACACCATCTGGCCCCATTGATGCTGTGCTTTTGGCTTTTGAAAGGGCTGTTTTCACCTGTGCATCTGTGATTTCTGGGACACTACACGTTTCCGGTATTGTTTTGGGTCCTTTTGGGGGTGAGAGGGTGGGTGATGTTTGCACTGAATCTATCTGCCAGGATGTTGGCAATATCAGTAGGTTCAGTATATTTTGTGCTATTTTGCACTAGCTCAGAGCATATCTGTGAGTTGCCACTTAGATTCTTGACATAGCTAAAGAAGGCTTTGTGGTTATCTTTTGAATCCTTGGCTATTTTTCTTTTGAAGTTAGCCTTGGATGATTTTATGAGGGACCTTAGTTTCTTACCGATACTGATCAGGGATGTCTTTACTTCTTGGGATTTGCTTTTTTTCTAAACTAGTTTCCTCCTTCTATTGTATAGCCTGTTAACGGCAGGGGTCCACCAGACTGGTTTCCTTCTCTTAGGGGAGTGAGTCTTGGTTTTGCTAGGGATGGCATGATCCATGAATCCTTGTATGTGCTCATACAGTGCATTTGTAAAGGTTCCTGCATCTTGGACACTGTTATCCTTTAGCGTGGGGGCTGTGGTTTCCTTGGTTGGGGGTGGTGGTGTGGTGTGGACATCCAGAGTGATTAGTTTATGGTCTGATCTAACCAGCGACGGCTTGACCTCTGGTGTGGAACACCTGTCGCCCATGTTGGTGATGACCAGGTCCAATATGTTTTCACCTCTAGTAGGGGAGTTTACTGTGTTTCGGTCCATGTTCTGTGGCTGAAATGTTTTGTATGAGTTGTAGCCTGGTAGTGCTGGGGTGCTCTGTGGAGCCTTGAACCAGGTTTCAGTTACTACACAGATGTCGACGTTCTCCATACTGAGGAGTGATTTGAGCACGTGCATTTTGAGAGTTAAACTCCTGGTGTTGAGTAACATAACCCTCATTTTTTTATTTGTGCTGTTTACGGAGGTGGGTTTGACTTTTGAAACTTGCCTAAAAAAGGCACTATGGAGGCAGCAAGAGCCTTGGCCAGTATTTAAAAGCCTAGGGGTGACAGGTGCAAGCCATCTCTTGTGAAGCAACGAGGCTTGTCGAGCACATCGTCCCAGACTGACAGACACTGGATCCCCTTTGAATGACACCAGAAGCTTAGCCAATTGTTGAAATTGATCATTTTTTTCTTTATACTGCGGTATCATTCTTGGTGAGGGCAGGATGCTATTCAGGGTCATGGTCATACCCGCCTGGGCTCTATGATCAGAGAGCTCTTCCATGTCTCTTTTCATGTAGTCCAGGGAGGTACATCTCAGGTCATTCACACCAATATGGACAATGACACAGTCATATTTGTATTTGTTCTGGAGTGATCTGAGTGCTTGTGTTATGTGGCAGATTCTGGCTCCCAACAGGCAGATAACAGTAACCTTCTCCTTGTCCAGCCTAGTGAGTGGGATGTCAGTGTGTCTGACTATAGAGTCGCCTATTACTAGTGTGTTAGGTATGTTATTTTGCCTTAAGGGCTATGATTGTGTGGCACACTGATTTTGTGTTTTATGTGTTGTCTGGTTTGTGATGGGAGGTGCAGGTTTTTTGGGTGTCTGCTTTGGAGGTCTCTGATGCTTTTGAAGGTTTTTATTTAGAGCAACCAAGTATGATTTCATGTATTTATGTGTATTTTTTATCAGTGCTGTTTTAGTATGTCTATGTGAGACTGGAGGTGTGGTGCAAGTGTTAACCTTCTCCTCATGACTGCCTGTTCCAGTCTTGGGTGGAGAGAGCTTAGCCACCAATTTAGCTATATAATTGCATCTCTCCTATATGTTAATGTTTTGTGATAGGAGTAGAGGGTTGTCTGTGTACGAGGCAGTTGTAACATTGCCTCAGGATACTCAGGTTCACCAGCTGGACTGGAAAGTATACCTGAAATTGCCCTTTGGTCATGCCTGAATAGTAGGGTGAGCTGCTTAGTTGCTTGGTTGGTGAGGGATGAATAATGAGCCTTGCCCTGCTGGGCAATCAAGTGTCGGGGCATATTAGTGCTTGCTAATAGGTCTGAGCAGGTGTTGGACTGTAGGATGCTTTTTAAGTGCTTAGGTTGAGAGTTATACTACTTTCAAGGGAAAAACTGAAGAGGAGACTTGGTGGAGCCCGGAATAATTTAGCCCTAGCTAACCGGCACTGCCTGGACATGCAAAACCTTGCAAACACGGTTTTTACAGCAGGGAAATGAAAGTGATAGAAATTAGCCCAAAATGGCCTATAAACTACTAACTTCTGGGCTGGAACCACTCCTCCAGGGACAGATGGTTGCTCAAACCTCCCTCTCTCACAGGTGAATAGAGAAACCTCCTTCTATCCAAGTAAGGTATGGGCAACTCAGAAACTTGTAACACAGCTCTGAATTCAGTACTAGTCTGAAAACTGGACTATACTAGCTTAGAAAGATGGAAAACAAGGAATTTTTTTTTTTAAAGATTAGGCAAAAACAGTAAAAAATAGGCTTAAAACAGCTTTAAATGACTACAAACAGTAAACAATACACTTAAAACAGCTTTAGATGACTACAAGCAATCAGAAGTGGCTTTTAAACTAATTACCCAATTAACCAGTAAAAAATCTCAAAACTGAGCCCTGTTCCTGTAGTCTTCAATCAGACAAGTTCTAACTACACACTCCTGCCACTGGGGTGCAGGGGAACCTTCGCTAAAAAAGAAGGTCTGGATTAGTGCTCAAGTTATACAAACAAAGCTAGATTCAGCAGGCCTGAATCTAGTTTATATGACAGCAAACAAGGCACACCAATTTCAGTAAGAAACAGTTCAAATATGCAGGCACTATAAGCCTCTAACCAGAAATTCACAGCTCAGAAGGGCAGAGTCCAGCCTGTCCACCCACAAGAGTGCAGAACACACATTCGTAATGTAAAATGACTGGCCTGAAGCCTAAGTACTTAAACCAGAACTAATACACTTTTAGAATAACAGACACTGAGCCTTCAATCAGCAGTTCCCAACTTAGAAGGATGTAAGCTACCTGTCCTGCCACAACAGTGCAGACCACAAACCTTCTTAATGTAAAACAACTGGTCTGGAGCCTAAGTGCTTAAACCAAAAGGCTTAGAATGATAGCTACACTTTAATCAGGTTACTACCAAGCAGTAATAAATACAATGGAGCTTGGTTCTAAATTTGACAGGAGGACTGCAACAAAAAAAGTTTCCCACTGTAAGGAAGGAAAGGCTGACAAGAAAACAGTACATTAATCTGATCACCTGCTGTGAGCTTTCAATCACATGCAGATAATGGGTCAAATTACCCTTAGCTCTTTCACAGCTAGGGAAGGTAGGTATGAAGGGGGAGGGGAGATACCTTGAAGAACTAGATTTCAGTCTCCACAAAAGAAATCAAGTTAGCATTTCTAAGAAGAAAGAGCAATAAAATGCTCTTTTCAGTTCTGTTCTGTATCATTTGCATTGCTTGTGTTTGAAGTAGTCATTGAAAAAGGATAAAATTTTAACCAAAAGTAGGTGACTATAACACAGCATTGAATGCCTGTAAAATCAGTGCACTGACAGGAGCTTTAAGGAAAACGTGGCAGATCTGATGCAATTTTTTGAAGACAAACAATGCATTCTGGGATACTTAGAGGTAGACTAAACAGTCAGAATTATTTCAAGATGCCAGACCCCATGTGGTCAGAGTCAGAAATTGTGTATAAAAATATCTAAAAAGCTCTACATAGTCCCAGAGTGGTGTTATAATATAGGAAACACCAAACCATGATGAAATAAACATGCTTCTTGAGTCTGTGGGTGTGGTTGTCCTTTAATATAGGGTTATTTAGTTCTGTTTTATTGGCAAGCAGTCACTTTAAAAATAATGGTTGAAATCACCACTATTATCTGTTATTGGGATATGGTTGTGCATGAGACAGTGCTGTGCTTGGAGGAAAAGTGAGTGAGTGAGTGAGTGAGTGAGTGAGTGAGTGAGTGAGTGATTGAGTGAGTGAGTGAGTGAGTGAGTGAGTGAGTGAGTGAGTGAGTGAGTGAGTGAGTGAGTGAGTGAGTGAGTGAGTCAGTCAGTCAGTCAGTCAGTCAGTGCTTATACAGCTGTTTCATTCACATGTTTATGTTAGTCTACATACAACTGATGAATTGGTTGCCGATTCACATAGTGTGTGATGGTGGTGAACACAGAGTGAATTTTTATGTTTAACAGATATTCCATTTAAATATTGCTTCAAGAAAATGCTTGTAATCCTTAACTTTGTTTAAATTTATAGTCACTGAACTATCATTTTTTTGGTTTCCATTTTGATGCTTGAAATGGCTGACAGTTTTGTATATATTTGCTGGAGATTTTCCATTGAAACAATGATATGTGTTAACTCATATTTATAAGATGGACGTAAGTTCAATAATCTCTCTCTCTATTTAGATTATTTCTTTATTTCTGATATGTTTATTATTTATTTATTATTTGTTTCACTTTCCTAAGATATTGAAATAATGGTGTTTTCTTTGAATTTTATTTTAACTCTATGCTGGTTTGTCATTAAATGTGCAACAGAGTAAGTTATATGTAGGTGCTATCTTGGTGCTAGAACTTGGTTTTGCTGAGATATTAATAGGCATACTTTTGGGTTATGGGTAGTTATCTACCAATATAAAGTCATGTAAATAAAATGAAATAACTAAATCAAGAACTGCTATGTTATATTTATTTTTGAAAATGAATCTGCTTGAAACGGAAGGAAATTGATTCATGCCTAAATGTTTTCTCTATTTAGAGTTGCAGATCTTAGATGAGAGACAGGAGAAATATGTGTGGTTTATATGTAATATATGGAATGCTATTGTTTTTGTTAGAAGTTGTGTGGTTATTGGACAAGTATTTTTACTTATAATAGCAGATGGTGATAATAACTGATAATGTTATGAAATTTTAAGAGTTTTACCTTATAACCATATAACTTCTGATAGTTGTGATGCATTTTATAAATGAAGCATGAACTGTTTTCTCTTTTATAATAGTATCCATATTTAACTTAATAAATTCAGTTAGCTAAACCTAAGTCGCAAACTAATTAGATAAATACATGTTTTGATTTTAAAACTTAGAATGTAAAATAATATAACTGAAAAGAAGGAGTGAGGTTGGAGATACGATATTGATTTAGTGTACTGGTATGTACTTTGTTACCCCTGCCTTTTTGGAACACTGAGTTATATGACCCATATGCATGACTATAGATATACTGAGTGAATACACATTTGTGTAAATTAATGTTTTGATAAAAAAATACAATTGCTTGCAAGACTTTTGAGTGAAAATAATTGGTTTAAACTCAAAATGTATGAAAAAAAGAATGCAGACAACAAACTCACTGACAAGAAAAATTGTTGAATTTGTCATCTTGCATAAAATGTTAACTAAAGTTTTTTTTTGTAGGGGGGCAAGTCCCCTGCAGTACCCAATATGGGAGGCAAGCCCCCTAATCACTCCAAAATTATATATGTCAATTCCATGGCTGTACCAGTTTTAAGAATGGAGAAATCTCTCACAACCAGGGAATCACTGCATGTGCTCACTTAGGTATAGCATCAGCAGTGATTCACAATGAAAAAACATTGATATAATTTATGTGTTGGACAAATGTGACAGTAGGTCACACTTTTTTAAGCATTCTATTGGCAGAGACTATGTTCTGTACATAATATGTCCTACTTGTATCTGCAATGAATTTTAATGTCACTCTCAAATGTGATTAGACCAATTACTGATGAAGAATTTTCTTATTCACATACATTTTCTGAATTAGGCACATACGGGCAACCACACTTTTCTTTTAAATAGAACATCATATAACATCTGTCAGTTGCAAATTATTTACTATGTATATACTTTCCCATCATTTCTTTTAGAGAAGTGTGTCTTTATTAAATGTACACAGTTGTGGTATACTATACTTAATGGAGCCTTCCCTTTAGAAATGCATGGTTATTAGTGTTGTTTGGGTCTGATTAGTCAATTTAGGTACAGATTCTAAACTTGACAAGAAATGTTGTTTTCATTATGGTTTCGTACATATATTATATTTTTGATTAATATTATACTTGATAATTTATTTTTGTTAAAATATAAAATTAGAAATATCACACTAGTATCCATACTTCAAGGTTTATTACTGCTAATTATGGTATAAAAGTGACAATACATTTCAATTTAAATCATATACATTAATACATAATGAATATGTTGATTATGTTGAAAATCATCTCAATTAAATTTAATAGCATGAATGGTGGAAGTCATTTTAGGTTTTTAAATTGGGTCTATATTAGATGAACGAAAGTTCATCTTAGCAAATGCTCACATGAGCGAAAATTGCAGAACTCGAAACCGCAATTGTGAGATTGCGGTGCAGTGAAGATAGGAATATTTGTCCTTTCCTCATTGTAGTGCGATCTCAGAGTTGGAATATATATTTAGGGGGTTGGGGGGGCGCAGCCCCCCACAATTGCAGTTTCGAGTTCCTGGATTTTTGCTCATGTGAGCATTTGCTAAAATGAACTTTCGTTCATCTAATATAGACCCTCTAAATTTACTGAAAGCAAATGTAGTTGTAGTCAAAGAAACCCTATTGCTTGATAATGATACTAATTATTTAAATAATAAATATGATTTAGTGTTATTGTCATCATCTTTTATGGAGAAAAGGAGAGTTACAGGAATTCTTTGGAAGAAATGTATAATTATGCCTAAGGTTTTTCTAGTTATTTTAATAAAAAAGGTGCACTATCTTTGATAGCTACTGAGTATAATTCAAGGATTTTTACAATACCTAATACATATTTTTCCCAGGAGTAGGAGTTAAATGGACAAGAGAAATAGTTGAACTATTATTATTATTATCTAACATGAAATGTAGCTTAATATTAGGCAGGGAATTTAACTGTGTATTAGATAAGAGAGATACCCATGCTTCTAAAGAGCCTACAATCTTAGCAACAGTGAAATTTCTTAAAAAATGGAGAGAAAGCCTAAAATTAAAAGACATGCAGGCAGATTCAATAAACCCAACATTGTCTGGTAACATGGTGTGCACATCACTGTGTGATGCACACAATAGTGCACTGCTTTTTATTCAGTAGACAACTCTACACATTGTGTAGAGCCATGCAACCACTGTAAACAACATGACATGCTAATTACAGCATAAGCAGATGAATTGTATGCTAATCAACCAAACCAAGATGGAGGAGCTATTCAACAAGCTATAAAGCAATCGTGTAGACTCAGGGCTGGTTTTTCCCTGTGAATTCCAAAACCTATTGTAATACAGCCATGGACAGGAGTCTACACAGAAAGTGTATGTCCTATGCAGACTGCCTCACGGCCCTATCCTTGGCATAAAGGGCATTGTCAGACCCCATTCTGATGGACTTCCTGCATATCCACAAAACAAACAGTACCAGAATTACCCATTCTAAAGACTTAAACCTTGCCTGTGATATAAATATGACCTTCTAGAGAGATAGGTTGTATTGCTGAGACTACCCTGTCTATGGAACAGGCTCCCCATCCATGTGAAGCAGATTTCCTCCCTAATCCAATTCAAGTGCAACTTGGACAATTGGATGGGAAACCAGAAATTTGTCCCTGGTTTGGCACCTATGACTCCGGTGCAAACAGGTAACCTGTAAATGGTTAATCTCCAAGGCCCATGCTTAGACTTATCAAGAGTATCAGAACTCATCAGAGATTTGGGATGCATGGCTAGGTTTAAAAAGGCCCTTGTGGTCATTAGCCTAGTAAACACCTATGAACCTATATGAATGATTTATTTATTAAAAAAAAATAAAACAGAGCATTACAAGGGCACAAAACACATTATTAAGCAAGCAGGAGGCTCAAAAGTTTGTTAATTAAAAGAAATCTTTCAAATTAAGATATTTGATAAAACAATTATCAGAAAAGTGCATAAGGGGTTTGGAATTACCTCGGAACTGCAAAACGAGCATAAGTAAAATGAGCATGTTTAGAGTAAAATGAGCACAAGAAAGTATGATGGGCATGAAAAAAATAAACAAGTAAAATAAATATAATAAAAGGGCAAAAATAGCACATTAAGCATAAATAAAGCAAGGTGACTGCATGTTTTTTGGCAAAGTACCGTGTTTTGGCATAACTACTGTTTTGCATTGATTGAAGCTATTCAGGGCATAACTAGAGTTATTTGAAGTATTTCAAAGAGTGTGAAAGTGCTTACAGTGTGTGCTTATTACTGTGCATTTATTCTGAAGAGTTTATTGTGTGCAAAGTGCAGCTATTTCATAAAGTACAGTCAAAATACAGCCATTTCAAAAAGTTTCTTGTACTGGGTATGTCTATTTGCAGGGTGCCATCATTACAGAGTGCTTCTTGCACTGTAAAGAGTTATTTAGCAAAGTGCAGCCATTTTGGGAAAGTTTCAGTGTGCTGTGTACTGTTTATTCGCAAAGTACAGTTACTTTGAAATGTTTTTACTCTGAGCTTCTTCTGCATAATTTATTCACACAGTGCAGTTATTTTTAAATGTTTCTTACATTAATAACAGGGGATTTCTTACAGCACAGTGATTTCAAGAATATTCTTGTGCCCAGGAGACTTATTTTGCAAAGTTCAGTTATTCAGAGGCTTGTTGTGTTATTGGGCATAGTTACAAGTACTGGAATAAAATGTTGGCATATGTATATGTGTGTGTGTTCATGCATACTTGCAAAATCCTTCACTGGTATGTGTTAATATGGCAGAGGCATTTCTCAGACCAGGTCCACTTGCATTTGATCATAATATTGCAAAGAATTGGAGAATATTTGAGCAAGAGTATGATATTTTTATACCAGCAGCTTATTCTGACACAGATGCATGCACCAGCTCATTCATTTTGCTAAACCTAGCTGGGTCAGAGGCCATTGAAAGAGAGTGTTCATTTGTGTATGCACCAGCAGTATATGAAGGAGAGGGGGAAAACCATCATATTGATGTACAGGCTGAATCAAGGGAGGACTCTGAGTGTTTGAAATGCAAATACAGGGAAATGTGAAACCCCTAGACAAATATTACATTAGAGAGGCATTTGTTTTACATAAGAGATTAAAAGCAAGGGGAAACATCTGCAGCTTATAATAGCTATTTAGCTAAACAAAGCTAAAATGTGCAGGTTTGGTGACTTAAAAGATGAGTTAAAGGACAGGCTTGCATGTGCTATCCATAGTGCTGCAGTGACAAAGATATTGCTTTGTGACAGTGATTTAATGCTGAACAAAGCTATTGAGATTTGTCAAATCCATGAAGTTATAGAAAGGCACACAAATTTGCTTGCAAGTCATAAGAACATGATTTCAGCAGGCTCCAGAGCAAATGCAGACAGCTTGCAACACGTGGCTAGCAGGAACAGGCCTAAGCACAAGGCAGCTGTAACCCCTGTGAGTGTGGTAGGTAAAACCCATAGTTTTCCAGCCAGTTCTAAGACTAATTCAGTGAGCAGGACATGCTCAGTGCAGTACAAGGGTGAATCAGCACAACCCAAATCAAGCTTTATTGTTAACTGTATCAATTATGGTGCCAGTCATGGGTCTAAAAGAGAAAAGTGCTTAGCATTTGGTCAGCAATGCCAGAAGTGTAAAAAATGGAACCATTTTCAAAACTTTTGTAAATCAAGTAAACCTCACACAGTTATAAAGAATGGTCACTTAAAAAGGCAGGTTGATCATATAAAGTGCTGCAACCCTACTTTCTATGTAGATAGTGTATCAGTAACTGATGAAAAAGTTGTTGCAGTAAACTTGCTGGCAAATAATGAAGTGTTTTGTACTGTCCAGATCAATAGTAAATCCACCAAGCTCAAAGTAGACACTGGTTCAAAGTGCAATGTTATGTCAACAGACACATTTGCCAAGGTGAAAGCTTATGGAAGTTAAGAAATTCAAACCGAAGGCTCAGTAGTGCTTTCATGGTATTTGGCTAGGAACTGCTACAGCTTACTATTCTATGTAGTCCAAAGACCCGTGCAGTCATTGCTGGGTCTCAAAGACAGTTTGAGAATGAATTTGCTTTCTTTCCCCAAAGAAGTTCATCATATAAGCACATGTCCTAGTTCCAATTTTACTGAAGCTATTTTTTCAGAGTATACTGATGTTTTCTAAGACAAGTTAGGCAAGTTTCCAGTTGTGTATTGTATGAAGTTAGACCCAGAGGTCAGCCCAGTGGTCAGACCAGCAAAAAAAGTTCTGATAGCTATGCAGAATAAAGTCAAAGCTCAGTT
Organism: Protopterus annectens; assembly: GCF_019279795.1. Lineage (NCBI taxonomy): Eukaryota > Metazoa > Chordata > Ceratodontiformes > Protopteridae > Protopterus > Protopterus annectens. The sequence goes on along the minus strand of NC_056739.1, from coordinate 1,806,882,897 downwards.
AGATAAAATGGTGCAGCAAGGTATAATTTGTCCAGTTACAGAATCAACTGAATACTGTGGTGGTGGTGCTGTGGTAGCTTTGTTGCCTCACAGTTAGACGTTGCCCCTTCGATCCTCAGTTAGAGCGTCTTCTGTGCGGCGACATGCGTGAACGGGTGTTCCTTCATGGAAGGTTGTGCTTAAGGCCCGGCAAGCCAGCATGTAAAACTCTACTGCCAATCATTAGCGGACCGGAGTTCTGCTGTGGCGACCCCTAACTGGGAAAAGCCGAAAGACACAAACAGAATCAACTGAATGGGTGTTGTCCATGGTAGCAGCCCACAAAAAGGCTCAGACAAAATCAGAATATACATTGACCCAAGAGATTTGAGCAAAGCATTAAAGAGACCTCATCATCCTATGCGTACAGTCGAGGAAGTTACAGCCCTAATACCGAATGCCACTGTTTTTTCTGTCTTGGATGCAAAAAGTTTATTTTGGCAAGCAATGCTTGATCGCAAATCTTCATTACTGACTATTTTCAGTATGCCATTTGGAAGATACAGATTCCTCAGGATGCCATTTGGAATAAATTCTGCAAATGAAGTCTTTCAGCCTGCAATGGAGCAATTATTTTCAGGTTATCCTTGTGCCATAATAGTAGATGATTTATTGGTTGGAGGCAATGGTGGAGCAGAGCATGACAGAAACCTTAAAAAAGTTCTAGACAAAGCACGTGAAGTGAACTTGAAGCTCAGTCCTCTGAAGTACAAATTCAGACTACCAGACGTTACATATGTAGGTCATTTATTTACTAGCATGGCTTGCGACTGGACCTGTCTAAGCAAGCAGCCATTCTAGAGATGCCAGCACCAGATAATGTTCAAGTTCTACAAAGTTTTCTTGGTATAGTCAACTATTTAGGCAAGTTTATACCAGGCTTCAGTGAGTTTACACCACCTTTGAGAGAGCTCCCATGCAAAAATGGTACATTGTCTTAGCTGAAACAGTACCAGAGAGCATTTGAAGACCTTAAGCAGAAAATTGCCACTCCACCTACATTAAGATAATATGATGTCAATAAACCAGTAACTCTTTCCTGTGATGCTTCAAAATCTGATCTTGGTGCAATTATTCTTCAAGAAGGCAGACCAGTAGCCTATGCATCTAGAACTCTTACCCAAACTGAAATGGAATATGCTCAAATTGAGTAAGAACTTTTGGCAATAGTATTTGCTTGTTCAAAGTTTCATGATTATATTTATGATCGAGCTATTCAGATTGAGACTGATCACCACCCTCTAGTTACTATTTTATAGAAGCATATGCATTCCGTTCCAGCCAGATTACAAAGAATAATGCTCAAATTGCAAAAGTACAACTTCAAAATAGTCTATACAAAAAACAAACTTCTTTATCTGGCTAATATATTATCCAAATCACCCAGAAATACAATGGAACAGCTAAATGCAGAAAATTTTGACTTTGATGTCATGGAAGTATGTAATTTTTCTACCATGAGACTTGATGAGCTGAGAAATCATACAAAGACTGATCCAGTTTTCCAAAAGCTCAACCACTACATTAATGTTGGAGGGCTGTCAAAGCAATCTAGTGTACTACCTGAACTGCAAACTTATTTTCCTTACTAAGATGAGATGTTGATGGAAGATGGTATTATTTTCAAAGGTTCAGAAATTGTTGTTTCTGCTTCCTTACATATGTGACTATATCCAGATTTTGCATTGTGGTCACCCAGGTTCCGAATCTACCAAAAGAAGGGCAAGAGGTTTAGTATTTTGGCCTTCTCTAGCAAAAGACATTGATAAAGTACTTTCTTCTTGTTCAGTATGCAATAGTACTAAACCGCATTTGCACAAAGAACCGCTTCAGCTAAGTCATGTTCCTGAACTACCTTAGTCAACAGTAGCCACTGATATATTCGAGTGGAACAATCAGCATTACGTAGTGTTGGTAGACTTATTTGAACTGGTTTGAGATTGATCTACTACCTAACCTAACATCCACTGCTGTTATCACCAAGTTGAAATGTCATTTCTCAGTCTGTGATAGTCCACACAAAGTTGTTCCTGACAATGGTACCCAATTTACCAGTCAGTTGTTTCAGAAATTTGCAAAAAAATGGGACTTTGTACATATTAGTAGTAGTCCTGAATACCTGCAGTCAAATGGAGTAGCTGAATGTGCAGTACAAAGTGCAAAGCAATTACTAGTGAAGTCAAAGCATGATAATATCGATGTCTTTTTTAACTTACTCAGTCTCAGAAACATACTCTGTGATGATATACTTGGCTCGCCTGCTCAGAGACTTCTATCTAGGCAAACCAGAACAACACTGCCTATCAGTTCTAGTTTGTTGATGCCTAAAGCTAAGAACAACAGAATAATCAAAACCCAACTATTCAAAAAGCGTTCTTTCCATAAGTCCAGCTATAATAAATTGAGCAGATTTCTTCGTCCATTGAAAGAAGGAGAGACAGTGAGGATACAAACAGCAAAAGGTTTCATCTGGATTGGTCAAGTAACAGGTATATGTTTGTAGAATCTGAGGGTGTGGAGTACATGAGAAATCGCAGACATCTTCCTGTATCAGAATCGATATCAAATCATTGCTCCTGTGATACAGACTCTAGATCTCAAAGCAATCCAGACAATGTTCCTGTTGTCCCTAAAGTTGAACATTCAGCAGAGACAGTCCCAGTTGCTAGACCTAGTTCTAGTTTCTATGTCATACGATGTGGTCGTATTTCCAGACCTAGTGTGAAATACACAGCAGTCTGGACATAATTGTCTATATTTATTTAGTTCTGTATAATTGCATGACAAAGAATTATTTTGTATTAACTGCATGTCAGTTAATATCGTTAATATTGCATGACTCATTTCTCAAACAGGGAGAATGAAGAATAGTGTGTGTGTGTTATACCTTTAAGAAGAGTTTCAAGGACAGTACATGCATATAAATAGCAACCCGGTACTAGCTTCAGTGCCATTTTGAGAGTACAACCAGAGAGTCAGCATGTATGAATGTGATAGCTAGTTTGTTTATAAGTTTACCTAAGTAAAAGTTACTAAGCCTCAATCCTGATGTGTTTGTACATAATAAAGCTGCTTGAACAGAAACCATGTATGTTTGTCTGCTTTATCCTGACCAGACGAGCAACAATCTTCACTTCAGAAACATGGCTTGAACAGACTGAAATTTCTTAAAGTTTGGAAACAGTGATATACAGTATTTTTACACATTAAAATATATATACAATATTTTTACACATTAAAAAAAGCTGAAAATGAAAAGTACTGATCTCAAGTTTTATTATAACAGCTTCTCAACTAGCAGTTAAAATCATATCTTTGACAACATGATAACTCAGTGGTTAAGTTCTCTGCCTCACAGCAACACCATTTCCGGTTCAGTTCTGACCAGTGGTTAGTATTAAATTCTCCCTGTGTCTGTATTGGCTTTAATTTCTTAACATGCTGACTGATTACCAGTTCTAAGTTTTACATGTATGTTGCATTTTCCCTTACTGTTGTGGCCTGGGTCATGGCCATACCTCTCAGCTGTCTAGATTTTCACAGAATGTCAAGATTTTTGACCCATAGCTTTGGTCTGTTCCTCATAAAAACATGTGACTCTGACAAATCACTGAGGATTGAAGTCATTAAACAATAACATACATTTGAGTTTCAGACTTCATATCCTTCAGAAAATGCATGCTATCACAAATCCTAAATTTCTAAGTTTATAAGAGCATATTTGAAATCTGTTCTTATTTTTGGGCCTTTGTCCCTCCATTATTTTAGGCTTTGTCCAGATTTCTTGCACTAAGAGGTTGAAAGATATACCCCCAGATTCTCTATGCCTTGCACGGCATGCAAGATCAGTGCAGGAGCTCTAGCAGGCAATATGTCTGCCGTGCGACCCAGGAACAGCCTGCAGGGGCATGCACGAGCGCTCCTGCACTAATCCTGCATAGACTAAGCCCCTGTATCCAAATCACCCCATTTTCAGGAGAAATCCATGCAAATGAGGTGAATTTGCGATCCAGGAAGCTTGCAACCAGCCGTGCAGGACTAGTGCAATCTGTAGAAATGTACTCGGTTAGTAACCTAGTACATTTCTGAGCCGTGACAGCTCCAAATAAAGGCTGCATATCAGTTAGGAAGCATGCCAATGACCAAGCATAAGTCCACTGGCATTACAAACAGCCAAAAAAAATAAGAATACAACTTTTATTTTTTTTTAGCAGATCTCGGCTGCTTAAGAGTAGGGCAGCGGCGCGCAAATGGGATCGGGGGGAAAATAACAAAATAAACCTAAATTAAGCATTCTAACTAAAATCACTATTCTGCCATGCAAGTCAATGGCAGGCGGAAGACAACATGGCCAGTGAGTAGTGGTTGCTAAGGGGGAAGGCTCAGTGTGAGACATGTAACTATGCATTAGTAGGCAATCCTATGCAAATGAGAGGAATGATAGTAAATCCCAGTTTTCCCCAGCATGCTTGTCAGGTCCCAACAGTGTAAGAGTAGGAATAGCTTGATGCAAGCTTAGGAGTTAGCTGACATTATGGGGGGGTGTCAGGCATACTGTAAGCGGATTAGAGCCCTGTGGCCCGGGTTTGCTCCTAGCTTAACACAGCTAAGCTATGGGGTGTGTCTGAATCTGCCTAGCACTCTTTACATTGCCTAAGCGGGTATTTGCACCACGCACTGGGTTTTAAAGGTTTTTAAAAAAAAGTTAAACCAAGAAATAGCAGCACTGTGCACATTTGAGCACTCTGTGCGGTGCGCCCCCGGACTTAAACAGGAAGGCAATGGAAAGGGAAAACAGCAGTAGGAAGGTAATCAAGGAGCTGGCAGGTGAAATGTATCAGACTCAGCCAATTACACAGGCAGCAGACCAGCCCAGCACAGAACACTACTATAAACTATGCAAACACCTTCCCCTCTGGTTTTTCCCTTTTTCCCACACTAGACACCACCGGTGTAAACAAGCGGGGAACTTTTAACACTCATAACAGCAAAATGATAGAGGCTGCAATAACTATCATACAACAACTTGTGGAAGAGGCTGAGGGTGGTGAGAATGTGAAGGCTGTCAACCAACCCACAGTGAGGAGACAGAGAAGAGTGAACAGACCCAGGGTAACCTACCGGGCTCTACATGAGCTGGAGATAGTGGAGCTCTATAGGGTGGACACGGACCTCCTACAGCAAATTGTTGAGCTGTGTCGGCCATGCCTGACACACAGAACTAACAGAGGGGAACCCATCCCAGTGGATACCAAGGTATGTGTATGCCTAAGAATACTAACTACAGGTACCTTCCAAAGGCCAACTGGGGATATGATAGGGATCTCACGGGTATCAGCATCCTGGGTACTCCACCAGTTCCTGGATGCCATGTCAGCACATGTCAGTGAGCACGTATATTTCCCCAACACCTGTGAGGCGTTGGCCAGCAATATGCAACTGTTCCACCAAATAGCAGAATACCCTGAGGTAGTGGGTGCTATAGACTGCACGCACATATGCATCAAACACCACCCGGTGAGCGGGGTAGGGTCTACATCAACCACAAGGGCTTCCCCTCCATCAACTGCCAGGTCATGTGCGATGGGCATAATAATGAATATGTGTGCTGGCTGCCCTGGAAGATATCACGATTCCCACATGTGGCATCTGACACCGCTGTACCAGAGATTTGCCACTGGGGACATCCCTCACGGTCAACTAGTGGGGGATGCTGGATACGCACTGGAGCCGTGGCTAATGACACCCATCAGAAATGCACACACATGCAAACAAGAATTCAATAATGAGGCACATGCACAGACCAGAATTATAGTAGAGCGTGTGTTTGGGATCCTCAAGTCACAGTTCCGGTGCCTGGATACATCTGGTGGAGCCTTGCAGTACTCACCAGCTACATGTACCCACATTGTTATCATATGTGCCATACTACACAATATAATCCTGCAGAAACAGCTGCAGCAGGAACAGCACGGGGCAGGGCAACACAACCCCCCACCATTGCCAAGGCCTGCATAGGCACAGAGTGACTCAGAGGAACAATCTGAGCCTGCCCCAGTAGGCAGAAGGAGGCGTGCCCAGCATGCCCTGGCCTTGGCAAAGAGGCAATGCATAGCACATACACTGACACAGGAGGGACCCAGGGAATAACACCTCTCTCTCTGACTCTCACATACAGTAAAAGGGATGCCAAACATTACACTACCTGTGCTCAACCACATGTAGGGAGTGTACTATGTGCACCTCATGTGGGAGGTGTTCACATCCCAGACACTGTCCATATCATGGACTAAGGAACACATACATGGCAAACAATGCACAGCATTGGCCACATGCAATAGTTACCCAGGTGACTGGTTGGTGAATATAATACCCACCTGTGTGAGCAACTATAGACACCACAGCCCTGAGCCACAATGCAGAACATTGTCATGTGGTCTCATGCCAAGGTATACCCATCACCTAGCCTTGTATAGACATCTGGCACCATCAACCATAACACACCCATGAAGCAGTGCACACATGCATGTCAGTACTGGCACCCGTGTCTGTGTGTGTGGTGTATGATGCGTATGACCACATTCACACTCACTACAACCCCCATTGGCATACTGAAGCATGCTGTCTGATGTCAGACACCTCCACATACCCTTTGCACATATAACCTTCATATGACCCCTGTGGTGCATGGAATACCTGCACAGTACTGTGTTGTGGCAATACCACTAGTGATGAGTTGTATTCCAGGCCCTGCCAAGTGTGGCAATATATGTGCATCCCTGTGAGAGTGTGGTTGCGTTGATGCTGAAACCTGTTCATGTGGGCAGGTACAGGTACTACACTTACCACATAGCTACCATATCCCTGATGCAAATGTCACTCACCATCACATATACATTCTGAGGGGTCCCCAACCTGTAGCCTATGTGGTGCATCCAATAACTGCATGGACATGTGATAGCACTGCATAGTCGTCGGGGGTTTGATACCTTGTACTGGTAGGTGTGTGACACAAACATGCATAAGTTTTACTCTCCCACCCCTCCCTGTTTTTTCTGTGCCTCTGTCTGCCTCTCTTACTCCCTCTCTGGTGGATGTGGAGACTTACACCTGCTTAGGCAGCAGCATGTGTATTTTAAGTGATGCTCAGGATCAGCTGATGGTCTCTACACAAATTGCAGCCCTCCTCTCACTGATTCCGTGTGGAACAACTGTGGTAACATTCCCATAGCCAATTGCATGGAAACACACACCAATATCTAGTTACATCATCTTGCTGTTGGGCCTATCATTCACTGTTAGCAGGAACTTGATCTGTTGTTTGGCAAACAGTATCTCAGATGGATTGGGGTGTACCTCTAACAATATACACTGTGGAGACAGGCCAACACACAGGAGGGGGATGTGCCTGACCTGACTACAGACTGTAAGTGCTTCTATACTGCATTTGTAGTAATGCTGGTTAACAGGTTATGTGTGTATATGGCTGTCCTACATGTTTACATACCTGCCATGTCAGTGTTATGTTAATGAGGGAACACCCATCTGTAGGGCCATCTGCAGACTGACCAGTGTGTGGTGCCTTTTGTTTCAGGTGTTACCCATTGAGCACCTATCTGTGAACTGCAGAAGGTAGTGTGAGGATTGCAGTCTGTAGATGGTGACAGCCATGAGAGTTACTGACTTCAAATCCCTCATAGGACATATAGGTTCATAGGTTCATAGGTTTATACTAGGCTATCTGCCCTAAGGCATTTATAAGCCTAGCCCAAATTTTTGTGGCTTACGCCACCCCTTATATGAAAAAAATACTGTGCCCATTAGTTTGTTGTGCCTCTGTCCAGCAGTGACACAGAGATGATTCCCGGGGTAAACCTACGATCTCCCATCCACAGGTCTAGATTTCTCTTGAACAGAGTCAGCGAGGTGCTCTGCCTCACATGGACCGGGATTTTATTCCACAGCATAGGGAGTCTCTGAGTGATAAATCTATCCCTCCAGCACGTCCTATTTATATCCATGCTAAGGTTTAAGTCACTTGCTCTAGTGGTTTTGGTGGATTTGGATTTTTTGAGGTGGAGCATGTCCATTAATTCCGGGTTGGACATGGCCTTGTATGTCAGGCACATGTCACCTCTGAGCAGACGGTATGCGACTGAATAGAGCTGGAGTTTCTTCAATCTGGCAGCATATGACAGATTTTGGAGTCCCTTTATCCTTTTGGTGAGGAACTTTTGGGGTCTCTCCAATTGCTGCAGATGTCGGGTGAGATACATCCCGAATGGGGCATTGTACTCGATCATTGGTCTGATAAGTGAAGAGTACAGGGGAACAATAACCTCACTAGATCTGGATGTGAATCCCTTCATGATCAGGTGGGCAATGTAGAAGGTCTTTCTAACCACTTTAGCAATGTGAGTGTCAAAATATGGTGCAACAAACCCTGTTACAACAGTAAATGTGTGAGGTTATCACAGCAACATGTCAGTATTGCCCCTGTGTGTGTGCCTCCCAGCCACAACCCAGGCAACCTTTGTACATATGTCATGCAGTAAGGGCTGCATATGTACTGTACACCATAATTAGTGACATCATATCTGGTAACAACCCAGTGAGATATCAGACTGCTACATATGTAATGCATAGTAGGGGTTATATTTGATGACATAACATGGAAATTCTGTGGTTGTGTGTACAGTACTGAGGTCTGTGTACTTATGGTGATTGTCGGCAGTGTGTGTATTGTCAATATGTACCTTTGCCTGTGTACAGACTGTGGTAGATGTCATTGTTCTTGGTCCTCTTCTATCTGATGTTACATGCTGCTCAACTGTATGTTACCCTATTGGCTTAAATGTTTGTAGGGCCATACACGCACATGTCCCATACCACAGACAGGCAGTGGCCCACACTGTGTAGCGGCTCAGCATATGTAGGGTTAGTGTGTGGGTGGCACATATGAGGTTGGTGTTGAACAGATAGTCCATATACTGTAATAATATGCTAGCATGCCATATGTAGCTGTGGCTGTGTTCACATTGGTTGTGGTGATGCACTTATACACAGATGTATGTTACTCTGTGCCGTGGCATGCCTGTAGAGGTTGCTATGCCATACAGACTGTTCTGTTTGTCAGTGTGTTTGTGATGGTGTCAGTTGTGCCTTGTTATGTAACAGTTACATCCCAGTGTGTCAACTGAGGTCTTTACCCCCTAGGGATTGTCTACAGAATGTAGTTAGAGGCTGCTGAACTATACACCTGCATTACTTACCATTGATTGTTTGGTATCCTGTGGCCCAGTCTGTCTTTACTACTACTTGATGGCCTTGGCCTGGACAGCAACATTTGTTAACATTTCCTAACTACTGTATTAGTATACCTGTTTCACAGTTGCATTACTCAGTTTATATGAATGTCCATGTCTAAACAGCTATATGACATAGCATATACAACTGTAATACTACACAAATAAAGCTTTCCCATTTATGCACACCTGTGTGTAGTGTTATAGCCTTTGATATTTCTGTGGGCATATGCTGCAGGCAATGAATGTCATTTGTATGGGTGGCTCATACAGTCTCCAGTTGGTAAGGTGGTAACTGTAGGAATAGTGGCTGTTCCATATTGTGTGCACGTACTACATATGTAACTTAATGTACATATCTCTGCATATGTATGTGTAGTTACATATATATCTATATATGTAACTACACATACACATGCAGAAATATGTAGTTACATATATATCTATATATATATGTATATATATATATATATATATATATATATATATGTATACATATATATGTATATCTGTATCTGCATATATGTGTCTGTGTATCTGTATCCTAGGGATGCCCATGTTGTGTCTGGTCCTGGTTATCGGATCTGCAACACTTGGTAGGGTATTGCAGGGGGAACATGTTTGGCTGTTAGGGGGGGTATACCTATTTGTACAAGACGTATATTGTTTGGGCCCTCTCAACCCCATTAACGTTACATGTGGACATATATGTTTTTGTTATTTCCCCATTGTTATCTATGGATGGATGTCCATATATACCTATCTATCTATATATATATATATATATATCTGCTGACATATATATAACCTGCCGTATATATTTAGACATATAGATGTAGACATACATATCTATAGATGCAGGCATTTGCATGTATATATGTTCATATATATTTCTATATATATGTATATATATATATATATATATATATATATATCTATAGCTACATATATAGATATGTTGTATCTGTTTAGATATTAATATATTTGCACACACACATACATCTAAATGTTGGAATACATTCTCTGTACTGTTGAATGACTGGACTAGATGATATGTTTTTGAAAACATCAGGGTTATATATATCTGATATGGCTCAGTGGTAAATCACTTTGGCTATGGTGTGCAGGGTCCTGGATTCGAGCCTTGTAGAAGCTGTTTATTTTGTTGCTGGGCAGAACACAGGCCATTGGATACAGATTGATAGAGGCACTTTAAAGCAGTTGTAAGTAGGTTTGCGTGGGTTTGCTTGGAGTTAAGCACTGCTAATTTCCGGTTACAGTTTCTTATACTCTGTTAGCTTCTGAATTGCTTAACATGTGTAGGCATTGCTTACCCCATGCAAACAGGCTTAAACCCATTTACTGCTGCTTAAAAGTGCTTACTCCTGTTTACCCCATGCTAATTTCTTTAAAAGAAAAGAAAAAGGGGTTGATAGGAAAGCGGTGATAAAAGGGGTACAAAGAGGGAAAGGCAGTAGGAAAAATAGCCAGGGATGTGCAGGAAGGGTGTAGGGAAGGTCCATAGCTGCTCATTTCTTCTACAGCAACAGCTATGCATATACACTGAATTTGGAGGTAGACTTGGACACTTAAACCCCTGGGAGTGGGTGAGGACAACAATAATACATTGTGATGCCAATTAGACCAGATTACATGTGTCCAGTGGACACATGTACGAAATTGACAGCTATGTATGGGATGAGATTGCCCTTTTATTTTTTTTCAGGTGAGAGCGGGATGTTGGGGAGGGCTAGTAGGTATATTTGGGGAGGTAGGTTGAGTAGGTTAACAGACAAGACAAACAAGATGCATACAGGGGTGGTATATGACACATGTGGGGGGTAAACACCTTGATGGGGAGGGGTGTTGGTATATCAGAAGTCCACAAGCCCCATAGAGATAACAGTGGGACTGAGGTCCCCACCCATGGGCAGTCATCACTGCACCTTCACAGCCCCGAAGGTGGCTGTGCTGAGGGCTGAGTCGCAGAGCCAGGCAGACTCTCTAATCATGACACATGGCCCTCAAGCTGGTGTAGAAGGTCACCAAATTGCTGGTCGATCTCTCTACGCACCACAGTCCCGACCTGGTGACGGGTGACATGTGCCTGTCTGTGCCCACTCCTGGGGGGAGCGAGCACCATCCCCTGTTTCACCCGAACGTGGTGCAGGACCAACAGACAGGGAGGTCCCGGGTTAGGCCCCAGACATGCTGGTGCCCAGTACCATGACCAGCTGAGGTGGGACAGGTGGGTCCGCTGGGACTGGCCTTCCCAAGCGTGCTATAGTGTTTAGATTTCATCATCATATGTGGGTTAGTAATAAACACATTCCAGGGTTAGGTATAACAGCATGCACATATGGGACCAAAGTGGTAATAAGAAGAGCATGCAGGTACATTGATGGCACCATGCCACCAATGCTGGAATAATTCAATATAGCACATGCACGGGAACCATTAAAATATTTATCAACAATTGGACATTATCAGAGTCATTACATACCAGTTGGGGTGGGTATGTTGATTATTGTTGGAGATATGGTGGGGGGGGAGATGTCAATTAACAACTAGTATATTCCTGTAGTCCACATTACTTTCCTAGTCAGTGCTGTTATCTGTACCTTACAAGTCTTACTACACTACCTTATAGCCTTAGTTTGGACAGTGATATGGCTGTTGTCATCATTACACATGAACTGGTTTTACCAGCAGTATACACCTCTTACCTGGTACACCTGTGGATGGACTGTTTGTTAACACTAACTGTTTCTACACATACTCCCGTATTCTGGGTTGATATTTTGCACATAGCTATCCAACTCTTTCTGCACAGCCTCTGACTATGTGTTGACCACATGCTGGTATGCCAGGGCATATCTAGAATATTGCCCTCTTCCACCTTTAGTGACCTGACACACACATATACATACTTTCCTACACAGTTATATTATGTAGCACAGTGTGGGTGACAGTGACCAGTGATACTTTATTATTCAGAGAAACTGCAACACTCCCAATTCCCTACAATACCAGAGTGAACAGTAGCAATACAGGTTATAATGGTTTTTATTCCTCAGCACAGTGTTGGTATCCAACGTACCTGTGGGAGCAATGCTTGTTAGCACTACCTGACTGTTGCCACACAAGGTTCCAGATTACACATTGGTATTATGCACATACATCTCACTCTGTAAATGTACACACTCTGGTTACAGCTTGACAACATGGGAGTGTAGATAGGACATACTTGAAATATTACTCTCCTAACAGTTTTGGGGGTTGGTACAGTGACAGGTGTGTTCTCATAGATGTTTGACAATCACTTATTTTCCCTATTTGCTGGCTAAACATCTGGGATCATCCCACAGACTTACCAGGGGGACAGGCAACAGATATGGGCACATATACTAGACATTCTGGCCTCATCTGTACAGTTGTGGGATATGATTCTGTATGCAGCCTAATTCCACTCCCAGGATTCAGACCATGGCTGTGTCTGCTATATAGATATTGCTGTATATCTACTATCTGCTTTCTGTCTTATTAATCCCCTGTGTTTTTGCATTCTGACCTTGTATTACAACACTGTTATACAAATTTTCTAGACAGTTATATGTTGTAGAACAGTGTGGGTGACAGTGATGTGTAATACCTCATTATTCAGAGCAACTGCATATCATTCTTGTATTTCTGGGCACAGTGTTTGTAGCTTCTAAACTGCTTAACCTGTGTAGGCATTGCTTACTCCCATGCAAACAGGATTAAACCCGCTTACTGCTGCTTAAAAGTGCTTACTCCCACTTATCCCCGCACTAATTTCTTTAAAAGAAAAGAAAAAAGGGTTGATATGAATGTGGTGAAAAAGGGGTACAAAGAGGGAAAGACAGTGGGGAAGATAGCTAGGGATGTGCGGGAGGGTGTAGGGAAGGTCCATAGCTGCCCATTTCTTCTACAGCAACAGCTGTGCATATACACTAAATATGGAGGTATATTTGGACACTCAAACCCCTGAGAGAGGAGTGAGGACAACAATAATATGTTGTGATGCCAATTAGACCAGATTACATGTGTCCAATGGACACGTGTGCAAAATGGACAGCTATATACGGGGCAAGATTTTTTTTTGGGAACAGATTGTCCTTTTTTTTCAGGTGAGAGTGGGATGTTGGGGAGGAATAGTAGATATATTTGGGGAGGTAATTTGGGTAGGTTAACAGATGAGACAAACAAGATGTATACAGGGGCGGTATATGACACATGTGGGGGTAAACACCTTGATGGGGAGGGGTGTTGGGAAATCGGAAGCCCATGAGCCCCCTAGTGGAAGCAGTGGGACTGAGATCCCCACCTATGGGCAGTCACCACTGCACCTTCACAGCCCGAAGGTGGCTGCACTGGGAGCTGAGTCAGAGAGCCAGGCCGACCCTCTAGTCATGACACGTGGCCTTCGAGCTGGCGTAGCAGATCTCCAAACTGCTGATTGAGCTCTCTACACACCACGACCCGAAGCTGGGGATTGATGATAGCTTCTTGCACTCGCCCACTCCCAGGGAGGGGTGAGCCCCATCCCCTGAGGCAGTTCCACCTGAAGATGGTGCAGGACCAACAGATGAGGAGATCCTGGTTTGGGCCCCAGACGTGCTGGTGCCCGGTGCCACGGCCAGCTGAGTGGGACAGGTGGGTCCTCTGGGACCCGCATTCCCATACGTGCTATGGTGTTTATGGTGTATCAACATATGTGGGTTAGTAATAGTCAACACATTCCAGGGTTAGGTATAACAGCATGCATAGATATTCCCTTTAACCCAGACACCAGATATGGAACAGTTGCATAGCAAACAGAACACATGCATATATGGGACCACAGTGGTAATAACAACAGCATGAAGGTACATTGATGGCACCATCCCACCAATGTTGGAGTATTTTAACACAGCACATGCATAGAAACCAATTTAAATATTTATCAACCAATAGGACATATGTCCCAATATAACAGTGGAGTCATCACATACCAGTTGAGGTAGGTATTTAGTGTATTGTTGGAGATATGGTGGGGGAGAGAAAGATGTCAATTAACAGCTAGTATATTCCTGTAGTTTGCATTACTTTCTTAGTCAGTACTGTTATCTGTACCTTACAAGTATTACTACACTACCCTATTGCCTTAGTTTGGACAGTGATATGGCTGTCGACATCTTTATGCATGAACTGGTTTTACCTGCAGTATACACCTCTTACCTGATATACCTGTGGAGGAATTGCTTGTTAACACTGTTTCTGCACATACTCCCAGATTCCAGGTTGATGTTATGCACATACCTGTCCATCTCTTTTTGCACAGTCTCTGGCCGTGTCTTGACCACATGCAGGTGAACAGGGACATATGTAGACTATTGCCCTCTTCAACCTTTAGTTACTTACAACACTCTTATACAGGATTTCCTACACAGTTATATTATGTAGCACAGTGTGCATGACAGTGATTAGTGATATCTTATTATTCCGAGCGACTGCAACACTCACAGTTCCATACAATACCAGAGTAAACCATACCAGTACAGGGTATCAAGCTTTTATTTCTTGGCAAAGTGTTCATATCCAATGTACCTGTGGGAGCAATGTTTGTTAGCACTATCTGAATGTTGCCACACAAAGTACCAGATTTCACATTAGTATTATGCGCATACATCTCACTTTGTTACTGTACACACTCTGGTCACAGCTTGACAACATGGGGGTGTAGATAGGACATACTTAGCTTATTACAATCATAACAGATTGGAGAGTTGCTAGAGTAACAGGTTTGTTCTTATAAATGTGTGACAATCAGTTGTATTTCTTGTTTGCTGCCTATATGTCTGGGATCATCCCACTGATTTCCCAGGGGGACAGAGTGAGAAGCAGCAGATATGGGCCAATTTACTGGACATTCTGGACATATCTGTACAGTTGTGGGGTATGATTCTGTATGCAGACTACTACCACTGGTAGGATTTGAAACGTGGCTGTGTGTGCTAAAAAAGCAACAGTTCACATCTCAGTTGCATGTGCTATTCAGTTTTTGTTGTCTGCATTTTCCCTGTTTACTATCTATGTGTCTCTCAGTTGTACTAAATGGCCTCTGGGGGTTACACATGCTATATACAGGCATTCTTACACATTCAATTTATGGAGCATGGTGTGGGTAACAGAGTGCTTACTACAACAGTACTATTACATCATTGCAAATCTACATTTCATTATGATACCAGAATATACACATGCAGTCCAGCAGTTAGACCAGTTTTATCAGGCTATTACAATTTTATTGACATACAAACAATATGAGACCCTTCCTGCCATATTCTCTAGTGTATGCAGTACTTGCCTTGAACAATACAGGTTTTATACAGGCAATTAATTTACTACTACTTTTAGTTTTATTTCCTATGACAGTAAATGCTTGAGTATTACTGACCTGCCTCGCATTGCAAACTCACCAGGTGACTGATGTGGGCCTCCTGGTTCGCGGCCCACTCCATTGCAGCTGTGGGGGACATAAGAGGAATATTTAGCCATACATATCCATGATATACCTGAGTTGGCAATTATTACATACATACTGGGGGTGATACTTACACATGACTGAAACATCCCTTGCCGCTTTAGCCTCTTGGAGCCAATCATCCAAGAGGTCGCCCTTATGCTGCTTCAGGTCAGCATAGTGGTACCTGACCTGCTCACCAGTTCGGGGTATGCCAGTGGCACTGGTGAGGTCACGAGCAAGACAGTCCCAGGCCTCTGACTTATATTGGGAGCCCTGGTACTGGCCCTGCAGCAGTCTCAGATCATGGTCTTTGACAAGGAGTCCTGCCATGACCTTGGACTCCTGGATGCACCAGCGCTGTGCCCGAAAGTGCACACCTTCTCCCCTTACTGCCATAGTGCCTGCAAGGGGAAGCTACAACCAGTTATTAGATGTATTCCTGCCTTTTGGGTTTAATTAGGGCCGATTTCCCGCACTTTTCTGTGATTGGCCAGTTTTGAAAAGGCTAAGCTTTGGGTAAACCTGCTTTACCTATGGTTGGTATTGTTTAAAGGGGTATACCACTTGGCACAATGAGTTAGCTGCCCTACCCATTGTTTACACCTCCTAAGCTGTCCTTTGCAATGCTTAGCGTTGCTTACATTAGACTTTGCATTATAATACTTTTTGACATTGAATTATTATTCATTGCACCTTATATGTATGCCTGGTATCCATGATTAAGGCGTATGTGCACCCTATGGGGTCCTTGTGCTTTATTGGGGAATTCAACACTCTATTATAATTACACCTCACTTCTGGGCTTACTGCTGTACTCCAGTTCACATATTTATGTTATGTAGTGGGTTATGGAACATATGACTGCATACTGATTCCTTTCACAGGTTCAGTTCTGTTTTACTATGGTGAGGACTTGTTTGCTGATACCTCATTCTTCTGTACTTCTGTGATGACTTGGTGGTTAACTACTGTGACTATGATGTATAGGGTTCGAGACTTGCATGGCTGTTTATTTTGTTGATGGGCAGAACAAGGGCCATTGGATACAGAGTGATTAAGGCACTTTTGAGCATTTGTAAGCAGGTTTGCATGACATTAAGCACTGCTAATCTGCCATTACATCTGCTTACAGAGAATTAGCTTTACAATTGCTTAACTAGTGTAGGCATTGCTTACCGCTGTGCAAACGGGCTTAAGCCCACTTACTAGTGCTTAAATATGCTTACTACTGCTTATTTGTGCTTAAACCTGCTTACTAGTGACTTATTCATTATGACACTGACACCTCACATGTGCATTTACTGCAGTACTTCAGTTCATGAAAATATGTTATTTAGTGGGTTATGCAACATAAATATTACTCATAATGTGCTTTGCCATGGAAAATGGAATGTACTGCAATGGGACTCCAAACGGGAATGCCTGCTCGTAAGGCGGATGCTCTGTCCACTACATTATTGCTATGCTGCTTCATTTGCATATATCCTCCTTCTTATCCTCTTCAGCCATTTAAGCTGCATTAACCATAGCTAAGCGACGGGCACACCTGTGCACCTATGGTTAGCTTTAATCAGATTTAAAAAAAAAGGGTTTCTTCATTTTATTGATATATACTGTTGCTGTTGTACACAACGGGGGACTGTTGGTGCGGTCACCTATGAGTGGTCTCACTCATTTCATACCCCTTTCTGCTGTTCTTCATTGTGGGGGCATGTATATTCTGAGAGCTCTGCTTTCCAACACGCCCCCTGCACTCTTACACGCTCCATGTAAGCCTAGGAGCTCAGGCAGAACACCTCATTATTATGCATGGCACGCTGCCTAAACGGTCCTGCTCCTAAACGGCTGCCTCCATGCAGGACTTAGCTAGTCCTGCATGGAGGAATAGTAAATCTGGGGGATGGTCATGGCTAACAAGGGTCAGATGATGACTTCTGGTAAAGAAGTAGTGGTTTCAGCTCTCTCTCTTGTCTTCAGGTAATGTTGCCCTTCAGGTGTTTGTTATCTAGCTAGGCCTTAGGAATAAGAACACGATGTTGCTGTGAGTGGAGTTGAGAAGGATTATGTCACAATTTGTTCAATGGAATGCATACAAAAACAAACAGCAAGTTGCCTTAAAATAAATAATTAAATTAAACTATAGAAAATGTAAACAAAAATAGCAGGAAAACAGGCGATCTTTTTTTTGAAACTATTGATTGAATTGTCCCATGGGGTTACTATTGGTTCCCCTTTTTCAATTCAGGCTTTAGAAGGCAAGAAAGATAAATTAATTCCTGAGGGTCACCCACTTTGCAAGAGGAATCTTAAATGGTTTAAAGCAAAATCTTGAGTTTAACAGTCATATTCCTTAAACTCTGTGCTATGCTGCCTTCAAACTCTACACCATAAATAAAAGGTAAGAAAGACAGAAGTACACAAAAGCAAAAAAGCTGTGCAGTGTCATTCCTTTAGATACATGAAGGTATTTATGCCATAGTCCTGTACAGCTTTTATATTTTTGTATACTTACTCTCTCTTTTTCTCCCTTGTTCCTTCTTCCTCTTCTGTTTTCTTTAATCTTTTTTTTTTAGTTTAACATGTCCTATTCAAAAAAAGTCACAAATCATTGCAGACTATAATGCTCCTGAATCACTGCCAGCAAAGTAAATAAACATGCAAATACGCACACACTCACAGTGAGAGTATATGAGTGTGCATTTATGCAGGTAATGACAATAAAAGGCAAACACTGTGGAGATGATGGTGAAATTATATAGCTATTTTGGTTAAAAGAAACAAATTGGCAGTGCTCCACAGCTTGGTAGAAAACACACCAAGGCCAATACAGCCATAAATGACTGTAGGTCATATACAAATATTCTTTGTTAGAGAGATATTAAACATTATATTGCAGCCATTTTATAGGGATAGTTGATGTGTAGCAACTGTGAATTTTATCATCTACAGCTTAAATATGATTTGTTAAACAAACTACATATATATATTTTTATACTTTTTATAATTTGTTAAACTATTTATCTTGATCATTTATACTTTATGTTATTGGTTTAATAAAAGTTAATAAAATGTTTTTTGAAAAAAGAACTGCTACCAGACAAAATAAATTATTTTTCAATCAACAATATAACAATTTTAAGTACACAAAAACATTGTTTCACTTTAAACAGCTTTAACATTTACACCCCACTGAACAAATGTGTAAATACACACTAGAAATGTAAGTTAGACAATGCCACCATGTTAAACTAAAAAAATAATTAAAAAACAGAACAGAAGAGGAAGAAGGAACATGTTGCATAATACATTAGTAGCACCACTAACATGCTGAAACTTGCACAGCGTACATCCTGTCATGACTGTTATTTTTGCATATTATTTGTGTCAGAAACAAACACTTTAACTCACTACAGCACAGGTGTTCTAGACTACACAATCTATACTGTACGTTACATGTTTTTGGACTAGAAATTAAGGGATGAACAGGTACAGAGGTACGCAATATTATAGCCAGTAATAGTCATATACTCAATGCATTAGAGGGATCCACGTTGTCTGTGAAAGAGCATAGCTAGGTAGCAATGCATAGAGGCCTTGAATTAGAATAAGCAAATTAACTGTAATGAGATGTAAATGAGAAATTATTTGAAGCAGTATATGCTAATGAAGCCCACTTGTGATTCATAGTCAAATTTTCACATTCGCTCTTAAAAATGTAGTCGCATGTATTATATCAAGTATGCAATCGGCATAAGTGCTTGCTGACCCCGTAAAAACTAATTGAAGTCATAGCCGACCTTAGGCATAGGCCAACTAGGTGGCTGCCTAAGTTGCCGCTTTTCCAGTATTTATTTTGTTTATTTCTTTGTAGTAAAGAGAAGATTTCTTTAAAAATATGTTGAATGACTACAGGGAAAAACTGAAAAGTAAGACAAACTGTGGGAAAAAAGAAGAAAAAAGTAATCTATATGGTGTAGGTAGACCAGGATGGGGGCACCAGGAGGTGTGGAGGGAGGTGCTGTGGAGCCTTTTTGCCTAGGGCACCAGTTGACCAAAGGCTGGCCTTGATTAAAGTTGTCCTTTCTCTGCCCCAATATCACAATCAAACACAAAATATAAAAACACAATCATCAAACAATACCTACCATCCCTGGGGGGAAAAGTTATGTGACACAACCTCCATGATGATATGACACATGCAGAATCCAGATAAGTATAGTTGTGGTGAAGTGATGTTTGCACTAACATTGATACATTAATATAAGTAAATAAAGCAGTTTGTTAATGCATCCATCCTCTCATTAGTCCACTACCACATAATGCTGTCAGTGACACTCAGGAATCTTCCAGTAAAGACACATGTGTAGCCAGCAAAACATCCTTGCCACTTCAGTACTTCTAACATGTATGTGCAATCACTAAAACAAGATAAAATATATTTCTTACAATGATCACCAATCATTTCCACTATTGGTGTAATGATTTCCCATTTACAAAAGACAGCTTACAATATTCCCCCAATCCATTGTAATATGCCCATCATATGAATAAAGCAATCATTTCTTGAAGTGAACCCAATAATGTTACTTCACTTTACACTGTTTGATATTAATTTGCAATACTTACATTATTTTTCCCTTCTTTTAAAAACCCCAAGGTTTCCTAACTAAATAACCCCAGTAATATGATAGTGTTGTCATGTAAATGCAAGGTATTTGCACATATTATATGCAAATTAAGTTATTTTATGTTTATCTTTATGAAGGCACCTTATCCGTAGATTCATAGATTCATAGACTGTTACTAGACTAATGACTCAGGGGGCCCATGGTCCTTTACACATTTTGTATGCAAATGAAGTTCTTTTATGTTTATCTCTATGAAGGCACCTTATCCATAGATTCATACACTGTTATGATGTTATGTTATATATGTTATGTTACCAGCTAATGACCCGGGGGGGGGGCTTTCTAAGCCTAGCCAAGTTTTCCCAAAAGAATAATGATGTCCTGCATCCAAATAGGCCATTGAGGGCCAGGCATTTATAAGCTACCTCTGTCCATAAGGGACATGGGTGCAGGCACAGTGTAAATTCCTATTCCTCATCGACTTGTCTAGGTTGTGCTTAAACTGGGTAACAGACAAACTCAGCTTCACATAGATGGGAAGCCTGTTCCATAGGAGGGGCAGTCTCTGGGACACATAGCTGTCTCTCTAATATGTTCTGTTTAAGTCACAGACAAAATTCAGGTCCCTAGACCTTGTATTTATGGTACTTTGACTTACAAATATGTAGGAAATTTATAAGTGTGGGGTTTGTGGATGCTTTGTAAGCCAGTCATTGATCGTCCCTCAGCAATGTATAGGAGACTGAGTAGAGGGAAAGGGCTTTAAGGCACTCTGTATAAGGCAGATTTATTATACCTTGTATTCTTTTTTAAGGAACCTTTGAGGCCACTCTAGTTGTTGCATATGCCTGGGCAGGTATGTACTAATGGGAGCATTGTACTCTATTATTGGTCTGATAAGGGCAGAGTACGGTGGGCTAATGATCTCTTTGGACCTAGATGCCATGCCCTTACTTATAAGTTGCACAACATAAAAGGACTTTCTCACAAAGGATTTCCTATCTTCGTCGGAGTCCCCCAAGGTTCTATCCTCACACCCCTGCTCTTTATCATATTTACTAATGAACTTAGTTCTTCCACCCAATTTGCCACAATCATTCAATATGCAGATGATGCCTCTCTTATTTGCTCTGCCCCCTCACCCCAAGAACTACACAAAAAACACAAGACTCTATCCACGACATAGAAAAATACCTTACCAACCATTCAACTAATTCTTAATCCCAATAAAACCAAGCTTATGGTCTTACCATCTCTCTCTTACCATCTATTCTTCCAATGGTACTAGAATCAAACCAGTAAGTCAAACTAAACTCCTTGGTGTAACAATAGATGAATCCCTAAATTCGACAAACATATAGCTATTACTATTAAAAAACTTCACATCAAACTTGTCATTACTCTATAGAGCCAAACCTTTCCTAACTAATTATGCCAGACTTTCCACAGCCAGATCCCATCTGCTTTCTACCCTCATTTATTTCCCTCAGATGTTCACCAACCTACATAAGACTGATTTAAATAACCTATAAATTTGCTATAATAAAATAGCCAAGTCTGCCACTAACCAGCCTCACAAATCCCACCGCTGTTCTGTGCTCCACCAATGTAACTGGCTTGAACTTCCCAACTTTCTAACTCTTGACCAACTTACCATTGCATGCAATATCACCCACAAACCTGATCACTGTCCTGCTCTTTCCAACTTAGTTGAACCAAATTCTAAGCCTAGACCCCTAAAATAATCAGACAAACCTCTCCTAAAAGTGAAAAGGTCCAACAGCCTATGGTGACTGTCTCTATTCAAATAAAATATCCAAATCCTGGAACCTACTCCCTCAGCATATACTTAATACTTCTGATAATCACAATTTCAAATTACTCCTAAAAGAACACCTTACTAACCACTGGCTATGCTTCTATACCTACCCAGGCTAACCCTCCAACCTGGTAGTCCTCCATACTAAAATTACTTTAGTCCCATTCTTGTAATTCATAGCTGTAGTACTAACTCTCATGTGATATTTCGCCTTATATTATATTTTTGCCTACCTGTACCTCCTCCCTTATCTCTTTCCTAAAAAAAAAAAAAAAAAAAAAGAAAGAAAATGTGTATTACGAATTTGTTTTTATACCATGTTTATATTATGCTAAGCTCTCAGAATATGCAACTTCCACCATCAGTATTGCAACTTGTATTATATTTATATATTTCATATTTTATACTTTATATTTTTCTATTGTTATACTTTCCATTGCTATTGTTTTTTTTATCTGCTTCTTGACATGGAGCTTTTCTCCCCAGGTCTCCACTGAAAATGGGCCCCTGGCCCAGTCAGATATTACCTCGTAAACAAATGTAAATAAATGTGGCCACGTGGTAGTCAAATGTATGGCTACTATATACATGTGCACCCAGATCCCTAACCATTGGGTTGACTCTTGTGAGACTATTATCAGCATGGTAATTAGCCAAGATGGTTGATTTCCCAAACGGTACAGCTATGCATTTCTTAGCACTGAGTTTAAGGCTATGGCTTTGGCACCATTTGGTAGTCAGAGAAAGGCCTTCTTGAAGAATGCTAATGTCTGCAGGGGAATTAAAGATAACATAAACACAAATATCTGGTATAAATTCAAAAAAACATGAACAACAGGGTAGAGCTGATAGATATCCTTTTACTTCAAGATCTGGTACCTTGGCTACTTGCCTTCAATGGACCATTGAAGACAAGTAGCTGAGGTACCAGATCTTGAAGTAAAAGGATATCTATCAGCTCTACCCTGTTGTTCATGGTTTTTTGAATTAAAGATAACTCCTATCTTGCAATCATCTTCAAACTTAGTTAGTCATAAAGCTTCAGCAATTACTTCCATTTCAAAAAAATAGATGCCAAAAAGGAGTGTGCCCAGTACCAAGCCCTGGAGGACTCAGCTAGTGACTGGCTCTTGATGGAGGTGGCCTTACCTATTTTGACCTTCTGGGTCTTATGAGTGAGCCAGTTGGCTGTCCAGCAGGTGATAAAAGGTTTTAAACATAAATTATTAAGTTTGTCTATAATGTCTGAGTGGGGGTATTGTATCAAAAGCCTTGGCCAAGTCGATGTAAGCTGTTTGCACAGTCTTACCTTCATCCAGTGCTTTGGTGATCCTCTCAAAAAAGTCCACTAGATTTAATAAGTATGACCTTCCTTTAACAAAGCCTAGCTGTGTTGGGTACAGCATTTGCAGGTTACCTATGCCCTCATTTATCATGTCCATGATGATTCTTTCCATGGCCTTGCATATGAGGCTTGTATGACTTATGGGCCTATAGTTACCCTGATCAGTGGTTGGATGTCCTTTGTGCTGGGGAGTGACTGTAGCCTTCTTCCATTCCTTGAGCACAAAACCCAACTGAAGGCTCCTGTTGAAAAGTGATTGAAGTGGACCAGAGAAGTCATGTTTCATGCTATTTATTAAACATCCCAGAATTTTGTTGGGGCTCACCGATGCAGAAAGAAGCTTCAAACCCTGTACTCTTGGCACACAAGCCAACCTGTTAATAATGCAGAGGCTTAGTTCTCTACAATACTTGTAGCAGCTTTCCCCTTAGCACTTATCCCTTAAGTACTGTACGCTTTGCTATAAGTAAATGTGTTTATCAAAATCCCTCCTTGTTTCCATAGTCAGTGTGAAAGACCTCTGCTGATCTTGTTTATATAATGACATAGCTCTACTCTTCGTGGATTAATGCTACACAGAAACAGAGACCAGGACTGTGAATACCACCCTAACTTATTAATGTGCTGCTCTACCACCTTTCTAATGTATTCCCTGCAGTCAGCTTGCTGAATGGCAAACCCGTTTTCCCTTGCATTTCACAAAGATGTATTTGGATGGCACAGTGGTGCAGCAGTTAATGTTGTTGCCTCACAGTAAGAGGTTCTTTGGTTCAGTTCTTGGCTGGGGTGCCTTCTATGCAGAGTCTGCATGTCCTCCCTGTGTTTGTGTGGGTTTTCTCCCACATTGCAAAGACATGCAGCTGAAGTGTTTCTGCCTGGACCTACACTGAAAATTGACTTGTTCCAAGTCTGAGTTTTCTGGTAAACAAATGTTAAATAAATAGCATTTGCAATACTCACTAGACAAGTAGAAATGTAATGTATGATGTACTTCATTACACTTGCCATGCCTTGCATATAACAGCCTTCTGAACTTCCTCAGAAAATTCCAAAGCCATAGGACATACACAACCCAGCTTTCATCATTTTAATTCCTTGTTTTCTCATTAGCTACAACCTAGCTGATGTTTTGGTTTCTTTCTCTTGTTCATACAACTATGCTTCAACATATGAAATCTGAAGGCATCTCAGACTTTATTGTTCTCTTTTCCTCACCATGTAATTATGGTTGAACTGTATATCCCTGAAGTCCTTGCTGTCTACTGCATAACTCTGTTTCTTTGATTGATGTTTTTTTCTGGTAAATGCACTTGGCCTTATACCTCAGTACATCCTGTCATCTAAATAATCATTGATGTTTAAGACATGTCTAGTCTTTATTTCCTTTGTTCATTCCTATTTCATTTAAAGCTAAACTACTTGAGTGCAGGGTTGCAAGGCCTTTTCATATAGTCAGTTTGCATTTAGTATGCCCTTTCTAGATACCCCTTTGACTGAAACTTTATATTTTGAATTGGGTACTTGGCAATCTCCTTCATATCAGTTTATTTGCTGTATACAGTGAAATATCATACTGCTCTCGATATCACTTTTATGCTTTGATTGGCACATTTTATGTATACAATAGTCTGGATTACTTGGAATTGTTTTTATGCATTTTATATTTAGTCATTTCAATCAGCCACAATGTAGTTACACTTCATGTTTTCCAATGCAAACAGCTTATCTGCCGCACATAATTGATTTTCATACACTATGCTCATAATTTTATTATAATGTCTTAACTGTGCCATACAAGTTGCCTGAATTCTTCTTTGAATGTGCTCACTTATATTTGATGTAATTCATTCAGCCTTTACAAAAAAATAAATATTTTTATTTTCATGTTGCAGTTTGCCTTTGGCTCATATTATGGCATTAAAAGGTCCCAAGGCCAGTTTACTTACCCATTTTTCAAATGCATAAATAAAATAAAAATAAATGAATAATCCAGGATATTATAGCAGCACAAAGCTTCTGTTGTTACATTCTACATCAAGAGTGCACCACTTTTCAGTGCATCTTATGTTTTGACCTTGCAATACTCTAAGCATCAGTCTGTATCCCATAAACTCTTTTTCACCCCAAACCAAAGTGAACAGATTTCCCCCAGACTTGGGCTGTCTGGTGAAGGGGACTTTCAAGGCAAAGCCCACTAGCTGAATTTGGTCAGTGGGGAAGATGGGGCTTTCCCTGAGGCTGTCCCTGTCCCAGATGTGAAATAGTTTGTGACACATTATGAAATTCTTGGTTATAGATATATGACTTCTGGTCTGTTAAAAGGAAGGCAGAGTGAAATGCTTACAGTGCTAAGTCCAGTAAGAGAACAATCTTCCATACATTTGAGGCTCAGCTAGAGTGCTGTACTCCTTGGTGAGCTAAAGACTCTAAGTCCCAAATGCAAGATCTGCACTACTGAGCCTTCACCAGCAATACCACAGCAAGGGTAGGGTGAACAGGCAGTTGCCTTAGGCACAAGGTGTTAGTGGCTGCAATCATGAAATGCAGTTCCTGTAGGCTTGCTACAGTTAAAAAAAAAAAAACAACAGCAACAAAACTTTTCATTTTCTTTTCTTTTAGGTTCATAGGTTTATAGGTTGGTACAAGGCTATCAGCCCCTAGGGCCTATACAAGCGTATCCATAACAATTCCCTGGTTATTTCTTCCCACAATATTTACTTCCCTGGGCCCCTGTCTAGCAGAGCGACTGACATGATCCCCAGGATGAATTTCCTATCACCCATCCAATCGTCAAGGTTCCTTTTGAAGAGGGCCAAAGAGGCGCTCTGCTTGACATGTATGGGCAGTCTATTCCAGAGTCTGGGGAGTCTCTGGGTCAGGAACCTATCCCTCCAGCATGTTTTGTTCAATGTGATGACTAGATTTAGATCCCTGGAGTGTGTGGCTCTGAGGGATTGGGATTTCTTTAAGTGTAGCATGTCCAACAACTCTGGGTTTGACACGGCCTTGTATGCTAAGCAGCGATCGCCTCTGAGTAGACGATATGCGACAGAGTATAGCTGGAGTTTTTGTAGATGGTCAGCATAGGTCATCTGCTTTAGGCCTGTGATTCTTTTCCAGTTTTTGCAGATGTCCTGAGAGGTACATACCAAACAGGGCGTTGTATTCTATAATTGGTCTAGGTGAATACAGTGGGACAATGACCTCCTTTTTTCTGGATGAAAAGCCCTTAGTGATGAGGTGTGCCACATAGAAGGATTTCCTGACTGTTGTGGCGATGTGGTTATCAAAGGTGAGCCCACTGTCCACCAGTGTCCTTAAGTCTCTTATCACACTTTCGGTGTTTAGTGTATTGCCACCTATGTGGTAATTCATGGGTACATGTTTTTTCCCAAAGGAGATAACTATACATCTCTTGGCATTGAGCTTGAGCCCATGGCTCTGGCACCAAGCATCTGTTTCTGTAAGGCCATTTTGTAGCATATCCACATCATTTGGGGATCCAGTTTGCAGTCATCTACAAACTTTGTTAGCCAGAGTCCGTTAGTGTTGGCCTGTACTTCAGAGAAGTTGATGCCAAACAAGAGCGATCCCAGGACTGAACCCTGAGGTACTCCACTTGTCACTTGTCTGGAGCTGGATTTGGAGTCGGCTACATTTAATAAAGAGGTAGGGCACAGAGAAGTGTGTATCTGGCCTGGGAAGCCAGAGTAAGATAGCGGATTTTTTTTTCTTTTTTATTGCTCTTCCAATTAAGAGCTGGGACAGGGAGGAGGCATGTATCCCAATGAAGAGTTGAGGCAAGGAGGGGGCATGTATTTGGCAGCACAACAGAGGAAACCTGATTTTTTTTTCTTTTGCTCTTCCAATGAAAAGCTTGGGCAAGAGGATGGAGACATGTATCTGGTTACCTGCTTAGAATGCCAGTACATCACTGGATAAGGTATTCTTGTGATTGGGCTCTTCCAACTCCCTCCACATTGAGTGGTTAACACAGCACCTGACATTGATTCATACACCAGATATAGTGCCTCATCCTGAGCCAGTAATCAAAACCATTTTATATGGGGTTTGTGAAGGGGTATTGTGTTTGGAATCTTCCACATCCCTCTCCGCTGTATAACTGAGGCAGCATCTGATGCTCATTCACTCACATAGCACTCATATCTTCCAATACTAGGGCTGATAGTTGAACCCAGATCACATGGAGTGCAGTGAAGGACAAAACCTCTACTCCAGTAGTGCCCTTTACTTCAAGTATACACTGAGAGATTTAATGTAACTGAAAAATCCCTTATTTGGCTAAAAAGCCTTTTTGCATGTGATGTTTTATGCACAGTTCACTGTATAATGGATGATGAAGCAAAAAAACATCCAACAAATAAAATAATCCATAAAATAATTTGAAGAGATAAGAGAAGTTCCATTTCTCAGTAATGCTAATACTTACTTTTGAGTAAGGGTTACATTTTCAATTAAGTCATACAAAGAGCACAACAGCAGGACTGAGGATTATCAACAGGGATGAAATGTACATAGCACGCCAGGTGCAGTCTAATGCCCTTAAATTTCAAATTGTATTTCCTGCATTACAGCTCCTTTCTCACACTAATGGAAACCAGCTGCCTGCTGTTAATACTGTGGATGCATGAATGAAGGGCATTCTGCTGAGATATTATTTTCCAGACCATTGGCAGAATCCTGCTGTGAGCAGTGTGCAAAGTTATGGAATATTAGCCTTGAATACCAAGAAATCTGTGCAGCTCAAACTACATCAGCTATTGGTGTGCTGTCCCAATAAGAATATTTACATGCTTGATCATGTCTGGTATGCATGACCTTTACTACTATTTTGACATTTTAGAGTAGTCTAGTGATTTTAAACAGAAAGAAAACTATACTGGCACTTTTCCAAGAGGAAGAATAACTTATTATAACATATTAAAACTGAAAGCAGTGATTCTTCATGTTATGGCTTATACAGCTTTGTGTCTTCTGAGTCCAAAATAAGGATTGTGATAATGTGTTATGTGAGATTTCAAAGTAAGAGACATAAAAAGCACATCTTTCTGTGGCAGAAACAATACTTAGCCAACCAGGCTGTTCAAACACTTCAAGAGCCAATTTCTTCTTCAGACACAATTTCTTCTCATGTAACTTTCACTTTTTTTGCATATTAACTGAATACTTTCAGTTCAGCTGCTCTGTTTCTTTTGTTTCAATGACTGTTGTTTTCCTTAAATGACATACCTGACAAAGAATGTCCACATTTAACAAATACATCACTTATTACCCATCAGAAATGAAAGATGCTAGCAGAAGATATGCACCACTCTTGTTAACAGTATGAAGTTATGTCTTTTTTCAAGGCATGCATTCATTAAAATGCAACAAAATGGGGAAAAATCATAGGTCATGTTAAAACTCAGCGCAACATAAAAGTTAGTAACAATAAACAACTGAGTTTATATCGTCTTACTTAAAAATCATAATAGGGTCCTTATATGTTTCCAAGTTTTTAATCCTAGAAATTAAGACTGTAGTAAAATAAAAACAAACTCAATCTTGTGCACCCTTTCCATGAAACCCACATGACATGTTGTTATTACATCTGCTCTACAGGGAATGATTAACATTTTATAATACGAAAGAAAAACATTAAGTGCCTGCAAAGATAGTCACCATAGCTTTACTTTAAAAATGAATAAAAAGAGATTTAAAACTTCAGACTAAAAAGTTTAGAATCATATAGTTATGAAATTATGAAAATAATTCTATTATATATGATAGACACCAATATGTGCACATGGAGATTTAGGAAATTCCTCAGACTTTCCCTCAATACTTTCTTGTACATTGGTTCCCTGTAGGATGAACATGTTTGCATATCTTTGATCTCAAGAAAGCATTTAATATTAACTCTATAGATAGATAAAGAAGAAAAATCTGCAGGCTGACAGTTTACTAAGTACTGGATGGCTTGCTGGCTAGGGACAAATACCATCTTTTTATTCTGGGTGACAATTTTTCCTAACTAATCAATAATCCTAGTGATGTTCTGTAGGGCTCTAGTTTGGGTCCCTTACTCTTGTGGTTTTGTAATGTATGCACAACATTTGATACAGAAGGTTGGGATTTCTCAATCTACACTTGATTGTGAAATGGTTACACAGTAAATTCTTAAAATATACCACAGAACTTGCAATAATGAAAAACAACTACTGAAGTAAGTTGAGTCCTAATTTATATAGGTTCATAGGGTCATACTAGACCAATGGCTCTGGAGCCTATATAAGCCTAGCCCAAGAAGATTCCCTTGCATTGTGCTGCCTGACATTAGCTCACAGTGCCCCTGTTGAGCAAGGCAACTGAAGTGACTCCTGGGGTGAATTTTCTATTTCCCATCCACTCGTCAAGATGTCTCTTGAAGAGGGCCAGTGAAGTACTCTGCTTTACGTGAATGGGGAGTTTGTTCCAGAGTATGGGGAGTTTCTGGTTTAGGAACCTGTCCGTCCAACATGTTCTGTTTATTTTGGTAATGAGATTGAGGTCGCTGGAGCATGTGGCATGGAGGGATTGGGATTTCTTTAGAAATAGCATATCTAACAGCTCAGGGTAAGACAGGGTTTTGTAGGTCAAGCAGAGATTGTCTCTAGGCAAGCAATATGAGACAGAGTATAACTAGAGTTTTTTTTAAGTCTGTCTATATAGGGCATATGTTAAAGGCCTAAGATCCTCTTAGTGAGATATTTTTGTGACCTGTTGCTGTAGGTGTCTAGTGAGGTACATGCCAAATGGGGCATTGTATTCTATAATAGGTCTAATGAGGGACGAGTAGAGAGAGAGTGATCATGACCTCTTTATTTCTAGATGAAAAACCTTTTGTAATGAGATGTGCCGGATAGAAGGATTTTCTGACCATGGTAGCAAATGGCAATGTGGTTATCAAAGGAGAGGTTGCTGTCAACCTATGGTGTTTAGTGGACTACCGCTAATGTGGTAGTTCATGGGTATTAAGTTTTTCCCAAAGGGAATGATGATGCACTTTTTGGCATTGAGCTTAAGGCCATGGTTCTGGCACCAATCATTGGTCTCAGTGAGGCCTTTTTGTAGGATGTCTAAGTCAGTTGGTGAATCAGTAATGGCTCCCAGTTTGCAATCTTCGGCAAAATTGGTTAGCCATAGTCCATTTGTGTTGGCTTGAACTTCAGAGAAGTAGATGCCAAACAGAAGAGGACCTAGGACTGATCCTTGAGGTACTCCACTTGTAACTGGTCAGTAGCCTTTTGATAAAAATATGTGTTGTACGTGATACTTTTATAGGTATATTTATTCTTGTGATTCACATCATGATATTAGGACTGCATAATGACATTATAATGCCTTTGAACATGCCTTTATTCAGAGTGCATTAACAATGCTACTGTTATTGTCATGCATCAAGCTCAGCAAAGCTTTTTGACCTTAAACCCTCTTTACCATATCACAGCAGGCAAGTGATACACAGGAACAAGTAAAGATAGGGATCAAAGAACACCTGTGGTGCATGAAGTCCATCGCAGTACTGCAATTCACACCACAAACCTCTTCTCCATTGCCACTGTCTCATTCTATCATGGTCTACTCCTAGCAATATTGAAACCCACTGTTCAGAATTATGAACCCCTATGGTTATTTGCACTGTTTCATTGCCTCACAGAGTGCATTGCTGGACCCAACAACCTTCAACACAAAGGAATATTTTCTTAAGTCTAACTTAAAATGTCCCAGTTCCATCGACCATCAAGGTCTGCTCAGTCTTTCTCTCTATCCTACCTTTTTATTCATTTATTTATTTATTTACTTTATTTTTACATTTGTTTACCGGGATAGTTCAACTGGACACAGGTCCATTTACAGTGGAAGCCCGGGGAGAACTGCTCCACAATTAGATTAACATCAACATGGTAATACAAACAATAATATAATAATGATAACTGAGGTAAGTACAGACATAGAAAGTCTCATACAATGCAGTCTAAACAATAAACAATTCATCAGCAGTGAGTACATTTACAAAGCTAGAGAGTCTCATACATCAAAGATTTAACACTGGATTAGTGAGATAGGATAAAAGAATAAAGAATCATGATTAGACATGACATATTATACAATTTCAAGTTGACAGTAAGATACCTAACTGTAGCATATATACAGCAGAGATAGCAGGAAGGAAGGTGTAAAGTGTGCTGAGACTGTGAGACTCATGTGATGCATGGACATAGCCATGTATTCATAAGATGTGATTTGAGAGCATATTTGAAATGTGTTTTAGTGGGGGCATAGGTCAGAGAAGGGGGGAGGTTATACCAGGATCTAGCTATGGCATGAGAAAAAAGAGCTTTCCCCTGAGTTGTTGTTAGCTTTACAGATGCAGAGGAGGAATTTCTTAGTAGATCGGAGAGAATGATTAGTTCTGTATGGAGAAAGTAACTGGCTTAGTGCTGGAGTTTTTTCAGGATGTCTCTGCCATCTCATTCATTTCTGACCAGTGTGGTGCATCAGGCAATAGCCCTTATTTTTACAAAATATGCCAGTTTATCTTTATAAATCCCTAGTCAGATCTCAGTCCAGTGGTATCCTTTCTCATTTTGATAACTCCGCATTAATAGCAGTTTAATTTCCTTTGTTTCATAGCATCCACAACTTTTCACAGTGCTTCTTCCATAGCCTTTTAGTGGTTTACACGATGGAAGTATGACCTCAACATCCCTAGATTCCACCCCTTTGCTATCTTCAGCATTTTATTAGCCTTCACCATTTCCCTGTCTGATTGCCTAGAATGATAATGCTTATGAGATGATTATTTCCTTCAAATCCATTTCTCCTCTATAATGTTAGAGTGAGCTATACATTGTGCCTCTAGGTGGTACTACTATTCATTATTCTTCATCAAAGACAGACATGGACATCACTAAGCTACTATGCAGCTCATTTTCTCCCTAAAGCAAGGTTTCCAAGTTTTCTATTTGCCAGATAGTCATTGTGTGCAATATTGGCACAAATGTGTTGTATTTTAACTTTTGATATGTGTTGAGTCCTGCAGATATGTGTGTACTGCTGTCATGTACGATTGTTGCTTTATTTCAGCTAAATATCTGTTCTTATTGGTGTTACCAGATGTATTTAATTTATTTTTTCCCAGTTATGAGCATATGACATCGGTGATTTGGTCTGATGTGCTGTAGTGGTCTTATCGTGTGAATCTGAAGTGGAAAGTCATTCCATGGGGTTACTATTGCTATTTAACTTTTTTCTGTTCAGACTACTTCTGGGTACTGCATGAGAGGAACGTGTTGATTTATGTCCTCTGTACTAGGTGCCATCATGTAGAAATGTGGACTTTTTTCCATAATCCCTGTTGTAGTGCTTATGTGACTACAGTGTCAGCATGATTATTGTGTAGTCTCTACCTTTTGTAAAAGGAGTCTACTCCTTTAAAGTACTTTCCATTTTGCTATACAAATATATACCAGCATGGAAACCCAAAGTGTTTCTGTAATTTACATATAATCTTGTGGGCAACCATTTCAAATGTTGGGACCTGTTAGAGTGAGTCCCAAAATATGGAGACTAAATGGCTGTAAGAATGAGCTTTCATATACTATGTCCGAGATGAGATTTTTTTGAAATATTCCCTTTTCTCCGATGTATGGTGATCTCAGACTTGGTATATATAAGTTTGGGGTGCAAGGGGGCTTGCTCCTCCTGCAAAAATTAGTTTTAAGGAAAAGAGCAATTTTCAAAATTTGCTCTTCTCCTGTGTTTTTGGTCTTTTTTTGGCTTTTTGGCACTCAGCATTCCAAGTGCCAACATCTCAATAAGGAGACAAGCTTCTGTTCTCAGAATGTAGGATAATGTGTCTGCTCACATTTTTATACACCATACAGACATACTCTGCTACCTGTTGCTTTAGACCCTGTACATGCAGCATGTGATGTGGTGTAATGGACTATTTTACATCTGATGTCTTTAAGTGGGTACATGATAATATCTCAAGGAATGTAAACATCAAGACTCATAATGTTGAACCCTAAATGTCTAAGTCTGAAATGTCAATAAAAAGGCTGAAACACGCATGTCCACAGCCAGTGGGGTTTGAATGTAATTACAGAGACTTTAAATGTAAAAAAAAGTCATGGACATTCAGAAGCCATGTAGCTAAAACACTCAATGTCATTAAGGGGTCATTTGCATATATCCCATTGGTCTCCATTACAGAATATTTAAGGTAGCACACAGTGAATACTCTAGCTTAGTTGATTTTTTTTTTTTTTGCAGTTTTTATTAAATGGCTTGTCTGTGTGACCTTTTTAGCCTTGATGTTAGTTGGGACTTTGCAGGCACCTTAACATTCATGGGCATCAGCTGGGTTTAAAGACTCCATGTATCTGAACTATAACAAAACTATCCATTTATGTTGTGTGAATGAGTTCAATAAAAAAGCTGAGACATATTTGTCCATAACTAATGGTGTTTGATTTATTGGCCTGAATGAAACTATAAAAAGTTAGGGACACTGAAAAGCCATGTAGGTGAAACACTTGATGTCCTTAAGAAGCCATTTGTTCATGTCCCATGGGTTTCCATTACAGGAGGTTTATGGCATCACACAATGAAAAATCTAGCTTGGCTGCTTTTTTTTATTTATTTATTTTTTATTTTTTTTGTATTTTTATTGACTGTATAACAAGAAACAGGAAGCCTGCATTATGTGATCATGGTTCAGAGGGATGGGAGAATTGGCCCTTTCCCCACTGTAGTGAGATCTTGGAGTTAAGATATATATTTAGCAGGTGTTTTGGGAGGCCCAGTCCACCACATGTGGGGTGCAAGGGGCTGTACAACTGTATTTTTTTTCAAATTCGAAATTCCAACCTTTGGTGTCATAGTACTCGACATTCAGGAAGGTCAACCACAAGACATGAATCCCTTTAAGTGGACTATTTTATCTTAAATTAACCTGACTACCACATCCAGTGCTACGACTTCCAGTGGCCACACAATGACCTTCTGAACATATGGCAACTCTTTTTTTTTACAGAAAAGAGGCAGTTACATGCAGTTATGTCAGTTATCACTATTACCTCTTGGGGTACTTAATTTCATTCTTTCAGTCTGATCATGATTGTTAACTGAAGATATGACTCACCAAGTGTTTGGTGGTTAACTCAGGGAGATTCACCTGATACTACCAAATACACCATCTATTGTGACACACTTCCAACAGATAAATGTCTAATTGGTGTGGTAAGGGTGAACGAGAGATATAAATTCCTGCTAATGAATTGCGAGCCTGCCCTTGGAGAGATAATGGTCTATCCTGTTCATATTTCTATAATATTCTCATGTCCTTTATTTTATTCTGTAGCTAATTCACTATTACTTGCTGGTGTACATTTGTCACTAAGTAATTAACTATGCTGAGATATATGCACAGTGTTGCTTGAGACTGAAAACTATCCTGAGATACTCTATTCAAATACAAGTATAACCTCCCTGAAAATGTATTAAAAGTAACTAATTTGATAAGATTTGTTATCAAAAGAGCAACAGTGTTGTTTAAAGACTAATCATGGAAGATAGTCATTGTTTCATAAATGCAGAATTTTGTGAGGGGAAAAGTTTGTGAGTTGAAGTTATGTTACCCTGATATACAATGCACATACCATAGAGAGAACAAACAGTCCCGAGAATAAATGTAGCAAAATGTCTAGCAAACTGGAAGAAATACATATCAAACTATGGAATTTCATGGAATTGTTTGATATTTAAATAAAACTGCTTCAAGTTGCCACTATTGAGTATGCCAAATATCTGCAAAGCCAAAAGATGGTAATGGACCCTGACAGACAGTAAATGGTAAAATTTAAGAGAAGGCATAAAGAGACAGTTAAGAGACTTTGACGAAGACACATCTCACTTTATTAGAAGAAAAGGCTTCAAAATGAAATCTATGGCTATGAGGTGTTTTGGAAACACAGCAAAAAAAAAAGTAACTTGTTGAACTATGTGAGAGGTAAACTATTGGAATGAGTTAGTTTTGTCAAAGACTCTTTGGGTTTTGCATCAGGGAAATGCTTGCTATTGTCAGAAAGAGAAAATATGTAGGAAAGTTCTAAACCAATTCTGAGTGATTTCTCAACTGTTTCAACTTATGAGACAGAGCAAGTGCTTTGAACATTGTGGGATGTGGGTAAGAAATTGATGGTAGAAATTAAACAGTGTTCGTGAAACAAAATTACACAAATTAAACTTCTTAACTTGTTGGTACAATAAGAAGGTGTAAACATAAAAGACAGAATTTAAGTTAACATCGAAGGTATTTTGGAATGGAAAAATGTCAATGTGATGAGTTTGAAAAAACAACACAGTTACTGTTGAGATAGATGCAGTTAAAATGGTGCAGATGGAAAAATATTCAACTAAACTGAGAGATATTGATACATCTGGATAAGTAAAAGTACAAAACACCACAAACTGAATAATAAAACAATGAAACAGGTACCAATTGCAAAGACTTTAATTCCAGTTAAAATATAAGCGCTTTCGTCTTCAAATGTCAGAGACTTCTTCAGAATAAAACTCAAATGCAGGTGCATTGCTTTTGTCCCAATAATACAAAAACACACACTCCCAATTAATTCAAAACATAAGACAAAGTTAAATCACAGGAATCATTACAAAACGAATCTATTGAATATGTAAAACCATTAGTTGCAACTAGTTCCCCAGTGATATTAATACATGAACAAACATTCCTACATCATATCCAATGACTTTGTTTTTTTTTTTGTGGTAAGCCAAATATCAAAATCTTGCTTAAATCTATAGTATTAAAACAGTGTATGTTCAAGTCCTCCCTAAGGCTATATAAAAACATGGGTTTAAGTCTTAGGGCACTACTAATAGAAATGACATCATTCAGTCCAGAGAATTCAGATGCCTGGCACTTTAATTGCCATCTCATTTCTTTAAATTCTAAAAAGGTGTCAGAAGGTCCCCCCAGGTCCTAAATCAACATGATCAATAATACAAAATTTAAAAACATGTGATTCATTATTTCTGATATTCCTCCATAATACATGTTTCATCTTTTTTCTTAATGCTATATAAATGTTGATAAATTCTCTCCCTAAAGCTTCTAATAGTCTTACCTATATAGAACCCCAGACATAGCTAACATTTTGCAATGTAGACTACTCCTTTTGTACCACAATGATTCTTGTACTTAAATTTAATGTTGACTTCTGGGGTGACCATCAGTGTTGTGTTGTCAATTATGTGTTTGCACTGCCCCAATGTCCACATTTTACAGTGACCCCATTTAAAAACTTTCCTATTGGTCTTTCAAGTAACATTTTTAAACATAAATCTTTCCTGTACGCTATAGTGGGTTTCCCCCACCCTTTTTATGTTCTCCTGGGCTACTATAAAAATGTTCTAATGTCAACAAATGGCAGACCTAAGTTGTTCAAATTGTATATTGTAGGGTAAAATCATGGCTTTATTGTATGCTGGAATAACATTCTCTCTGGTTTGTCCAATGTCATAGTTCACTACAATCTTGTGTTTATTTCCCAATAAAGGGGTGAAGATCCCTTGTTTTCTTTTACTTTTCACTTCAAACTCTATGTTGTGGATATCCTCTAATCCCTAACATTTCTTTGAGTTTTTGACATTCTACTTCAAATAATTGGTCCCTGCTGACCATATGGGCCAATCTGACATACTGCCCCTTGACCAGTGATTTTTTTTGGTGTGTTGGATGCCAGCTGTCAAAATGTAGTAGGATATTTGAATAAGTAGGTTTTCTGTATAAAGTTGAGACAAAACCTCTTTTGTTTCTGCCCTTTATAATCCTGACTTCTAGAAAACTGATAGTTTCTAAATCCGTGTTCATTCTAAATTCTAAAAAATTCATAGATGAATTCAGAAACTGAAAAAATTCCCCTAATCTTTCTATTGAACTTTTCCAGAACATAATAATGTCATCCAGAAATCTGCCGTACAGGTTCCAATAGATAGAAAATTCAGAGGGGAACACAATGTTTTAAAAACTTTTGAACATGAAGTTCTTCCAGATGTTTTCTGTACTTGTAACTATATTTATGCATTTTCCACATTTTTTGCCTTCTCATCTAGTCCTTCACCTTATATTGTTTCTTTTGTTTTTTGGCACATTCAGTTGCTGCCTGATTTTTATATATTTCTGGTTTGATTTCCATTCCTGCTTGATGCCGATATGCTTTGCTAAATAAAGCAGAGAAGTCATTTTAGATTTATACTCCTCATGTTTCAGAACTTTCACTATGTTTCAGTCTTCTGAGGTCAGCAGATATGTGTGGAATCCCACAATTGCAGATTATACATGTAATCAATTTCAAGGAGCCCCATCCCTTCTTTGGAACGAGGAATAATAATCTTGGTATACACTGGTTTTATAGATTGTTTGGTGAGCATGAAACATCTTTCTTGTTTTAATATCTAATCTATCTAACATGTTTTTGGCCAGTCAATCACTCCAAAACTGTAAGTTAGGACAGGAAGAGCAAATTGGTTTATAGCTTGGACCTTGTTTCTAGATGTCAACACTGTTTTCAGGGTTAATTTAAGTCTTCTAAAGTATTCCTTACTGAGTTTTATTCACATTTATTCATCGGAAGGCAAGTTATTGGTCTATAATTTTCTTAGGGTGGCAGGATCACACTTAAGTAGGAGCATTGCTTTTCCTGTTGTTAACCAGGTTGGTGTTTGTTCATTCTCTTTTTTTAATTTCTCCAAGTCTTTTGGGATTCTAATACCATGATGGGAATGGACCCCATTCCTAAGTCAAAATACAATTAAAGTTCATGAAATTAGTATTGTTTTACTCTTTGATGTCAGCCAAAAGTGCTCTTCGCAGCACCCACAATGTGCCCAGTAATGACTCCTTCTGCAATTTGTATGGAGTTACATGTATTGGCAATGTATCTAAATAAGATTTTAGACTTTTTTTTATAAGACCCATTGCTCCTACTACTATTGGAACTATTTGGGTATCTTTGCTCCACATTGCTCTCATTTCTGCTTGCAGATCCTGATATTTTATAACTTTATGTCTCTGTGCACAGGACACTGTAGTCACTGGGTATGGTGATTTCAATGATCAATGTCTTTTGTCTTCTTTTCCTTGACCACTATATCTGGTTTTCTAGCATCTGTCTTTTGAATTGTTGGTAATGGATGATCCCATGTGATGTAGACGTCATCATTTTCTATGATGCTTTGTGGCTCATATTTCCAGTACTTTTCAGCCACTTCAAAACCATAATGTTTCTGCACTCCCCAAAACAACAGTCTCGTCACATTATTGTGCCTTTCATTATACAGTCCTTCTGCCATTAGTATGTCACAACCAGCAACGAGGTGTGTGACTGTTTCCAGTTTGGTTTTACAAAATCTACATTTGTCTGTTTCTCCCACATGTTCAATGGACTTTGTAAACCAGCGTGTATGTAACCTACTATCTTGGGCCACCAATATTAACCTTTCATCTCTTGGTTTGAATTCACCTCTCCTTAACCATTCCTGCATTTGTTCCTGATCAACATGAGGTTCTTCTAGAAGTTTTCTATACTTGCAACTATATTTATGCAGTTTCCCCATTTTTTGCCTTTTTATCTGATCCTTCACCTTATATCCTTTCTTTTGTTTTTTGGCACATTCCGTTGCTGCCTGATTTTCTTTTTACTTCTGGTTTGATTTCCATTCCTGCTTGATGCAGATATGCTTCTGCTAGATTAAGCAGGGAAGTCATATTAGATTTATTCTCCTCATGTTTCAAAACTTTCAGTACACTTAGGTCTCGTGAGGTCAGCAGATATGTATGAAGTCCCATGATTGCAGATCTGTACATGTAATCACTTTCAAGGAGGCCCATCCCTCCTTCGGAACGGGAAATATATAATCTTGGTATGCACTGATTTTTATAGATCATTTGCTGAGCATGAAGCATCCTTCTTGTTTTAATATCTAATCTATCCAACATGTTTTGAGGCCAATCAATCACTCCAAAACTGTAAGTTTGGACAGGAACAGCAAATTGGTTTATAGCTTGGATTTTGTTCCTAGATGTCAATGCTGTTTTCAGGATTAATTTCAGTCTTCTAAAATATTCCTTACTAAGTTTTACTTGCATTTGTTTGTGTTTTATTGCTGATCTTTCATCAGTTCCCAAGTATTTATACACTGCCTCTTGCTCAAGTTCATTTATATCATATTCTTGTCCCAAACTGATGTTTTCCTGGTGCTGCAGTTTTCCTTCTTTAAAGGTTGCTTCTGCACATTTATCAAGGCCAAATGACATATGAATATCATCTGTAAAAGTTTTGACAACCTGCAGCTGTGCTTTAAATTCCTCACTTGATGAGCTGTACACTTTTAAACCATCAACAAATAGAAGATGAGAAGTCTTTAGACTTAGTTGTTTTCTAGGAGCCAAATTGTAGCCATGGCCTAAGCTAAGTAAACAGTTTAATGGGTTAACGGCATGGCAGAACAGCAATGGTGACAGCGAGTCACCCTGGAATATCCCCCTTTGAATTTTTATCACTGGGATAATAATTTCTCCTTATCATGGCTTAATTGTAAAGTTGTCTGCCATTGTTTCATGGTCACTGTAATGTAGTCAATCAGTGTAGGATGTATCTTATACATTTTTAAACACTCTTATATCCATGAATGTGGGATACTATCAAATGCTTTTTTGTAGTCAATCCATGCCATACTTAGATTCTTTCCCATTTTACAATTCTCCACTATGACTTTATTTAACAACAAATGATCCTTTGTTCCATATGACTTTCTTTTATTGCCCTTTTGTTCTACTGCCATAATTGAGTTTTCTTCTAAATGACTCTAAACTCTGTCAGCATCAATTCCCATGTAAAGTTTATATGTCGTCGGAAGGCAAGTTATTGGTCTGTAATTTGGGGAGTAGCTTACAGGTTCACTCTTAAGTAGGAGCATTGTTTTACCTGTTGTTAGCCAGACTGGTGTCTGTTCAGGGTGCACATATAAACTCATGGCTAGGTCTTCATGCAAAGATGTTAATACTTTTAAGCAAATGTTAAGCACTGCATCTAGGCCTGTGTTTTCCAATTAGAGACTTTTCTTAACTTTGTTTCAATCTCTCTGGCTGTTATTTCATCCCATTTCATATCCTGTACCTTTAAACTTGTTTTTCTTTCTTTTACATCTTTTATTCATTTAACATGTTTGTTGTGTTCCACAGGATCTTCATAGACACGTCTCCAAAATGCATCTATTTCTTCTTTTTTTCTTTCAATTCCTTTTACCTTGTTTCCCAATTCTCTATAAAACTTTTTTGGGTCATCACTAAATTGCCTATTTTGTATTTTTCCTTCATATTCATCTGTGTATCTTCTAAGTTTTTCTGCCTGTGCATTTTTGATTTATTATTTGCGATAGTGCATGATAGATCCTGTTCTGTTCTAATACTATGCACTGCTTTTATCACCTCTATCTTTCTTAGTATTTTTGTTGATCTATTCCCTCTTCTATAGTCTTGTTACAGTGACACATCTTGGCTTAATTGCTTTATATTTTTCTCTGTTCAATACTTCCATGATGGTATTCGATTTCACCCCTTCCTTTGCCTCACTACCCTGTACTCTTGTGGTAGAACTTTATCAGCTATTAATTTAGCTGTACGGTAACATATCCTGTTTACTTCTGTTATATCGCATGGATCTCTATGGACAGTCCTAATTACTGTGTTCATTTGTTTTATCAGACTTCTGGCTTTTGGGGTTTTATTGACCTTCTGCAGTCTATTTCTTTAATTGAATTTAATATATATATGTCCATTAAATCAAACAAGTCTTCCCTTAGTTCATTTTCTTCCAGACTGAGGGCACATCATTTGTTTTCCACTTCCTGCGG
Organism: Protopterus annectens; assembly: GCF_019279795.1. Classification (NCBI taxonomy): domain Eukaryota; kingdom Metazoa; phylum Chordata; order Ceratodontiformes; family Protopteridae; genus Protopterus; species Protopterus annectens. The sequence goes on along the minus strand of NC_056739.1, from coordinate 1,806,841,247 downwards.
GCATTCTATAGAACGTTATATAGCATCTTTCCGTGGCAGCTTATCTTCAATTTAATCCTGTGCCATCCGTTACATTGTCATATGAGAACTCACTGGCCTATCACTCCTCAACATTGACTACATCAGAATTTCCACAGTCTCCTGTTGCTTCCCTTGCTATCTAGCTTTAAGTGAACATTTATACTGGTTTCTTGTGGAAGGTTCCAAAATATCTTGATATGCCACCTGACAAATTGCTTCTTGTTCCACTGGTTTCCCCTTAATTTGGATAGCCATTGCTCTATCCTGTTATGGTGCTTTCTGCATTAGATTTTCTACACTGAATCCTTCACTTTGCAGATGCTCCATAACCTCAATTTCAATTTCTTTAACTTCTCCATTACTGATCTCATTTTCTATTTTTCCTCTTTGTCTTCTTATTTTTTGTATTGTAAAGTTTTCCATATCCAGATTCCTTTGCCTGCATTTATCTTTAAATATCTTTTGTGCTGCTCTTTTTGTATTGGTTAGTTTTGCTTTCTCTTTGGCATAAATATTACACCACATTAAATCTCTTTTTCTTTCCCATGTCCATATATCTTCTTCAGATGTCTCCTGATCTTCCTGCTTCTCCTTACTTTGGGGACTCAGTACATCATGCTGTGATGTAGTTTGTGTTAGACTTTCTACATTAAATCCTTCACACCGTAGACACTCCATAACTTCAACTTGTATTTCTTTAACTTCTGCTTTACTAATCCTCTTTTCCACTTTCCATCTTTGTGATATTACTTTTTTTATTGTGAAATTTTCCATATCTGGATGCCTTTGCCTGTATTTCTCTTTGAATATCTTTGTGACTGCTTTCTCTATATTAATTAACTTGGCTTTCTCCTTTGCATAAATATTATACCATATCAAATCTCTCTTTCTTTCCTATGTCCATATTTCATTTTTATACTTTTCAAAAATGTCTAGGTTTTGTTGTTTACATTTTCACACTTCCACAGATGCTTCTTTTTCCAAACAAATCAAAGTTTCTTGATCTACATACTGTTTTTTAAAAATCTGTTGTACTAATGAACACAATTTTTTATTTGAAGCATCTGAAAGTTTTTCCTGTGAAAGTATTTTTCTTTCCTCTAATTTATCTCTTAATCTCTTTGTATATCCTTTGTCTGGTAATCCTGGGCTTTTTGCATAATAGTAACAATACATAATGTCTTTCTTATCCTCAATACTCCACTCTATCATCTTTATGGCTCTTCTTTGGCCTATCAATTTTTGTGATTTTTTGTGGACTGCTACTTCTTTCTACAACAGGGGGGCCATCCTCCCCCTGGGCCTGGTCTGGCCCCATTATAGGAATGTTTCTGGATTTTGATGATTCTACACTGTCATTTTTTTTCCAGTTCTGGCACCAGTGTGCCTACCAGGATTGGGCACTTTTTTATCCTGGGACTTGTGCACCCAGCTATCTTCTTTGTTTTTGACTTACTTCTGTCCATGATATATGCTAGATAAATACAGTCTATATATCAGTGTCGCCTTGGTGAGATTTTGTAAAAAACAGGGTCCACCTCACGTAGGTACTCACCAAGACTTATGGATGAATTCAACTTCAGCACTACTACTCTCCTTTGCTTGCTGACTTTTCATCTCTCCATTAGGACCCCATTCTCTCTGAATGACTCCTCAGATGTTCTGTATAGCTGTTCCATTTCAGTTATATCTGTATCTAATATCAGCAGAACATCAGGTGACAATGCCTCTATACTGCTGTTTTCAGTCTGGCTGCATAGGGTATTCCTGGAGAATCTTTCAACTCTTGATAAACAAAAGTGGCCATCATTCAGTTTTGGTGTGGTGCCTGAATCTACGATCTGTGCTAGACCATGCAAGAAATAATCCATCATGGTAAAGGTAGAGCTTGTGTCATTTGTCATTTAGAGAGTTGGCCTTTGACAATCATACTGGAATGAATATTGTCACCAGCCATTCTTTGGGTATGACTAATTCATCCATCATTCTCTGAATGTAATCTGGATCTTGATATACTATTAGACTTCTCTCTCTTTCTAGTCAACTAGATTTGTTCATCCATCTAGACTTCTCTCTTTCTACTAGAATAGATTTGTTCATCCATCAATTTCAGGGTTTGTATTTCATCACATATCCTCTCATCAAAACGAATTCATCCTGTAATAGATGTTAGGTTTTTCAGTATATAGGTGTAAAAAATCTGCTGTATATGATCTGACATTAATTACTGACATGTGGTTAGGTATGACTTTGGTATTAATCGGACAACCGCTGAGCCACTGAACTTTTCAATAATTCAGAGTCAAAAACAGGGCAATATGAGTAGAGTATTTGTGATCTGTTTTAAACCTGTGCTGGAGTTGAACCAGGTAGATATTTGGAAGATTAACTCTGTAGGGTTCTTCTGACACTATCTAGCAGATTATATTGAAACCTTCTTATAAGATTTGTTGGTTTCCTCAATGATTCTGTGCCTACCAATCAAAGATGGTTCATTAAATGAGATTTATTTTAATGCCTGGGTAAATGATGAATTGCATAGCTTTGCTCTTGAGGTCTTCTCTGCCATTTCTATTTGAAGGCATACCATCAACATTGTCTTCTGTCTTGCTGTGGTCATATCTGACCTGGTGTTAGAACCATATTCATAGTCAAACCACTGTTGGGTGTGGATCCACTTAGGAATTCCTCTAGTGGAATGAACTCATATTGAGCTGATTCAGCTTAGGGACTTAAGAAGTATCCAAACTATTGCCCTCAATTCTGTCCTCAACCAGCTTCAGCTGTACTACAGTGTTGGCTGCCTGCAACTATACATTTTCTACTGTTCTGGATTAACTTGCCTCTGCATGAGTAAGACCAGCCCCTACAGTGACACTTGAATAGAGGTATGATAATGACCTTTGCAAGATACATAGGGCTGGTTACAGGTTAGTGTGCTTCTGGAAGATGTCAAGCCTACTTAAAGACAAGCTTTTCTGGATATTCATTACATGACATATCATTCAGACGTGTCATGTAAGAAGACAATATTCTGGTACAATGAGATTTTTGCTGTTAGCTATTTATCCAGCCAATTTTTTCTGTGTGGTCGATGATCTATGCAGCCATAGTCAGTCTGCTTGTAGAAAAGGCTTTTTCTTCGAGTCAGTATGAGCAAACTGCACTATTATTTGCAGAACAAGTATCCAAAGTGAGGCTTTCACTAACATCACCAACTTCTAATGAGTGTAGTTGTGCTAAAGCACTGATATCCTTGCATCTTTGTTTGCTAAAATTCAGGTATTTTGACTACAGAGAGACCACAAATGTGTTTTTGTTTCTCAGTTCATCAGAAAGCAGACTAGATCCAGGTGCCACTGAGCTTGTTGCATATTTCTTGGTGCAACTTCAGCCTGTAATTTTATTAGATTGCAAGGGAATATCATTAAAAGAGTTGATTATTTTGTGTCAACATTATACACATCACCATTGCTTTTTGACAAAGGTAAGTAAATCCATATTATATATATAATGTGTGTGTGTGTGTGTGTGTGTGTGTGTGTGTGTGTGTGTGTGTGTGTGTGTGTGTGTGTGTGTGTGTGTGTGTGTGTGTGTGTGTGTGAGCATTTTGGGGTAGTTGTTACTCATTCAGTCTCACCACTATTTTCTGTGTAGCCAGGGCAATTCCCCTCATCTTAATCCTCTTCAACTTTCTACCATAATATTTCAGGTGTAAAGCAATAAAAGAATTAGTCAGCTGTTTTCATGCTGTTAAGGTCCGTACTGCCTTCAGGCACCTATACTGATAGGAGTTGCAAAGAAGCTCATCATACTTTTCTTAAAGGCTGTTTTTCCTTTCTTTTTTCTTTCTTTATTTGTCTCTTATTTGTTTATTTTGTTTAATTAATGACAAGCTTGTTATCTGTGTCTGTGCATTTTCTCTGGCTGGCAGAATCCCTGTGATTGGTGATATCTGGTTTAAATACTCTCCTAACACCTATATAACAAACACAAACCTTTTTTGTCCTGGTAAAGGATAATCAAGGTGTCTTCTGCTCTACTAAAAGAGTTTTTTTTTTTTGAAATGCAGAAGACATTCTCTCACCATTGTTACTAAGGTAACCTCATTGCTCACTTGTTTTCTGGCTTTCTTGGATCTGAGCACACACGCTTTTGCTCTTGCTAAGTGCATCTTCAAGCACATCTGTAAACTGATAGTCTCCCAATAATGCTTGAACTTATAGCCCTGCTTCACTCCTCTTAAATCCCCAATTCCCCTGCCCAAGCTATTCCTAGTCACCCAGATCATCTAATAATAACAAAGGATCTTCACTTGCTTTTATACCCATAGGTCCCACTATATCACCACCTAAATAACACATTTAGAAGATTCTAAATCCATACGCCTAAAACTGTCCAGAATTTTTCTGGACAGTTCAGAATTAAGGGACACTGTCACTGACATTGAAGAGCACAAGAATATGCTTGAGTACAGTAATATTGTACGACAATCTCCTCAAGAGGAGGTTAATGCACACCTATTCTGCACACATTTTGGTTTCGCGTACATGTCCAGAATTTCTTACATGAAAAGTTGTCAAACCTAACACATTATAATTTTCTGTTAGTAAATCAGAACTACCAAAACCATGTTGCACCCTCTTCAATTAATCCAACTTAACCTCCTTGCCACTCACTCAAGCTCACTTCCTTTAACACATTCAAACATGCTATCCATTCAGCATTTCAACCCAAAACTGTATTCTCATTCTTGATCTACTCTTCTATAACCTCCTCATCAACAACTTCTCCTTATATATACCCCAGCTTTCACCCATGCTACAACTATCTGGATCTTTTCTATTAGGACTAATGAAGACCCACAAGTATATCGCTATCACACTAAAAACTCCAAAGTCTTCCTTCAGGCTAACACATATGATCTTCATACTAATGCTTAAAGGAAATATCAAATCTAAGCCAGGACACTATCAGCATTTATTAGTCACCATTACCACACCACACATAAAATAACATGCTGTCTAATCAATGTCTATAGCATCAAAAACAAACTAGACCAACATAACACCGTCATCTCACAATACAGCCTAGGCCTAGGCTTTTTAAATACTCCCCTAATACCTATATGGCAGATGGAAATCTACCTTCTAATTCCTAGGTTTCTGACTCCATTAGTCTCTATACATTTATGGCCACACAAGAAAAAAGTCAAATCAAAAATTAACTCTCTCTTCTTCTGTTTCCAAAAAAAAACCTCATTTTCTATCTCATCCAGTTAAAGCAGCCACTTGGAAATGAATTCTCTTTTCAGACTAGAATATGGACTCTGTTTTTGCTTCCACCTCAAAGAAAAATACCACATCCCTTGAAACAATTTCTAGCATACCTGTTGCTTCATTACTAAGTCACCTAATCATGAACACATCTGCCTCATCCTGGTAAAAGCCATATAACCTACCTGCTACTAGAATCTTAGCTAAATTATGAAAGTTCCAAACCTTTTACCCTCCTTGCAGCAAGAGCTCATGAAAAATTAACCATCAACAGGCTTAGGTACCACTCACAATACGCACCTTCATTTATCACACCTAAAACCAAACATCACTCCACCACTCATGCCTTCAGAGTACAAGCTCCTACTCTGTTTCAAGCTATCTCACATATTCTAAAACTAATTGACCCTTACCTCAAATTCAAACTCCAACTCAGAAAACACATTTTCATTCAAGCCAGCTTATATCTCTCAACTGTACAGATTTCCACAGAATGTCCAGATTTTTGCCTTATATGTTTGGACCGTTTTTCATAAAATTGCGGTCGTCTGGCAAATTAGTGACAAATCATTAAAGATTGAAGTGAGAAAATAATGAAGACATTTGAGTTTTACATTTCATACCATTCAGAAAGTTCATGCTAACGCAAAACCTGTTATTCTATCAACTTTCTCAGTTTATAAGATCAATATTTCAAAACTGTCCCTATTTGTATCACTTTTTTATGGCTTTGTCCAGATTCTTTACTGTAAGAGGTTGAGAGGTATGTGCCAACTGCTCCTGTTTCTTTATAGGATGCATCACCTAGTCATCTACTGTTATCTCATCCTCATCTGTAGACTCCCTCTCATTGTCCCAGCACCAGTCTTACATGGCCTGTACCACTTTTTAACCTTACAAGCTACACAAACTAGTGCAATTACAGTACAAGTGCTGCATCTCAGTGCAATTGTACATATTGTAACATGTATATTTATTTGCACTATCACTGTATGACCCTGAATTCTCACTGTTTATTTATAGTAACTACTATAATTGCTCTAACATTATTGATGTTAATTTTTATTATGTCTATGTTTTCTTGACACATCTTTAACTGTTTTTATGAATCTTGCTATCTAGTCAGTTTCTGCTACTTCTTTGTTTGCTGTGATTGTATACAATGTACCCTGTACAGTGCATTGTCTTTTTACTGGGCTGTGCTTGTAAAGTGTCAGTTTTGATCAGTCCATTACCCTGATAAATACATTTAAATAAATATATTGTTAGCAGCCTAGGAATAGACTGCATGTTGTAGCCTGACAGTAGTTCATTCTGGGAAACTATTGAAGCCTAACTCATATGTACTTCAATGTTATACTGTGTTAACTTACATTACGTTATGTTATGTTGCTTATAACCAAAGTTAAAAAAAAAAGATGCAAGAGATAATTGAGAAACGATTGTTCTTGAGTAAAATGAATGAGCAAGAGCATATTTATTGGGCTACTTATACAGAGAAGAGAAGGGTAGAAAAGAGAATTAACTATTGCTTCAATTTTTTTATTTGAAAGAGACTACAGTTTTAGCACCAAACTACCCAAGCACACCAGCTCTATCTAGTGGGCTACCTAGAGCGCAGTCTTTCTGCTCTGCCTTTCTTAGCAAAAAAAGAGGCAATACACATCTCATTCTGAGGACACAAGTATGTGAATATACAAATATGAGACAAAAATAGCACAGAGGTTTTGTTTCTGCTTATTGCAGCATTGACCAGAGTTCCATAATGATCCCTTGTTGCTGGAGGGAAAGGGAGGTTTCAGTATCTATAACAACTGTCTCTCCAGAGGGATAAAATGCACACTACACCCCAGGCAACCTAGATTTGATTAGTGTCTCCGTTTTTTGACAGGGTAGGCAAGGAGATGGACATATCCACATACTCCCAGTCAGCCACACCCACAACTCCAGGAAAGACAGACTTTACTTCAGAGGATAGGGAGCAGTCTTCAGTGCATGGAGCAGCCTGGGGGGACAGGAGTGGGCTGTGAAAACCAGTGATGTTCACCCTTGCCTGCACATGTGAAGAAGCACTCACACTCAGGTCATGGGGCATATGCAGTCCATATGCCCTCATCAGCACCCAAGAGACAGGACTTAGGATATCTAATGCACATATCCTGAGCTGGTGAGAAGCTGGCAGAAAATGCCAAATCCCTGATGTCTGCCAGGATACCCAGCCTTCTAGCTGGTTATCACCCTAGAGGACGTTGGAGAGTCCCATCCCGTGTGGAATGAATGGGCCTCAAGTCCATTTAGGGGAGACTCCATGGTCACCATGGAGGAAAAGGAGGAATTAGGACTTCAAAAAAGGTATCTATATAGCAATTGTTGTTCCAACACATGGTTTGGTTTTTCAGGAGCACATCACTCACATATAAGCAGCATCACAAAGACATATTATCAATGAAATGGCATGATCGCACCTATCAACTGTGCCTTTGGCCACGAGTTGGGGCTTGGTATGAGGTGAGAGGTGCCTGGTAGGCAGCAAAAAAAGAAGAAGATGGAGAGTAATTTGAAAACATTCACAAACATGAATTCGAAACAAGTTACATGGAACATGGGTTTGTTTGCCAAAGCTATACTGGTATCAGGCAAAATTATATCAGTAACTGTGTGCGTGTGTGTGTGTGTGTGTGTGTGTGTGTGTGTGTGTGTGTGTGTGTGTGTGTGTGTGTGTGTGTATGTGTATTTCAGATATAGATATAGATGCAGATATAGGTTTATTATCATACTATTGGATCCACAGCCTTGAACATTACAATTCTGGGACCATTATATTGAACACCAAAACTCCCTACCAGTGTAAATCCAGGAATAATTACTAACATGGGTCCTGCAGAGGGGGTCAAGTCCAGAAGTTCAACATTGTGGTCTTCAATGCCTTGATCTTCTATAGTATGGTCCTGATATTGTGTACTTCAGGACTCTAGGCACATATACATCTATCTATTTAACTATCTTTCTATATGTGTGTATATTTATCTGTGTGTGTGCGTGTGTGTGTGTGTGTGTGTGTGTGTGTGTGTGTGTGTGTGTGTGTGTGTGTGTGTGTGCGCGTGTGTGTGTCTGTGTGTGTGTGTGTGTGTGTGTGTGTGTGTGTGTGTGTGTGTGTGTGTGTGTGTGTGTGTGTGTGTGTGTGTGTGTGTGTGTGTGTGCATATATGGATCTATTTAAATTAGTAAAACACTACTTTTGTCAACATGCATAATGTTGAATTAAACTGATCAACATTATGCATGTTGACATGCTACTGCACATGCTTAGAGAATTACTATCGGTGCATGCAAAACTTAAAAAAGAAAGAAAATATCATTTTTTGTAGGAGGCAAGCCCCCCCCACCCCCCAGAACCCCCTGCTAATTTTATATTCTAACTCCGAGATCACACTATCCCTGGGGAAAAGGGTATATTACCCTACCTGGAGATTGTTGATCTCGCACACCTGTCAACCATCCATTTAGTTGACCAAATTATGTTGGTTTAACAAATGTCAACCAAAGTATCATTTGACAAAGTTTAAACCTTGAAATCCCATATAAATCAGATTTAATTGTCATGAGACAAAAATCCTGAAACCTTGAATTCCCAAACAGTGAATTTTTCCCAGGGTAAACACTTGCCCAAAATTAAACAAATAATGCACCATAGTGAATAAAACTACTCACACCCACCCCCCCAATCTATAGATATACCCACTCCAGGGTCTCACTACAGTGGAGAAAAGGGTACGTTGGGCAAGTGTTTACTTACCCTGGGAAACATTCGCTGTTTGGGAATTCAACATTTCGGTATTTTCTTCTCACAAAAATCAGTTTCGATCATATGTTATTTTGAGCTTCAGAAGGGGATCCATAGATATATAGAGATACATATACACATGATAGATAGATAGATAGATAGATAGATAGATAGATAGATAGATAGATAGATAGATAGATAGATAGATGATAGATAGACAGATAGATATAGATAGATAGATAGATAGATAGATAGATAGATAGATAGATAGATAGATAGATAGATAGATAGATAGATAGAT